>NC_072477.1:107086609-107392859 GCF_027574615.1 Eptesicus fuscus | reverse complement strand
ACATCAGGACTCCATCACCTGAGCATTGGAGGAAAATAAAGTCTTACCCCTCCCCCCCTTACATGCCCACCAGCTTAAAGAACACTTTGGAATGCACCCAGCTCCACTCAACCTCTGCTCTCTGGAAAAGAGCATGTGGCCCAGGCCACAGGCCTACACAGAAAGTTGTCTTGAAGAGAGGCTAGATCTAAGGAGGAACTTTGTGAGGTCCCCACACTGAGTGTCCCTGGTGGATTCCAGGACTGTTCTTTAACCAAAATCCTACCCTAGGAGGTAAGGAGGGTGGTCAAGCTGCATGGGGCTGGGTGTCTCTGCAGCTGTCTCAGACCTCCCCTAAGTGAGAGAGGAGGGTGGGGATGAGCTATCCCAGGGCCAGGAGAGATCCCGGTACAGGGCAATTGGCCTCCCCAGGTGAGGGGTCTTCATGGCACTCCCAGCAGCCCCACATCCCTCCCCACTGGTGAGGTTTCCTATGACCAGTCTTTTAGAATCTGACTGCAGCAAGAATCCCTGCTGTGCCTGGGAGCTCACTATTGTCCGAGCCTCCCTTCAATGTCTCAGAGGTCCAACTTCTAGGGGCGGGAGTTCCAGAGCAGGAGGCAATGCAAGACCGGGACTTGAGGATATTGGGGGTCCTCAGCCCAAAGAGAACCCACTGCCCTGCCTGCCCCAGATTTAAAATGCCCAGGAGGGTTCAAGAAGGCAAGGCAGAGGAGGGGAAACCAAGATGGCAGCATAGATAAACACCTAAACTGCTACCTCATACAACAATTTCAAAACTACAACTAAAAGACAAAACGGACACCATCCAGAACCACAGGAAGACTGGCTGAGTGGAAATTCTACAACTAGAAGGAAAGAGAAAAGCACACTGAGACTCAGAGGAGGTGCGGAAGTAAAGTGCAGAGGTACAAAGGCGCGCGTGAGGAAAGGGCTGGCAACTCAGTATGCAGCTGGCTTTTTCAAGCGGGAGGGAGACAAAAGCTCCCAACTGCTCTGAACTCCAGTTCCAGGCTAGACTCTGGGGACCCAGACTCATACAGGGAGAAACTGGACTGTCTGGCATCAGGTGGAACTTGAGGGCGGCTTTCTCTCAGAGGGGCTTGCAGCGAGCACCACGGGACACTGAGACCCGGGGGCCTCTTAGGGCAGGGCTGACGGGAAGCCATTGCTGGTTGCTCCGCCCTGAGACCCCGCACCACAAAGCTATTGCTGGTTGCTCCACCCTGAGACTCTGCCCCATCCAAGCTGAGCACAGAGGCTTTTGCATATGAATGGCCTGGTCCTTAGAATTCTAAACTTACCTAACAAACTGCAGCTGAGTCAGAGAGACCCAGAACATCCAAAAGAAGGCCCAAGGCTCCACAGCAGCTTGCATTGCTTCACAGCTGGGCCTCATCTGGGCACCTCCAAACCCCAAACAAAGAAGAGGAATCTGCAAATCTCTTGGTAGCTCCTGCTGGGTGGCCTAAGGCAGAGGCTAAATTAGCACCTCCTTGGAGATCCAAGAGCCAGTGTACCCAGGTATCAGAGTGGGACCATCCAGATTACAACTCCTCAGATCCATAAGGGACACACTCAGGGGGCAGACTCAGTGAGCACCAAAGCCCCACTGAAGCAAGTCTTGCCTCATAAGGGTGTCTCCAGCACAGAAGTTCTCCCATCATAGACACAGCTGATCCTCACAGCCAATTGGCTTGGAGGTCAATTCCTCCCAGTGATACCAACAGCAATCAAGGCTTAACTACAATAAGACTGTGCACACAGCCCACAAAGGGGTGCACCAAGAGTGTCCACCTCAGGTAACTGGGGAAGCTGAGCCACTGGGCCCTATAGGACTCCTAGCACACAAAGCCACTCTTATCAACTCAGGGAAGCAGCCAAAATGTGAAGACAAAGAAACAGGTCACAAATGAAAGAAATGGAGGAAAGCAAAATACTGGATATAGAGTTCAAAACCACGGTTATAAGGTTTTTCAAGAATCTTCTAGAAACCTCTGAGAAATATAGTGAGACCCTTGAGGATATGAAAAAGTACCAATTAGAAATTAAGCATACACTGACTGAAATAAAGAATAATATACAGAGATCCAACAGCAGACTAGAGGATCGCAAGAATCAAGTCAAAGATTTGAAATATGAAGAAGCAAAAAACACCCAACTGGAAAAGCAAAAAGAATCCAAAAAAGTGAAGATAGTGCAAGGAGCCTCTGGGACAACTTCAAGCGTACCAACATCCAAATTATGGGGGTGCCAGAAGAAGAGAGAGAGCAAGATCCTGAAAACCTATTTGAAGAAATAATGACAGAAAACTTCCCGACCTGGTGGAAGAAATAGACTTACAAGTCCAGGAAACGCAGAGAACTGCAAACAAAAGGAATCCAAAGAGGACCACACCAAGACACATTATAGTTAAAATGCCAAGGGCAAAAGACAAAGAAAGAATATTAAAAGCAGCAAGAGAAAAACAGTTACCTACAAGGGAGCACCCATACGATTATCAGCTGATTTCTCAACAGAAACTATGCAGGCCAGAAGGGAGTGGCAAGGAATATTCAAAGTGATGAATAGCAAGAACCTACAACCAAGATTACTCTACCCAGCAAAGCTATCATTCAGAATTGAAGGTCAGATAAAGAGCTTCACAGATAAGAAAAAGCTAAAGGAGTTCATCACCACCAAACCAGTATTATATGAAATGCTGAAAGGTATTCTTTAAGAAGAGGAAGAAGAAAAAGGTAAAGATAAAAATTATGAACAACAAATACATATCTATCAACAAGTTAATCTAAAAATCAAGTGAATAAAAAATCTGATGAACAGAATAAACTGGTGAATATAATAGAATCAGGGGCATAGAAAGGGAGTGGACTGACAATTCTCAGGGGGAAGGGGGTGTGTGAGGTGCGGGAAGAGACTGGACAAAAATCGTACACCTATGGATGAGGACAGTGCGGCGGGGGGGCAGTAAGGGCAGATGGTGGGGTGGGAACCAGGTGGAGGGGAGTTTTTTGGGGGAGGAAGAGAAAGAATTGTAATAATCTGAACAATAAAAAATTAATAAATAAATAAATAAATAAATAAATAAATAAATAAATAAATAAATAAAATGCCCAGGAGGCTGGAGGTTCTCATGCAGGTGTGTTGTGCTCTGCTGCAGTAAGTCATACCGTCCCTGGTCCTCAGCACTCAATCTGGCTGTGCCCCAGGAGGTCAAACCAGATGGTCTCCCAGGAGCCTCTTTCATCACCCTCCTCAGGTTCCCATTGATGTCAGTGTATAATAAAGTCCAGGCACTGTCTGTAGGACTGCCCCCTGTAAGGGCCACTTGTCCCCATAGCCTTTCAGTTCTCACAAATTCCTCCCCCTAGAGAGCAGACACCAAGGGGCAAGGGGCTGGGGAGTCACATCAGGTTCCCTGGACACAGGGGCAAGGTAAATGGAGATGGAAACGCATAGCTGAGGGGAGGGTGCAGCATCCTGGCAGGATCCAGATTATATTGCCAGAGGGGCTGGTGATTCACAGGACATGACAAAGGAGACATTTCCTCTCAGCAGTGAAATTAGACAGGGACCCTAGCCAGTTTGGCTCAGTGGATAGAGCGTCAGCCTGAAGGGTCTGGGGTTCAATTCTGGTCAAGGACATATGCCCAGGTTGTAGGCTCAATCCCCAGTGGGGGGCATATAGGAGGCAGCCGATCAATGATTCTCTTTTATCATTGATGTTTCTATCTCTCTCTTCCTCTCCTTCCTCTGAAATCAATAAGAATGGGGTTTTTTGCCCTAACCGGTTTGGCTCAGTGGATAGAGTGTCGGCCTGCGGACTGAAGGGTCCCAGGTTCGATTCCGGTCAAGGGCATGTACCTTGGTTGTGGGCACATGCCCAGTGGGGAGTGTGCAGGAGGCAGCTGGTCAATGTTTCTCTCTCATCGATGTTTCTAACTCTCTGCCCTCTCCCTTCCTCTCTGTAAAAAAAAAAAAAAAAAAAAAAAATCAATAAAATATATTAAAAATTAAAAAGAATGGGGGTTTTTTTGTTTTGTTTTTTAAGAAATCACACAGGGAAGCATGGAAGGGAGGAACATCTATCCCACAGCCTTTGTCTTCCCAGGTATACTTATAGGTCAGCATTTTGATGCGTCAATGTGACATCCTCCTGCTGTCCTATACTGACATCTGAGTCTGGCCATGTCCTAGTGCTCTTGATCTTACCGCCTGGATACCCTCCCTGTCCCATAGCCACCACCACCTCTGGCCTGGACCACAGTAAGGCTTCTTCAAATTGAAATCTCTCCCCGCCCGCCCCCCCCCACACACACACCGGGGCTTTCATCACACTAAAGGTAAAAGCAGGCCTTCTGGCACCCCCATCTCCACTCCAACCACCCCAGCTCTTCTTCAGCCCCTTGTGTGCACCTGCTCACCACCATCTTTGCTCCTCTGCACCCTGTGCTCAGAATTCCCCTCCCACTTCGTGCATTGCTCAGAGAGTGCCCACTCATCCTTTAGGTTTCAGCCCATGTCACCGCCTCCAGAGAGCCTTACCTGACCTTTCAACTAAGTCAGATTCCCCAGTGCACATGCCCCTGGCACCATACGTGACTCTTTGTGGCCTTTGTCAGAGTTGCATGTATTTTGTGAGGTTTAGTTGGGTGCTTAGTAATGAGTGCCTGCTTCCCCCACTAGATTGAAACTGGATCTAATTTGCCCTATATTATCTCTGCAACATGTGGCACAGTACCTGGCACATAGTAGGTGCTCAATAAACATGCACTGAGTGAATGGACTTCCCTGCCAGCTGGATGTCCCACTGCCCTTGAGGACCTCCAGCCCCCTTTCTGAGGAAACCTCCCGACTGCAGAGCTCCTAGCTGAGGTCCAGGTGAGGACCCAGCACAGGCCTTTGTTCTGTGAGCTGAGACTCCGGGGAACTGGTCCAGGTACCCTCCTCAGCAGGTGCTGGGTCCCAGGGCTCAGCGCAGGCGAGGTCGGGGTTCATGGCGCTCCAGCATTCAGGGGTGAGTCTCAGTGTGTCACACACTGATTCACCTCATTTCCCTGACAGGATAGCCCAGCTGCATCCGATGGGAAGCACCTCCTTCCTCTGGGAAGCGCTCAGGAAGCAATCCAGCCAGCTAGATGTCCCTCTGAGTCTGCAGCCCCTCTCCTCTTACCCCTAACCCTGCCCCCCCAGGCCCCATTCCTCTCTGTGAGCCCTCTTGTCTGCAGTCCCTGCTAATGGTTGGGCTCTGTAATGGAAAGTGGGCAGCCTGCCCCCAGACTCCAAGATCAATGCCAGACTCAGGACCCCTTTAGATGCCCTAACAGGTGCCAGGGATAGCCAGCCTCAGCGACACCAATTGCTCTGACCTAGTGACTCAGAGGAAGCCAGTCCTCCAGAGCCCAGGCCCAGATGAGAGGAGACCTCCTCCCTGAGTTTGCATCTGGCTACTGTTGTAGACTCAGGCCTATGGCCCTCAGAGACTGTCCAGTCTCCATCTGGAACCAGATGCCCAGGGAAGGTCAGGGTCCAACCCAAATTCACACAGCAAGGCTGCCCCAGCACCACATCGAGAATCCAGGCGCTGGCTCTTTCCGGTTCTCCCTGCACTGTAATAAACGTGGCTATTTTTAGGAAACTAATTAGCAAGTCAAATATGACTCCTGCTAATAATACCACCTTTCTGCTTTCTAGCCTTCATTACCTTATTTGATCCTGCAATAGCCAGGTAGTCCCGTAGTGAAGTAGGAGGTGATCTCATTCAAAAGGTGTGGTCCACAAATAGGAAGTGACTAGTCCTCCAGCCCAGCCCACCAGCCGGACTCAGTGATGCTCCAGAGGAACGCAGTGTCCCAGAGGCTCCCCTCCCCGGGGCCTGGCTTAGAGCCTCTCACTCAGGTTGTCTGCTCTCCTCAGAGGGTCCCCTAGCCCACCCACCCACCTAAAGTCAGCCTCCAGCCCCTCCCTGCCCCTGGCAGCTCCTGAGCCTCAGGCAACCCTGAGGCCTGGTATCTGCTGGTGGTTTTCCTTGAAGGTCTCCAGGATGTGCCAGGATAGTTAAGGGTAAGGAGGCATGGTGGCCTAGTTTGAGCCGTCCCTCAACTTGGAACCCCAGTTAGAATGGAGGACAACTTCTTCCCAGGAGGGGCCTGGGTCATGTCCAGTCCCTAATCCTGCAGCTCCATCTCCTGCTCCCTAGCTTCCTCCCCCCTGCAGAAGCTCCTGGGATATCCTGTGGCACCGACAGGGCTGGGTAGACACAAACATAAGGTCAGATCCTGGATTGCTTCCTGAGCGCTTCCCAGAGGAAGGGAGGTGCTTCCCATCGGATGCAGCTGGGCTATCCTGTCAGGGAAATGAGGTGAATCAGTGTGTGACACACTGAGACTCACCCCTGAATGCTGGAGCGCCATGAACCCCGACCTCGCCTGCGCTGAGCCCTGGGACCCAGCACCTGCTGAGGAGGGTACCTGGACCAGTTCCCCGGAGTCTCAGCTCACAGAACAAAGGCCTGTGCTGGGTCCTCACCTGGACCTCAGCTAGGAGCTCTGCAGTCGGGAGGTTTCCTCAGAAAGGGGGCTGGAGGTCCTCAAGGGCAGTGAGGCAGGGGGATGGCATGGAGACCGGGACACCGCAGGTGTAAAGGTGTGGAGGAAAGGAGGGCTCAGTGGTTCCCACTCAGATCAGAGTGCCCTGGCCCATGTCCCACCTCATCCAGGTAGGCTGGCCCGCAGGGGAAGAATTTGGGCACATGGTCCGCCACAGGTTTGGCCTGAATGCCCCTTCCCCTCACTGTGTTAACTGTCCTGGGCACTGCCCCGCATCCCGAAGTCTTTTCACTAACTGACAGGTTGGGCTACTGGTCCCTGTCAGGCCAGCTGGGGAGGGGGCAGCTTGCCAGGAGGGAGATGAGGGATATCCGATGAAAAAGGGGAAGAGACCATCCAGGGTGGCCCTGCTGCCCAGAGGGTGACAGGTGCTCTCCCTCCTTTACCTGGCAGGATGGGGTTGGCACCTCCTCACCAGGTCCCAGACCTGGTCCCCACCAACAGGGAGCCCCCACCCCATGGGAGCTGTGTTGGCCACAGGACAGTGGCTACACTGGAAGGATGTACAAAATAGACTCTCCCCAGGTGTTCAGTCCAGTGTGTTCCTGATCACATAGTGGTACAGGCCCTTCATAGCTGAAGTTTGGGGCACGCTTCAGCCTTCCTGGGGAAACCCTGTCAAACCCGCCCCCCCCCCCTCGCCCCCCGCCCGGGGCCCGGGCCTTTCTCTTCCAATGGAAGAGGTCTCTGAATTTCCTCTCGACCCTGACAGCAGAGTCTGCTCCCTACCCCTGCCTCCCCTTGCCCTCTCCACCCCACACTCCCTCAGGTGGTGACAAGGGAGCCCAGAAGGAGCCACCAGCACCAGTGGGAGAGGGTGTGGGCACCGGCAGCCGGTGGCAGACAGCCCCGTGCGGGAGGCACCCAGCAGCAGGACCGCTGCGGAGCCCTGACCTGAGACTGTCACACGTCAGGGAAGAACAGCCAGCTCCCAGGGAGGGCTGGGAGCCTGGGGTTAGAGAGCCGTGGCTTTCAGCTGAGTGAGCAAGAAACGTTGGCTGAAGTGGAGCTGGTGCCCCACTTTCCTGGCAGAAGCTCGGAAGAGCTGCCCCTGGCTGTAGGGCCCAGACTGGGCAGTCCACAGAGCCAGACCAGACAGGGCAGTAACAGGGTTCCAGAGAGGTGGGAGGCAGGTGGCGGCGGCTCCCCCTCCCCCTCCTCCATGATAAAAGGGAGTCATCCTGGTTAGGAAGAGGATGCTGGTGCTGGAGAGAAGCCCTGCTGTCCAGGGAAGGCAGGGGAAGCTCCCTAGATGGTGAGCTCAGCAAGGAATGTGGCCTGAGTCACCATGGTCCAGTGGGGCTCAAGGGCTGGGGTGTAAGCGGTGGGGGAGCAGGGGGGCGGCGGGGAGGCATTCACTCTGGAACCAGGTCCTGGCAGTACCCCCAGGGCATAGAACTTAGACCCAGGCAGGAAGTGTCCTTGTCCTGGATCCCCCACTGGAGAGGAGCCCACTCTGGCCCCCCTCTGGCTTCAGCCTCCCTCACAGGCAGAAGAGAGGGGGTACAAAAAGACTGAGCCAAGGAGACCTGCCTACCCAATGCAGGGCCCCAGAATTCCCTGCCCCACGGTCCAGAGCCCAGTCCCTCTGTCTGCCCGGGCCTTCCCCTGGGCCCGTGGCTGGTGTGCATACCCAGGCTACGGTGTAACCAAGGGCAGCTGCTGCCAGCTCTGTGAATGGACCATGGACAAATGGCCTGAGGTGGCCATGCGCTTCCCAAGGTTGGAACTGGAGGAGGGGCTGGAGATGGCTCTCTCTGTGCTGCCACATTGCAGCACCGAATCCAGGAGGCCAAGAGTTCTAAATGCAACCTGGCCTTCCAGGTTGTTGTGAAAGTAGATTTGTCAATGTAGGAGGCTAGAACATATTCTATTTTTTTAAATATGTTGTTATTGATTTCAGAGAGAGGAAGGGAGAGACATAGAGACATCAATGATGAGAGAAAATTATCTATATGTTGCCTCCTGGACACCCAGGATCGAGCCTGCACACCAGGCATATGCCCTGACTGGGAATTGAACCAGGTTCACAGGTTGATGCTGAACCACTGAGCCACCCCAGCCGGGCTAGAACATATTCTATTTAGCCTTGTACTTGCTTGATTTATAGCCCTAAATATCTACACATATGTTATGTGAGCCTCCATTTGTACTTCTGCCCTGAGCCCCACAAAGGCCTTGGGTGAGCCTCTCAGAGGCACCTGATGGCTCGGCCCGACGCCCACCTTCACAAGTGCTTCCTCATTCTGCTCTGCAGTTCGTGGCCTCCTTCGGTGAGGCCCTGGGAGGAATGTAAATGCCAGAACTCCCAGCTGAATCAGCAGCAGCTGGAGGCGGTCCTAAAGCTCCAGGCCCAGTTCTTTTCGGAGCTGGCTGCCTAGGCACAAGGGGCTGGGCACCTGAGGGAAGGAAAGTAGTACTTACTGCACACCAGGCTCCAACAGGCTCCGCAGCCCTCGGTAACCCTCTGGGGAGGTCCGATTTGTAGGTCCACAGCACTTGCCCAAGGTCACACAGGTGGCTTTGAAGCCCCGTCTCTGAGCCCAGAACCTGTGTTCTTTGCACTTGAGCAGTCAGAAAGAAGTGTGGGGCATTTGTGGGGAGCTGGGTAGAAGCAGAGAGCAGGATCTGTGGGTCACCACTGGGGAGGCAGGTCCAGCCACTATGCGTGGACCCCATGCTCTGGCCGCCAGCCCCCTCAGTAAATTGAGGGGTGTTTGTGGAGCCGGTCGTGGAACAAGTCCCCCCTTCTAGCCTCTCTCAGACCCAGAGTGCCTGTCACCAGAGATGGAGGAACTCTCCTCCATGAGAGCCACAGAAGCCCCAGGCATCCATGAAATGAGCACTCAAGATAGGAGGGAAGAATAGGAATTTACCCGGCCACATGGGGTGCCTGGCCGGCCATGTGCAGGGGACAGATAATGCCATGGCCAGGCCTCTCCATACTCAACTCACACCAGTGGCCTCCTAGACTCGCCACACAGTGCAGCCTTGGGTGTCACTGCACCTCCTATGCATGACCTCAGCTTCCCCACCTGGGGACAACAGTGTCCTCTCTGTGAGGCTTTGTGAGGGTAACACCAGGTGGGTACCAGCTCAGGCCTGGTACCTGCACACACACCACATGTTAGTGCATGCGTGGGGGGAGGGGCAAGTGTGGGGAGAGCTACCAACAAAGATTAATTCCTCTTTCTGGAGGTAACAAAGTCAGTTCCCGTTTTCAGAAAAGAGGAAATAGGTAGATTCCTGAGAAATGATAAGCCGGAGGGGAAGATCCACCCCCAGGCAAGTGTCTAGCTCTGATGATTCAATAGGTGAAGTCCAGGTAGGCCCAGAAAGGAACAGGTGACCAGACACAAGCTAGCAAACCCAGCACCTGTCTGCTAAAGTCAAGTTGGCCCCAGCCCCGCCTCCAGGCATCCATTCTCTCCTGGGACCTTTGGCCCAGGACCTGGAGAGGGTGCTGAGCGCCAGCAGGCATCGCTGGTCAGGTCACACTCGGCAAAGACTCTGCTCCTCAGCACCCACGCCTGCCGAGCAGCACCCACCGGCCCCTACTTGGTCAGCTGGTCTCCACAGTTAAGTCAGCCACTCTCCCAGATACCACATGGCTTCCCTGCCTCCTTGTCTTTACCCAGACTGCCTCTGGCCCTGCCCACTCTCCTCCCACCTCTGTGTCTGCACGGTTGTCCCATTCGAAAGCCCTTCTGTTTGGGGGTCCTCTGAGAGCAGCCAGGTTTAGGCCTGAAGGTAGGGCCAGATACCCTCACTTCAGTAAAGTATTTCAAAAGATTCTCCGGCTTAAATGGGTTTCCTTTATGGTCTTCTCACCACAGTGGAAACAAACATCAGGTTATCTGTAAGAGATGTTGACACTTCTGCCTTTGGGCCTTTGTCCCTCCTTTAGCTCTGACACATTCCCCTCCCACAGTCTCCTCTTCTCAGGCTCAGAACTCAGGAGCCAGAGTGGAGCAAGAGGAAGTCACCTCAGCCTTGTTCCAGAAAGGCCCCAGAGAACATGACATTCATCCTGTCTCACGTGTCCCAACCTCCTCGACCTTCTGTTGCTGCCTCTTAGCATCAAACCCTTTTTCATGTCCTCGCAGCCTTCAGGAACCTTCTCAGAGCCTCCCACCCCACCTCCAGCCTCTGCCCAGCAGGATAAGGAAAGCACTCCCTCATGGGGTTTGGAGTCGTTGCGAAGTTTAATGAGACAATGCACATAAAGCACAGTTCACATGTGGTTATTGCTTTACTGATGCCAGATCTTGGGCCAGGAAAAGCCGATCAGCACCTGCTGAACACTGTTGCTTGGGTCCTGGTAGTTTTCAGTTTCTTCTCTGAGCCAGGGGCCCCCCAAAGCTGGTCTCCATCTCACTACCCTGGCACCTTTCCTTCTTTCTAATCACTGAACTCCCCAGTCTGCTGAGCTTCCAACCTGGCCAGAGGGCATGAGCTGCTCTCTGCCCTTCACAAACTCACACTTGCATTTTTTTTTAAGTGAAAGGCATCTTACAAAAAGGAGAAAGTGTTTTATTTTATAATATATTTTTATTGATTTCAGAGAGGAAAGGAGAGTGAGAGAAACATCAATGATGAGAGAGAATCATTGATTGGCTGTTCAACTTCTACTGGGGATCGAGCCCACAACCAGGCATGTGCCCTTTGGCTGGAATCGAACCAGGGATGCTTCAGTCCACAGGCCGATACTTTATCCACTGAGCCAAACCAGCTAGGGCTCACACTTGCTTTTTAACTTGACAAAAATCCCAGGGTTTTGTGGATGTTCATACATAGAAAGCATCTATATTGTTTACTGCTGTGTAGTATTCCATCACGTGAACATACCACAGTCTAAACCAGTTCGGGCGTTTCCAATCTTGTGAATCATCTTGTGCATACAGGGGTACAAGCAGGGTTACAGTTGTGAGTGACATTCTTCTGAGTTAGCAAAGCTATTGTATTAATCATAACGCATGTGCCTTTTCTATACAAACAACTGTACACGTTCCTTCGCCCACTCCGTATGCATGCAGGCGCTGCTGTGGGACAGACTCCAGAAGTGGGATAGCAAGGTGTGAGGTGCCTCCCTCCCACAGCCTTACCGACCTGGTGCGTATCCCAGCAGGGTCCGGATCTGGACCCAGGGCTGGGTAACTCCAAACTCATTCCCTCCCCTCTGTACCGACCTACCTCCCTCAGAAGTAGGGCCCGAGCCATGGAGAGACGGAGGGCAGCCGGGTGGAGGCAGCCCAGGCCATCCCACTGCTCATGTGGGACACCAGCCCCTGGCCCTCACAGAGACAGAGCTGAGGCGGCTGCCATCAGCCACAGGGTGGAGCTGTCCATGCCAGCTTCATGCGGGAGGCCTTCCAGCTCTTCACTCCACTGCTGGCCTCAGGGAAGGTTCCTGCTCCTTGCCTGAGCCCTCGGAGTCCTTTCTGAGCTGCCCTGCCCTCCTATCCCCCTATATCCACTCCTCTCCAGTCATATGGAAACACTTCCTACCTCTGTGTCTCTGATCATGCAGTTTCCCTCAGCTCTTTCTTTGCCCAGCTAAGTCCTGCTTTTACACAAAGACAGAATGCAAGAATCACTCACTGTACTAACAGTACCTAGTTGGTTTTAATGTCCTCTCCCTGGGTTTGGCCCAAAGGCATGAATGATGTCCTGATGTCTGTCCTCACAGTGGTACAGGCTTGGCTGGTACAGCATGGAGGCTTATACTTGGGCAGCTAAGCCATCCCCGGGGGTTTCAGCCACACTGAGCCCTGGAGTTACCAAAATACCCCACCCCACAGTGCCACACACCAGGGCAGCCCCAAGGAAAAGCCAGTCCCTCAGAGGCCTTTTGCTAAAGATCTAAAAAGTGTCCTCAAAGCCCCACATGATGGGGAAGTGAGGCCTTCAGGAGGCCAGAGTGGCAAGAGGCACTTCAAGGACATCATCATCTGGACTTCCCCCATGACTCCAGTTTTACTCACATTTCTTCACAGCAGCTGCTGGGACAGGCCTGGGGGCTGCCAGGGAACAAGATCAAAAGATAAAGTCAGCCTGAGTGAGCTGAGCCCCAGAGGAGGAAGGCCTGAGCTCTCTCTGTCAGTGCCCAGAGCCCCTGAAGGGTGTACCCCAACCCTGGAGACTCAAGTGAACCAAAGACATGAAAGTAGCCACAGACGCCTCCCTCCCAGGGCCTCAGAGACCCCTGCCAAACCCAAAGGTGGCACAAGACATTGAATTGGCACCATATTTAGTAAATCTGGTGCATGATCTCTGAGCTCACACTCCATGGTGGAATAGAAATCTTCCTCCAGGCTCAGGCAGGGCCTGGGGTTGCCAGCCCACCCCCCTGAGCACCAGGTGAGGCCGTCCCTCCTATCTGTAACCCCATCAGAGCCATTGCCACTGAGCACTCTGGTCACAGGATGATCGAGACCTCTTCTGCTGTCCAGGAGGGCAGGGGCTGCGTCCCACCCCTTCTCCACATACCCACAGCAACTGATGTGGTCAGGGATGTACCCTGAGGACCTGTGAGTCACTAAAAGTGAGTGAATAAATTTCAACTGAGTTCTATGAAGTATTAATTCATTGCTCACTGGCATGGCTTAATGGTTGAGCATCAACTTATGAACCAGGAGGTCATGGTTCAATTCCCGGTCAGGGCACATGCCCTGGTTTCAGGTTCGATCCCCAGTGTGGGGGGTGCAGGAGGCAGTCGATTGATGATTCTCTCTCATCATTGATGTTTCTATCTCTCTCTCCCTCTCCCTTCCTCTCTGAAATCAATTATATATAATAAGTACTAGAGGCCCAGTTCATGCTGAGGGGGGCTACCCTGCTGTTGAGAGGCGCAGGGGGCGGGACTCCCGCCCCTTGCGCCTCTCAATGGCTGCTGAGGGGGGCTGCCGCGGACACCTGGCTACCCTGCCATTGAGAGGCGCAGCTGGGTGTCCGCGGCAGGCCCCCTCAGCAGCCGCGGATCTGGCCGTTGAGAGGCACAGGGGGTGGGAGTCCCGCCCCCTGAGCCTCTCAACAGCAGGGTAGCCCCCCTCAGTGGCAGTGGATCCGTGCCTCTCAATGGCCAGATAGGCCACCCCGAGTCCCGCCCCCCAGCCTCCCGCCGCCCAATCGTGGGCGTATCGGAGTGATGGTAATTTACATGTTACTCTATTATTAGATAGGATTAGTTAATTGAACAAACATTGCCCAAGTCTACTTTTGGAGCCAGTCACCACCCACTGGATGCTTCAAGCTCCAAAATAGGAAGAGGCCATTGACATTGTCAACCTGCCAGACCCAGCCCTCGCTCACCGCAACCCAGTGAGGATGGAACCCAGTCAGGCCTCCAGCCTCCTCCCTCAGACCTGTCAGAGACAAGGCAGGCTGAGGGAGGTGGCCTGATGACTAGTGTTGGGCTCATCCCTCCATTCCCACCCCCTAGGGACCAAGATGGGTTTGACTAAGAGCCATCCCCCATACACCAAACCTACCCCAACCCTGGGGCCTCAGGGGGCAAGTGAGGTAGAACTGAAACTGGACAGAAGAGAAATAGGTCAGAACAGGCCCCAAGAGCCTCTATTGCTTACCCCTTCTCCCCACACACCCTGCCCAGAACCCCTTCCTGCAAGCCTGGGAAAGTCTTTGAAGCTTGGCTTCCTCCTACCTGGGCCTCCCCTCCCCCTTCCTTTAAGCCTCCTGCTGCCTCCCCTTTTCTACAGCCAGCCTCATTCTAGCCACCTGTGGCTCATCCCATCAGAGTTCAAAGGACCCCAGGCTGGGTTCTGGAGATAAGAGCTCTGGTCTTCTAAAGTGACCTTTGGCAGATCATCCCCTCTGAGCCTCAGTTTCCTCATCTGGTTTGTGTTGCTGGCTTATGATCTTTTCAACACAAGAAACAGGCTCTATGGGTGGCTTTCAGGAAAGGATGGGACTTTTCAGATGGCAATACTCGGCACCTTGGCCACCAGCCCTCCCGGGGCCATGAGTGCTGGGAAGGGAACAATGGCAGGGACCAGGGAGCACAGCTAAACATTGACTCCTTTGAAGTCTGCCTTACACCCCCCTCATGGATAAGGCACCCATTCCCCATCCTTCACTTCACTCAACCAGCAGCCACTGTTCCTGTCTATGTCCCCTGACCCTCCCCGAGCAGCCTGAATCTCAGTCCCTCTGCATTCCCTATCCCAAGCATAGGCTTCACACCAAGTAGGTTCTCTACAAAATGTGTGTTAAAAGAATAAAGGCACAGAAAATAAGTGTTGGTGAGGAAGTGGAGAAATTGAAACCACAGTATGACCACTGTGGAAAGCAGTTCCCCAAGAGTTAAACATAAAATTACCATATCATTCCACAACTAGTGGCCCAGTGCATGAAATTCGTGCATGGGGGGGAGGTCCCTCAGCCCGGCCTGCACCCTCTCCAATCTGGGACCCCTCGGGGGATGTCTGACTGCCGGTTTAGGCCCAAACCCTCCTAAACCGGCAGTCGGACATCCCTCGCGCAATCCAGGACCGCTGGCTCCTAACCCCTCACCTGCCTGCTGGCCTTATCGCCCCCAACTGCCCCTCCCCTTCAGGCCTGATCACCCCTAACTGCCTCCCCCTGCCGGCCTGATCCCCCCCCCCCCCGCCGGCCTAATCGCCCCTAACCTCCTCTGCCTCGGCCCCGCCACCATGGCTTTGTCTGGAAGGTCTCCCGGTCTAATTAGCATATTACCCTTTTATTAGTATAGATGTCACTCCTAGGTAGATAGACCCAAAAGAATAAAAAAAATATGTCCACACAAAAACACAGACACCAATGTTCATACAGCATCATTCATAACAGCCACATGGTGTAAACAACTCCAGGGTCCATGAACAGCGACTGATATCAACAATAGAATATTGTACAGCAATAAAAAGACGAGAAGTACTGATACATGATGCTACAACATGGATGAACCTGAAAACATTATGGTAAGTAAAAGAAAACCAGACACAAAGAACACATACTGTATGTTCCCACTCATATTAAATGTCTAGAATGGCCAAATCCAGAGACAGAGTAAATTAGTGGGGGCAGAGGGAAGAGGGAGGAACGGACAGCAGGTATAAAGTTTCTTTTGGGTGATGAATTGCTCTGTGAGTAGATAGTGGTGAATGTGCATGAACTGGAAACCACTGGATTGTACATTTTAGGTTTTGTTTTGTTTTGTTAATCCTCACCCAAGAATTCCCCCCCCCCCCATCGATTATTAGAGAGAATGGAACAGAGGGAGAGAGGGAGGAAGGGAGGGAGAGAGAGACATACACACACACACACACACACACACACACACACACACACACACACACACAATGTGAGAAAGACGCATTAATTGGTTGCCTCCCAAGGCACCCTGACTGGGCTGGGGATCAAACCTGCAACCCAGATACATGCCCTTGACCAGAAATCGAAGCCAAGACCCTTTGATTCATGGGCCAACATTCTAACCACTTAACCATACTGGCCAGGGCTGGATTGTACATTTTAAAATGGTGATTTTTTAAAAAAATCTCAATAAAATAAAATAAATAAAGGCAAACTACCTCTCTCTAGGGAAGAGCTAGAAGGCCAAACTTGTCTGTCTGTTGGTTGGCTTGTCTATTTCTGTCTCTCTGAAAACACCATCCCACAGGAGCCATTCTTTGTCCTGGGGAGGTCCCACCTCCCGCCCCAATCCTGCCTCCAGAGTAGCCTCTGAGGAGTAGTGGGCGGGGAAGAGCCCAAGGAAACCCTTGGGCCTTGTGCTGGGATGAAACCCTCTTGTACCCTCAGCTTCAGAGCAGGTGCTCCCACAAGTAAAACCAAGACGTGGCTCTGGCACAGGGCCTGCCCCTCCCTCCGGGTCCCCATCAGCAGTGTGCCTCACGGGCAGGATGAGTGACAGGCCTGGGCACGGTACCCTCCCAAAGGCAGTGTATGGACCAGCAATTGGAAAGTTCATCCTTTGGTCTAACTGCGGTGTCTGGCTTGGAGACAGTAGTGGGAAGAGGTTTCCACTGCGTCAGCTTGATTCAGCCCCTGTTGGGGTCCCTGTCCTTGGATGCTCACTTCATAGTGATGGAGCAGGAGGTGGGCTCCCTCAGGCCCCCAAAACAGTTGCTCCCTAAATGATTCTGGTGGGAACCAGTGAAAGGAGAAGGCTGTCCCCTCCCCAGCCTCCTACCCACTCCCTTACCCCCCCCACCCCGCCCCTGGTGGCACACCCCAGCCAGAGCAGAGGGGTTGGGCCACCACCCAGCCTGCCTCTGATCACTAAGAGGACAGACAAGTTGGCAAGTGGCCCTCTCCTGTCTGAGCCTCCTGGAACTGGTGCTTCCATGACCTTCCTCAGAGGTCCGAGCATCAGAGTGACCCCACTGTCTGCTTACCTCTGCCCCGTATATCCCCTGTGTCAACCCTGAGCCAGCAAAGAAGAGGAGCTTAAACACCTGTAAGATGAGTGAATGTGATCAGATAAAGTGATCTCAAACCCCAGTTTCTTGAGGACAAAGATTAGAAGAAACATTTTGCTGTGAAATGTTGGTCAACTGGTTACACTCTCTGCACCTCACTTCCATTAAGTATAAAATGGAAACAATAATGGTATCAACCTCACAGGGATGGTGAGAAAATTAACTAAAATAATTCATGTAAAACTTCTAGAACAGTGCTGACACTCACAGGATATATGCTGTACATCACCACTATCGCTATTTGTGATATTGTCTTTATGGTCTTGCCCATTGAAGCCAATGTGAGTCTCTGACAAAGAGTGTGGAGATAATGACACCTTTCAGAAAGACCTCTGGGCTCCTGCTGGGTTAGCCTCGGTCCCTGGAGGGGCTTTGACTTCTGCCGCAGCAGTGAGAGGTACCCTTTTCCAAGTGCCCAGCCATGACTCCTCCTGAGTGCAAGCCTCCTACACTCAGAACCTGCACTTCAGAGGTAGGTGCTCAGAAGTAGGCTGGTCTGAACAGAGACAGGCCCATGCGTTGAGGGTGATGGATGGAGGCAGGCTTCAGCCCAGATGCTAGGGCTTCCTGCCTGCACAACCTCTTTCCCTGCACCCCTGTTATGTGTGTTATGTGATTTTGACATGGGGAGACCAGGAAAGTTGGGCATTCCAGGAAAGCCCCTACATGCCCAGGAAATCTAAGTACTTGGCAGGGCCTTATCCGGCCCATTGTCCTGAAAGGAAAGGAAAGGAACAAAGACCTTGCCACTATGACCATGACCTCCCCTAGGAACAGTCTCGCTTCCTCCCTACAGCCACCTCCCCTAGAACTTCCCGTGGTCTAGTCATCCCCTGTCCCCAGCTCCCAGGCGAGTCATAAGGCATCTCAGCAGGACCACAGGGAAGGGGCATCAAATGGAGCAGGGGCTGGAGACCTGGGCTAGTTCATCACTAAATCTACATCACATTTTCATGTTCCATTCTCTGTGCTCACCTGAAGAGCGATCTCTCTCTCTCTCTCTCTCTCTCTCTCTCTCTCTCCTCTCCTCTCCTCCCTCCTCCCACCTCTCTCTGCAGTTCCTGTTGGCCCAGTGACCCCACTAGATTCCTCAGATACCAGCGGGGGTTTCAGCCAGGTCTTCAAGTTCTCAGTTGCCAGTGCCAGGGAGGCTGGACATCAGCTGTGGGTTTGCCTTGAGCTTGTGGACACAGAAAGTTTCCTAGCCTCCCTTCTCTGAGTATGTGGACAGGACCTGAGGAGTGAAAACTCTGTGGGGAGTGCACATGTGCACAGATGTGCATGCCTGCATGCGTGTATGTGTGAGCAGGTCATGTGTGTGGTCCCCTGTGTTATGTGTATACATGCTTGTTCTGTTGTGGGTGGCGGGAACGGCACCAGGTGTTAGGTGGGATCAGATGGACCTGGGTCAGTACCCTCAGTACTTGAGTTCTGGCTACGAAAGAATTCAGAGTCAAGACTCAAGCTATAAGAGAACAGTTATTTGGAAAATCAAAGAGGTAAAAGTAATTTGTAGATGAAATGGGCTTAGGAAACAAGTTATAGAGATAAAGGTAGGGCCCTAGGGCTTAGGAGTGAGGAAGGTAAAGGTGATGCAGGCCTGAGGGAAGGGGGAGGGGAAAAGCACAGGTGTTCTCCTGGGAGGGAGAGGGTGCTGGGTCCTCCGTCCTAAGGGTTTTAAGGGTGGAGAGTTTAGGGAGGTCCCAGGGGAAAATCTCAATAGAATATTCAGCAGCTTTCCAGGTGTCCTTTCAGGGTCTAGGTCTCCCCAGATTGATTGGTGGTCAGGGCAGGGGGTCATTACCTGATGCCCTGAGGTCAGCCATGGGGTCACTTGTCTGGTTTTGCTGCTTTTCTGGGCCGGGAGCTGACATACAACTGAGGCCTAGATGTTATCTCTAGGGAGGAAAGGCCAGGGGGTCCAAACCCCATGACCAGTGATCTGCTAGGGAGGAAAGGTCACCCTGGGGGTGAGGTCTCACCCTACAATTGTCCTTTGCTAGGCATCTGGGGCTTTCCACCCTGGTGACCTTCCGTACCTGGTCTATCGTTCTGGCTTTGCTCATGTCTATCTAACTGCCTACCATAGTTCCATGTGAGTGAACACAAGAGAACAAGTCACAGAGAGAATCAGGAGGGACATGAAGAGACAAAGAGGCCAACAGAGCAGAAATAAGACTGAGACACAAGAAAAGCATAGGTAGAGATAGAGAACCCCACAATTCCATCTTCCCTGGTACAGGCCCTCCTCCTATGACACCTGTGTTTCTATCCATGATTGAGGTGGGCTCAGAGGAGGTGATCAGGCACCTCCCCTAGAACTTCCCGTGGTCTAGTCATCCCCAGATGACTAGAAAGGGCTGTATCAAGTCCAGGAAGTCACAAGCCACACCTCCCCACTCACACAGCCAGTCTGGGCTTCCTCCAAGGGCTGTAGTTTCCTCATGCCGAGAAATGGCTCTAAGGTCCCAAGGATGCTCTCCAGGGTACAGAGGAGCTCCAGGTGTCTCTGAGCTATGAGGTGGCTGGGGGAGGGGAGTCACCTCTGACAGGCCCCAGAGCCAGAACCAAACGTCCTAAGATTGTCTAACTCTCCACAGTGGCCAATGTGCACTCTGAGGAGGGCTCCTATGTGCTGAGAAATGAGGGGTCTAGTGGGTGAGAAAACCTCAAGAGTCTGAAAACCTCCCAAACACCTACATTTCAGCCAAGAAGCATCTAGTTCACACCCACTCCTACTTCCTTGGGGGAGGGTGCTGTGTGGGGACAGGAAGAGGCAAGAGTCCTGGGTTCTAGGCCAGATTCTGATGGGCCGGGTAGCTCTGGGCAAGAAGGTCTCTTCCTCTGGCCTCATCCCCCATCTGTCTACTGGGGACAATGGGAACAATATTGCTCACACTGGCACTCTGCCACCAAGGGCTATGGCCGGCCTACCAGGAGATGCTGGGGCTAGAAGGGGCTTTGGTAATAGAATCCCCAGCACCAGCTGTGGAAACAACCACCCTATGAACTCAGTGTTTCCTCCAAAGTCACCACCCAGAAGAGGAAAGTATGATTTCCGATGCCCTTACTTCCTGCAGCTGGGACCCTGATCAGTTCGGAGTGGGGAAATTGTTGTGGGTTAACGGTGTCACCTGTACATTCATGCTTGCCACCAGGAAGCGCTCCATAGAGTGGCCCCAACTTCATGCTTCACTCAGACCAGGATGTGCCTCCAACAGTGATGGCCGACCTCAGGATGAGGAGCTGGGTCCCAGCTGGGTATCAGGATTTGGAGGCTCTGGCCCCAGCTCTGCCAGATGCTCCATGTTGCCTTGAGGACCTTCTTTCTAAGGGTTCAGTGAGTAGCCCTGCTTGCCCACCCACAGCCCTGATGAGCAGACAGGAAGTCCCAAAGCTCAGATCTGGAAGGCACCAGGGCTGCCCACAAATCAGAGGTGTGGAAGGTCCAAACTGAGGAGCTCTGGCACTGAGAGTTCCCGTTGGTTCTATAGGTGGTATGGACAGAACAGCAATAGCTTGACCTTGGAGGGGAGGGGAGAGGAAGGTTCAGATCTGAGAATGGCAGTTCCCTTCCAGTGAAGCACAACAAGGATGTCTAGAAGACCCATGCATGTGCCAGCAGACCTGCCCTAGTGCCTTCCAGCCTGTGCCTGGTCCCACCACTCCATCCTGTTCAACAAGCCCTTCCAAAGGACTAGCCAACTGCCACGGTCTGTCCACTTGGTTTTGCAGATGCTGGTTCTGTGACTGGACAAGGGACCTAGCTCTGAGCAGATGTGTCTAGGTCCGGCCAGTAGTATGTAGATTCTTGACTTCGTGTAGGAAAGCTTTCACAACACAAGTCCCGGTGACTATGAGGGTACATTTATTAAAGCTGGGAACAGTAAAACAAGGAATGGCTTCGCATAGAAGAAGCAACAGGAGAGCCTAGGCTGGGCTGCCCTACTTAGCTCGCTAGGAAGTCAGAGAAAAGGGGGCCTTGGGGATAGGTTCTGGGGTTTGGCCCTGGGACAAGCTTGCTGCTCTGGTTGCAAATCTCATGGGGACCCTTGGAATTTAGGAGATGTAGGCCTGTGGCGGGAGAAGTGGGGGAAGAAGAAGGGGAAGAGAATGGAGCAAGAGTGCTCCACAAAGGGAGAGCACGCTGGGTCTTCCATCCTAAAAGCCTTTTTCTTTTCTTTTAAGTTTTATTGATTTTTAGAGAGAGAGAGAAACACTGATATAGGAGAGAAACATCTATCAGTTACCTTCCTCACAAGCTCCGACTGGGGATTGAACCCACAACCTGGGTATGTGCCCTGACCAGGAATCTAACCTGCCACCTTTTGGTGTAAAACTGAGCCACACCAGCCAGAGCCTAAAAGCTTTTAAGGGTTGAGATCTTAGGGGCGGTCCCAGGGGAGGATCTCAATAGCTTCCCAGGTAGTTCCTTTGAGGGTCATGGTCTCCACTGATGGATCAATTCCAGGGCAGGGAGTCATTAGTCATTGCAGCCGGTTCTGTCTTCACTCACCTGGTTTTGCTGCTTTTCTGGGCCTGGAGCTGAAATACAACTGAGGCCTAGATGTTATCTCTAGGGAGGTGGACTTCTGTATCTGCTGTAAATTGCTCAGCCAATTAGTTCAGCTACCTGTCTCAGTTTCCCTATTTTGCTTGCCCTGGCTTACTGGCCTGAGTTCCACTGCCTGGAACTCCCTCACCCCACCTCTGCATCTGGCTAATATCCCCTTAAGAACAGGATAGTGGACAGAGCCTGGGATTAGGAGGTCCAGGGGAACAGAGCCCAGTCTGCTTAGGAGGGCAGGGCAATAGGCAGACCCTCAGTAGGCCTTACAGTGGGACCACTGAGTTCAGGGTCCCCAGGGGCCAGGATGGGACAGAGGGCGAGGAGTCGGGGTTGGTGGTTGAGATAGGACTATGCAGACAGTCTGGGCTTTGGAGGAGCTGGCAGGCACAGGGCCCAGCTCAGGGAGGGCAGCTGTGGGGGAGGCTGGAACTGCAGAGTATTTTTAGGCTCCTGCTGGATGGGTGAGACAAGGATGCTGTGGGCTACAGCCCTTGCTCACTGGGGAAAGACTTAAGGTGGTCTTGCTTTTCTCAGGAGCTTAAGGTCTCCAGAGCTTCCTGTTTTGTCCCTAGGGTTAAGGGTTAGGGTCAGGATGTGAACAGGAAGCATCCCCAGCAACCCCCAGGCATGCAAATGCACATGAGAGGTGATTTCCATATCATTTCCATGCTGCCCTGCTTCCTCATGAGAAGGAACAGAAAGTCCCCTTTCAGAGGACCCTCTGGGGAGCAGTGTATTCAGCAGAGTCCATCTCCAGCTACCCTCTCCTGGGTATCAGGAGAGTCCCCAGAGGGTGATACCAGCTCTAAAATCAGAAAGCACCCACAGGGGATTTTTGCATGATGCTGGAACTACTACATAGGCTCAGAGTAGCAAATACAGTCCATCTGGGGGATCCCTGAAAAGCAATGTTTATGAGGGTTCATTCATTTATTACACAAATAATTACTGAGCATCTACTATGTTCCAGACACTATTTAGATGCTGGAGATTTAGCTGTGAACAAAAAAGGACAACATTTTCTGCCCCGGTGGGACATATTTCAACAGCAGTGCTGGCCAAAAGAAAGATATGTGAGTCACACAGATACTTTTAAATGTTCTAGCAGCCACATGAAATAGAAGTGAAAAGAAACAGACAACCAAGATGGCGGCATAGGTAAACACCTGAACTGCTGCCTCACACAACCACATCAAAACTACAACTAAAAGACAAAATGGACATCATCCAGAACCACAGGAAGGCTGGCTAAGTGGAAATTCTACAACTAGAAGGGAAGAGAAGAGCGCACTGAGACTCAGAGGAGGTGCAGAGGTGTGGAAGTGCAGAGGTACGGAGGCGCACATGAAAGGGGCTGGCCTTGGCTTTTTCAATCCGGAGGGAGACACAAGCTCCCGACTGCTCTGAAGTCCAGTTCCAGGCGAGACTCTGGGGACCCAGACTCATACTGAGAGAAACTGGACTGTCTGGCATCGGGTCAGAATGCGAGGGCAGCTTTCTCTCAGAGGTGCTTGCAGTGATCATTGTTCCTACACAGTGCCACATGACACAGAGATGTGGGACCTCTTCAGGGCAGGGCTGATGGGCAGCCATTGATGTTTGCTCCACCCTGGTGATTCCCTGAGACCCCACCCCACCCAATTTACAATCCCACCCAAGCTGTGTGCAGAGGCTTTTGCATATGAATGGCCTGGTCTTTTGCAATCCAAAATTACCTAACAAACTGCAGCTGGGTCAGAGAGACCCAGAGCTTCCAAAAGAAGGCCCAAGGCTCCACAGCAGCTTGCATTGCTTCACAGCTGGGCCTCATCTGGGCACCTCCAAAACCCAAACAAAGAAGAGGAATCTACATATCTTTCTGTAGCTTCTGCTGGGTGGCCTCAGGCAGTGGCTGACTTTGCACCTCCTTGGAGATCCAAGAGCCAGTGTACCCAGGGGTCAGAGTAGGACCATCCAGATTACAACTCCTCAGATCCATAAGAGACACACTCAGGGGGCAGACTCAGTGAGCACCAAAGCCCCACTGAAGTAAGTCCTGCCCCGTAAGGGTGTCTCCAGCACAGAAGTTCTCCCATCACAGACACAGCTGATCCTCACAGCCAATTGGCCTGGAGGTCAATTTCTCCCAGTGATACCAACAGCAATCAAGGCTTAACTACAACAAGATTGTGTGCACACAGCCCACAAAGGGGTGCACCAAGAGTGTCCACCTCAGCTAACTGGGGAGGCTGAGCCACTGAGCCCTACAGGACACCTAGCACACAAAGCCACTCTATCAACACAGGGAAGCAACCAAAATGCAGAGACAAAGAAAGATATCATCTCTCTCTCTCCCAATTTATTTTTTGGGAGGCAACCAAAATTTTTGGTGGCCTTAAAAAAAAAAAAAAAAGAAAGAAAAGAAACATGTCACAAATGAAAGAAACAGAGGAAAGCAAACTACTGGATATAGAGTTTAAAACCACGGTTATAAGGTTACTCAAGAATCTTCTAGAAACCTCTGAGAAATATAGTGAGACCCTCAAGGATATGAAAAAGGACCAATTAGAAATTAAGCATACACTGACTGAAATAAAGAATAATATACAGAGATCCAACAGCAGACTAGAGGATCCCAAGAATCAAGTCAAAGATTTGAAATATGAAGAAGCAAAAAACACCCAACCATAAAAGCAAAAAGCAAAAAGAATCCAAAAATATGAAGATAGTGCAAGGAGCTTCTGGGACAACTTCAAGCATACCAACATCCAAATTATGGGGGTGCCAGAAGAAGAGAGAGAACAAGATATTGAAAACCTATTTGAAGAAATAATGACAGAAAACTTCCCCCACCTGGTGAAAGAAATAGACTTACAAGTCCAGGAAGCGCAGAGAACCGCAAACAAAAGGAATCCAAAGAGGACCACACCAAGACACATCATAATTAAAATGCCAAGAGCAAAAAAAAAAAAAAAAAAAAAATGCCAAGAGCAAAAGACAAAGAGAATATTAAAAGCAGCAAGAGAAAAACAGTTAGTTACCTACAAGGGAGTGCCCATAGGACTGTCAGCTGATTTCTCAACAGAAACTATGCAGGCCAGAAGGGAGTGGCAAGAAATATTCAAAGTGATGAATAACAAGAACCTACAACCAAGATTACTCTACCCAGCAAAGCTATCATTTAGAATTGAAGGTGAGATAAAGAGCTTCACAGATAAGAAAAAGCTAAAGGAGTTCATCACCACCAAACCAGTATTATATGAAATGCTGAAGGGTATTCTTTAAGAAGAGGAAGAAGAAAAAGGTAAAGATAAAAATTATGAACAACAAAGTAACAACAAATACATATCTATCAACAAGTGAATCTAAAAATCAAGTGAATAAAAAATCTGACGAACAGAATAAACTGGTGAATATAATAGAATCAGGGGCATAGAAAGGGAGTAGACTGACAATTCTTGGGGGGATGCGGGTGTGGGGGGTGCAGGAAGAGACTGGACAAGATAAACTCTTTTTTTCATATTACCTCTTCAAATCTCAATCAGTAGCCCTTGGAGAATGCCGTTTCAGAGGACATCACTCACTGAAGAAAGGACGATTGATTAGTGATGTCTGCTACGAGCACGGACATGTCTAGGAGCTAGATAAAGTTGCAGGCCATGTGTTTGCCCCTGTGTTACAGGCCTGACCCCAAGCATGTGTTTCCTTCCTCCAGCTACCCTCTCCTGGGTATCAGGAGAGTCTCTAGAGCCCTTCTGAGCCCATTCATTTTGCCCAACGTGAAACAAACTGCCAGTCTGACTTCTGGGACTTGAATCAGTTCTGGCATGGGCCCATCCTCCACAAAGTCACCACCACACTAAGAGGACAAGTGCCTCCTGGGTGTGGTCCCATGTTCCTTCCTTCACTCTGGGAATGTGGGTTTCGTTTTGTTTTTGTTTGTTTCCCAAGGCCTTTTTTCCCAATGTTAACCAATACCAACCTAAAAGTGTTTCCTGAGCCTTAGCCGTTCCAGCCCCATTTCACCAACCCACATCTGCAGACCTCCTGGCCAGAACCCTTACTGGAATGGCCCAACCCAGACTCTCCGTTTGTTTTTCCAGACAATGAGGCTAAAATTGGACTGTGTAGGCAGCCGGAAAGGCCTGGGAATGGGGGAGGGGTGAGCTTGCAGTGAGGCAGGCAGGGATGAGGTATGAGAAAAATTGGATCTCAGGCCCCCGTCATCCATTTTAGCATTATCATCATCACCCACCCAGCCCCTGCTCAAAACTCTTTAATTGCTCCCTATAACCGGCAGGATAAAGATCCAGGGCCTTAGCTCCCAAGAGCTGGAACAAACTTATTCAATCTCACTTCCAGATACTCTCCCCTCTTTCATCCTATTCATTCATTCCATAAGAATGTATTCCAGATTATACCAAACTCAGGTTCAACTACCTGCTGCTTTAAAAGCCAATACTTGAGACACCAATGCTGATGTAAGGAAAGATAGTTTATTCAAATGCTGGCAGCCTGAGAAGATGACAGACTCCTGTTCTAAAGATCTTCAGCCCTGGTAGGTGTGCTCAATGGTTAGAGCACCCACCCACACACCAAAGGGTCTGTGGTTTGATTTCTGGTCAAAGGCACATACTGGGTCAAGGAGCATGCAGGAGGCAACCAATTGATGTCTCTCGCTCACATTGATGTCTCTCTCTCTCTCTTCCTCTCTTCCTTCCTCCCTCCCTCCCTTCAACTCTATCTTAAAAAAAAAAAAAAAAAAAAAGGAAAAGATATCCCTGGGTGAGGATTAACGATAAAAAAGACCATCTTCACATCTCAGTGCAGGTGAGGTTTTTTATTAGGAGGGATAGGGAAAGCAGAACAAAAAAATCAGGGGAGAAGGGAGTTGAACATTTTTTGTGTGTAAGTCAGCACAGTCCATTCTGATGATTACTCGAAATTGGTCCAGTTTTTATGATTGACCATCAACAAGTCTCCTAGAGCCAGAACATCCAGATACTGGAGTCAGCTTCCTTTGAACTCTTACACAAATATGCTGTTTATTTATGGGTTACATATTAGTTAACAACTCACCTTTTACAAAAACATTTCTTACAGAAACAATATTAAAAGAATGCCTCGAGGGGTGGGTTATATGGGCACTGTTCTCAGTGATAGGGTTGCAGCTGTGACCAAAACCGAGGAGAGTCTCTCTGCCTTCTTGGAGCTCATATTGCTCCAGCCAAGCCCATCCGCTCCAAGCCCTTGCACACGCCCAGGCCTTGGCAAGGCTGCTCCCTCTTCTATTCTTTAGTGACTTCTCCACCTGGGGGACTCAGCTCTAACGCACACCTCTCCCTGATCTGCCCATGGGTTGGGTACCACCTAGGATCATCACACAGATGATCACCATCCAGCTCCACATATATATCTGCCTATCCTACCAGGCTGTGAGGGTCTTGAGGGGAGGGGCTGTACCCCAGGGCCTGATTCTAGATGCACCGGCCACAAGGCTCCATTCCCTAACCCCAACTCAGGACTGAGCAGGGGAGGCATGGGGGGAGGAGGTGGGGGTCCAGGACGCCTCTGAAGAATTCAAGGTCATTCTGGAGCCTCTGCCTGGGATCATCCTACTCCTGGCACCCCAGGGGAAAGCCTGACAGGACAATGGCACAGAGTGCTTCCAGCATAGGCCGGTGGAGGACTGCGGGAAGACCGGACGGAGAAGACACGGGTGCACAGGACTATGAGCACTGGGTCAGGACATCACAGCTGCACACGGAAGGGGCTGTTAACAGGTTTCAATGGCAGGAAGAGAAGGCACTAGCCTTCCCCCAAGAGAGATAGGTTGGCAAGACATGGACCTACTCGAGGTAAACCTCAGTGGCCCTTGAGATATATGAAGTAAGGGAGACATCGTTTCCCATCCCCTCTGGCTTGCTCAGGAAAGCTGAGCTTTGGTTTTTCAGTCTTGCTCCCTCTTTTGCACCCCCACGTCTCCCTGGTTGTGTGTGTGTGGGTGCATGCAGAGGATACACAAGACAGAGTGCAGAAGGCTGGGCCTGTGTCCTGGCCCTAGCCTGGCTCCCAAGAACCCAATATTGGTGCCATATTGTGTGGATCTCCATGCCCCCAATCCCAGCCTAATGGCCTGGCACCCACTCTGACCCAGGTCCACTGGGGTGCTTGTGTGTCATGCGAAAGCCAGAGGGAGGGAGGGTTTGTGCTTGGCCATTTTGCTGGCTCATTCACATGGATTTACTGGATTTACAGGGACTCATTTCATGCCTTCATGCACTCGGCTTCCTGCCCACCCGACCCTCGGCTTCCTGCCCACCCTTCCACGACCCTGCTAGCGGTTCTCAACCTGTGGGTCATGACCCACAGGTTGAGAACCGCTGCTATAGAGCCTAAGACCATCAGAAAACACAGATATTTACATTACGATTCATAACAGTAGCAAAATTACAGTTATGAAGTAGCAACGAAAATAATTTTATGGTTGGGGGTCACCACAACATGAGGAACTGAATTAAAGGGTCGTGGCATTAGGAAGGCTGAGAACCACTGCTTTGGAGGGACTCGCTTGGGGGTGGGGAGAGCCAGGAAGCCCCTGTGCTGCTGTTGCGTGGCCATGCGCTGGGAAAGCAGAGAGAAGGGGCCAAGATAGAGACTCCGAACTCCTTCCAAGACAAAGTAAATTGGTCTTATAACCCGGAACAGTGTGTCAGAGGGCCCCCAGAAGCCCTGGTCCTGCCCTTACTCTTACATAAGGAGAACGAGGCTTAGCAAAGGCAAGGTCTGCCTGGGATCAGGAAAGGTGACAGCGGCCCAGGGTGTCTGCCCCCAGCCCAGTGCTCATCCTGGTCCCTCAAACTCCTGGCTCCAGCACCTGCTGCCATCTTGGGTGTGGGAGAGGAAAGAACCAGGCTGGCCCAGATCACAGGGCAGTGCAGTAGGTGGGGGCGATTCCAGCCCTGTGGGGTCTGCCAGAGCCGCCCAGAAGCTGGGCTCAGGCTCATAGAGAGAGAGCTGTCTCAAGTTCCACACCCCGCTCCAACAGTTTGCTCAGGAAAACCTCCCAGCAAACCCCAAAAGGCACAGGTCCTGCCACAAGGGGTAGGTTAGAAGGGAACGAAGGGGAGAGGAGATAAAAATGGAGGGAGGCCCCTGAAGGACATCCAGGTTTCTCTTCGAATCCCCCACTAACCCTACCCCTCATCCCTGGACCTGCCCACTCATACCCCTGGACAGCTTCCCCACCTCTCACCCCAGCTTCAGGGGCCATTTTTCATACATCCTTCTGGGTTCTAAAATCTATTTGCTTTACCTTTGAGAGAATTCAAGAGCATCTATGTTTCAAATCCCACCCCAGCCCTGTCACTGCCTTGGGGTTGAAAGGTCAAGCTCCAGGCTGGCACACAAACCCTGTCTACTACCCCTCTGTCCCCTCTGCATGCAGACCAGCACCTACCCTGCCTGGTGCGCCGAGCCTGGAGTACCTCACTCCACGTAGACACACCCTACAGCTGCCCTCTAGCCTCCTTCTATCATCACAGGTTTATTCCCTGGGCTCTTTGACTAGCTTACTCCCTAGAATGGGAACCTAGAAGGCAGGGAGGCCTGAGGCTGTTTGGAGCATGGCCAGGAAAGGCCAGGCCTCCCTGACCAGTATGGGAGATGGCGGTTGGGAAGGGGGAAAGGTGAGGAGAGGAGGTGGAGTGCAGGAGTTGTCTGGGCTCCAGGGTCAATGGCTTGGCAGGCAGTGCACTGCTCAGGAGCATTGGGTTCAGATCCTGCTCCTGCCTCACTGCTAGGAGCCCTGCTGAGGGAAACAGGAGCCCTCACCCTCACCCTCACCCTCACCCCGCCCCCCCCCCCCCGCCCACCCCACACCACACACACACACACACACACACACACACACACCAGAATGGCTTTGACGGGAAGGAGCAGGCACAGGTAAATAAATAGCTTGTTTATTAGTAATATGTTACATCATTAAAGTGCATTGAAAAGAGATGCAGGGACCAAAGCTGGAAGGTCGCCAGCCCCAGGCCCTGCCCGGGGCTGGCCAGACACCCCAGAGGAGGCCCAGCTCTCTGCTGAAATCCAGGGACAGGGTTGGGGCAGAGCTACCCACCTGGAGAGCTTGGCCCAGGCTGTCCCCACTGGAATTCACAGTTTAGCCTTAGTTATAGCATGTCCTGAGCTGAAGGTGGGAGGCTAGGAGCATGGAAGCACAGCCCCTGCGGAAGGGGACTAAGGGGAGGGGGCCCGCCCCCCAATCCCCAATGCCAAGGGCAGAGTCCTGGAACCTCCCCCTGAGGACCTGACTCCTATATGAACGTGTGAACCTAGGGCTCAGTTTTCTCCTTCATTTTCCCGTCTCCCTCCCCCACCCCCTCCCATAACCAACAGGGGGACTTGGACAATGTACCCCTCAGCCTGGGCTTCCAGGGCAGAGCCAGCTCATGCCATCTCCTTGAACCCATGCCACCATGTCCCTGGACTCTTATCCCATGCCCAAGAGCCTCAGGCTGGGACACCCCCCACCCCCCCTCACCCCCCACCCCATCCCTTTCCAGCCCCTCCCTTTCCCACCCACCCCCAGCATGTAGTTTTGGTATTTTCATACAGATGCAGTCGGAAGTAGCAGTACATGAAATAAGCCTAAGATAAAAATAGAGCCCTTTCCGTCCTCACGTCCGGAAAGCAAACATCCTTCAATAAACATGCAAGGAGGCCGCCTTAGTGGGACCCAGGGCTGGTGAGGCCACAGAGGGCAGCCTGGGCCAACCAGCCCCTGCGGTGGCAGGAGGGAGGATGAGGGGCAATTTGAGTATAGAGAGCTTGAAGGTCCAGAAACGGGATCCCAGCTCCCCTTTCCCAACCCCTCTCTGGCCCACAGGCTCTTGGGCCAGGAGCATCACTGAATATGGGCAAGTCTGAGGAAGAATTTTTGAAAAATAGTCTCCAGAAGATAAAGTCTTGGGCCATCAATGCCCCAGCTTCATAGCCCGTGCCTTCATTCTCCAGCCCCCACTACCCTGCCCCACCCAGCAGCCGCCTGTGGCTGGCCATCTCCAGGCCTGGTGTCCCCTGTCAAGCTATGCAGTCCCCCTGGAACCTATGGTGGGCAAGGAGCTCCCAGCGGGTGGCTCTGGCGTGAGACTTTCCTAGTGCCCTGGGACTGCAGAAGCCCACAACATGCCCAGCCCCAGGAGGCCCTAATGAACCAGTAGGCCAAGAATGAGTGTTGGCAGGACCCCCAGCCAGAGGGAGGCCAAAAGGGCATGGGCACAGCCCAGCAGATGCTGGGCCCTGGCCTCGTCCTCAGACAGCAGCTGCCAGTGCTGGGCCTTGCGGACGTAGGAGCCCTCCTGGGCCTCGCAGTAGTAGTGGCCATAGTGCCCATCCGTGAGGTTCTCGATGAACAGGATGCAGTTGGGACTCTGGTGGCCAGGCTCGCAGCTCTGCTCCACCTTCTCTCCGTGGCGCCACCAGTAGGTGGCATGGCGGGACTCCATGGGGCAGCTCAGGTAGTAGCGCGAGTTCCGGGCTAAGGAGACCTTCTGAGGCGGGGCCTCATCTGGGAGGGATGGGTACGCAGCTGTGAGGAGGGGCGGAGAGCTCCCAGGGCAGGCTGTGTCCTCCCCCGGGCCTCTAAGGCCAAGGCTCCCAAATGAACACAAGAATCTAAGCACCCAGTCTCCTTATTCTCCCCGGCCTCCCTCACCTCACCCTTCTTATACCACCCCCACACCAAGGACTATCTGGGGCCCCCAGGAATAGGCCAGCTTTCCCTCAGAGAGAGCAATCGAGGCAAGGCTGTACCACCCTCATTGGACTGGGGTCCTGGGCAGGGCTAAATCAGGTACCTGGCTTTGGGTTGGGGCACTCTTTGTGTGGCTCATCTGGATTAATAGACTGCAGCACTGACCTGGAGTTGGGAAGAGAGAGGCTAAACAGACAGGCCAGACACCTGGCCCTTCCCTGTCCTCGTCCCCCACCCAGGATCCGCCACAGTGCCTACCGAGAGGAGGGTCTGGCCAGAATGGCTCGGTACCCAGCACTGACGCCTCCTGCAGCCTGTTTTCACCACCCCCACCCCTGTGTCCACCTTCTCCCAGGGAGAAGGGATCCCAGCCAACATACCTTTGGGAGCTAAAGATGGAGACACAGTGGCCTTGGTCCCAGCCACAGTATGGGTCTCGGGCCATGAGGCAGCCATGGCAGCCCCCACCATAGATGTCACACAGGTCCAGGGGCACCTGGCTCACCTCCCATTGGGAGCTTACATACAGTTTCCGCTGGAATGAGAGACTAGGTCAGACCAGGGCCCCCATCTCCAACACTGAGTTTTAAACTCCCAGGCCATGGCCAGCTGCCCTACGGCCCAGAAGCTCTGAAAAGGACATGTGAATTGCATGCAAAGAGCTCTGTCCTTAGCACAGCGTAGCCTCACAGGGCAGGGCTGGGGGTGTGGAGGCTCACCCGGTCAGGGTCCAGTGACATGGCCTGGATGGCTGCTGCACGGCGGAAGGGCTGGATCTCCAGGATGTTGAAGACGAGGCTGCGTTCCCACTCCTCTGACTTCACCACCTTGTGGATGGTGCCCCTGTCTGTGGGTGGTGGGCAGAGGGTCAGCAGACGGGCATTCCACCTCAGAGACAAGCCTCCCTCTACATAGGACCAACCAAGGGAGACACAGGTGGGGAGGCCTGGGAAGTCATGGCTCAGGCAAGGGTCACTAGACTAGGTAAGGTGAGTGTGAGGGACGCGGGAGTCAGAGGGCAGCCCAGGAAGTTTCCAAGGCTGCCCAGAGCTCTGTGAGGCCCTGGGCCAGCTGGAGCATGAAGAACAGAACCAGCAGTCATGCACACCCAATTGCTATGCTGACCCTTCATTACTCTTTCCTCCACATCCCTGCTTGTGGGTATTATCTTCCCTACTTCCTGGATAAGGCAATGAGGCTTAGAAAGTCTAAGCAACTCGTTTAAGATCACACAGCTGGTGACTGCAACACAGAGATGTCAGAATCTCACCCCTCAGCTTCTTCTATAACTGCCCTGCCTCCTGGACAACTTAAGGATGTGTTTTCTTTAAATACACCTTTTATTTTGGAGTAATTTCAGATTTAATAAAAAATGCAAAGATAGCACAGAGATTTGCTGTATACCATTCACCCAATTTCCCCTAATGCTACCATCTTATATAACTACTAGAGGTCTGGTGCACAGAATTCGTGAATGGGAGGGGGGAGAATAAAGGGGAGAGCCTGTCCCTCAGCCCCACCTACACCCTCTCCAATCTGAAATCCCTCTCACAATCCGGGACCACTGGCTCCTAACCACTCACCTGCCTGCCTGATCACCCCTAACTGCCTCTGCCTGCCAGCCTGATGCCCCTAACTGCTCCCCTGCTGGCCTGGTCACCCCTAACTGCCCTCCCCTGCCAGCCTGGTCACCCCTAACTGCCCTCCCCTGCAGGCCTGATCACCCCTAACCGCCTCTGCCTTGGCTCCTGCCACCATGGCTTTGCCCGGAAGGACATCCAGTCTAATTAGCACATTACCATTTTATTAGTATAGACTAGAGGCCTGGTGCATGAATTCATACACAGGTGGGGTCCGGCTGGCCCACCCTGATGGGGGCCCATTGGGCCGGGCCGGTGGGGGGGAGGGGCCATGGGTGGTTGGCCAGCAGGCCCTGGCCCTGATCAGGGTTTGGGGCCTAATTGGGGCCCGAATCAGGCTGGTTGGCTGCCACAGTGTGCGTCATAGCCACTGGTCGTTCCGCCTTTCCAATCACTGGACTTTTATATATATAGATGGCACATTCATCACAACTGAGCAGTATAGTATTATTAACTCAACTACAGACTTTACTGGGATTTCATGTCTTTGTTTTGTTTTGTTTTGTTTTATTTCAGGATCCAATCCAGGATTCCACATTGCATTTAGTCTTAGGGAATTTTTAAATTTTTATAAGATCTAAAAAGAACCTTAGATTCTGGACAGGGATCCCCAAGGTCACATAACGGCTGCCTGCCTCTGAGGCCAGTGCTCTCTATCCATTCACACCTGTTGGGGGTCTAATGGGCATCCTGATCCCTGGGTCCTCCCAATCCCACATCACTTTCTGTCCCAGTTTCTAGAATAGCCTCTCTCCCTCTCAATTCCCCAGGGCATTGCTTGTTCCAAAACAAGTCAGATAAAAAGATGGTTGCTTGCCTAGGACATGTCTTTTAGTTCTGTGATGCCTCTTGTAGGATCTGGAATGTGGCCCAATGCTTCTTTGGCCTGATAAGCTCCCAGCCCACTCAAAGCCCTTCACCTCCTTCCACAACAGCCCGGTGAGAGCCTCCCATAGCTCCTACCAGCTGTGAGAGCCTCTTGTGCCCTGCAGAGGGCTCAGAAAGCTCTATTTCTTATCTGGCTCCAATTCTTCCTGCTGCAGGTTCCAAATGGCATCTCTCTGACGGCCCTCAGGGAGAACCAAGATAAGTACCCTCATCATTCAAGTGTGTTCACCTTCCAAGTCTGCAGGAAAAGAGTCCACAGTTCCCTTGGCCCAGGCCCCACCCTTCTGTCCTTGGCTCCTGCTCCTAGTCCCCCATTGTGTGACCTCTCCTCTGCTGTACCTAGTGCCTGCTGTCCCTTGTCTGACTGCAACAGCTAGGCCAGTCACTGCTGGAGCAGAGCAAGGACAAGAGCCCATTGGTACAGCCAAGATGAATGGAGGAGCAAAGAGGTGTGATCTCAGGACCTGGAAACCAGACCCTGCTCCATGGGAACTGATGTGGCCACTGTGGCCCTGAGAATATCCCAAGATGAAGCAACAGCAGAAATCACACAGGAGGGGTGGGGGCTGAGCCCTGGAGCCCCAGGTGCTAGCACCTGGGGGAAACACTGCCCTTTTTGATGGCATCACTGCCCACCAGGTCTCAAAGAAATGCTGTGGCCTGCCTACAGTGATCTCCATGTTCACTCTCAGGAGTCCCCTTTGCCCACAACTGGGACCAGGAAGCTGCCATAAACCTGCTCAGAGTTGGCTCTTCCATGGCCAGTGGCTTCTTGGGATGCATGGGGCATCTCCCAGGGCATTCCACCCAGCTTCAGGGGTCAGCCAGACCCTGCTCTCCCTGGGAAGAGGAGGTGCCTCTGCAAGACTGCAAAGGCTCTGCTACCTGGACGCCCTTCCTCATGTCTCACTAAATACTGTGCATCCCACATCAAATGTTTCCTCTCACCTGCATAATCCCAAAGACTGGGGATGGGGTTCATTTCCTCATTCTGTCTAGCAGGTGCCCACAGGATACCCAGTGACCAGATCCTTCCTCCTGGCTTTCCACATCTCTTCCTCCCAGCATCACAAATCAGATATCAGAACCAAACCTGCACCTGGCTTTGCTCAGACTGGCCACCTTTCTGCCTTGGAATCCTGGAACCTACTCTCCTCCCACCCAAGGATGCCTTCCCCTCTTCGCCTCTGCCCCACCTCCTCTAGGAAGCCCTTTCTGCCTGATTCTTCCACAGCCACACATACTAACTCCTGACAGCTCTTAGTCATTCAATTCTTCCTTCCAGGTATAACGATCTAACCACATGTTAATTACATTATTATTGATACCTTTCATACCCATTTTCACAAGGCAGACTAGGGGTCATGGGGTAGTCCCTCACCTGTAGTTAGGTAAAGCACGTGAAAGGTCTCGCCGTGGCTGGTGTGCATGCGGTGGACAACTACTTTCTGGTAGTGGTACTTAGAGTGAAACAGTGGTGTCTTCAGAGGCCCCATGGGCTCCACCCTCTGTGCTACCTCAGGGTGACTGTCGGCCACCTGGAAGGTCTCCGTGGGTATCGGCTTCCGGCCTGGGAGGCACTGGACAAGAAGAGTAGACCCAGGTCAGTGGGTGGCTGGGAAGTGGGGTAGGGGCCTGGGTCATGGCAGATGTCAGTGCTCACCTTGCCAGGCCGAGGGGTGGGAAGGCCTGTGTGGTAGCCCTTGAGTGAGGAAGTACGGAAGACCTTGTCAATGTCACCAAGGGAATATACACAGACAGCCGAGTAGTTCCTGGGGGGACACAGAGACTACCTCAGTGAGGGGCCCAGTACTCACCCACCTCCATTCATCCAGGCCAGCTCAGCACCATACAGGGCACTAGAGCATTCTAACCAAGCTCCCCAGCCTATGAGCTCCATGAAGACAGGGAGTATCCTAGGGGCCAAGACCAGTGCCTCAGAGTCATCAGTCACCATTGAAGGCAGGAGGGAGAAAGAGAAATTCCACCTAATTTCTTTCTGCTGCAATCTAGAACCACAACCTGATAGGATCGCAGGGTTCAGAGGCCAGCTCCAGGGCAGAAGGATCCCCATGTGCATCCCGTTGGGCAATTCTCCCACCTCTCTGGACACAGCTGCAGGATGTTGATGCCCATGCCAGACCCCATGCCCTCCCCAGCCAGCTGGATCCACCCACATGGGAGCCAGAGAGCAGGGTGTTGGCTTCCCTACCCTGTCCCACCTCCCCCCACACCCAACACTTTTGCCTGCCTTATTTTCAATCAATGAGAGTGATTAAGAGATGTGAATTATCAGGTGCAGGCAGTGTCTGAATGGGTGTGAGAGCACCCTATGAGGCCTCAGCAGCCTTTTTCCAGGGCCCACCACCCACTCTGAGCACACAGCTGGTAGACACACAGGCACTACCATGAACATGTATACAGTACATGCATGTACACTAGTTGTACAAACTCAGAAACATACCAGCACAAAAATCTCCCCAAGCACTGACTGTGTCCACCCCAGGCCCAGCAACAACCCTGCCCCCTGGCATCCCTGCTCATCATCAGCTATCCCCTCAGCAGGGCCCAAGCCCTCTAATCCCTACTAGACACGTAACTGATGCCAGGCTCAGCCCCAGGACAAGGGTCACTCACCAGGGGTTGGAGAAAACACCATAGACCCTAGTGTCCCTCCACTGGCCATTAGGGTCAGGGAGTAGGAAGACATCCTGCAGCCTGTTGAAGTTCTTGTTGGTGAGGGGGTCGCTGCACACCAGCATGGCCTTCAGGAAGGTATTCCATTTGGAGACCGACAGCGAACTCTCACCACCCTGGTCCCCCTGAAAGGGTGGAGGGAAAAGGAGGCCCCTCAGTACCCTCTGGGCACCTGCTGCCAGGAATGTCAGCACCCAGACTTCAGAGGAGGAAGGTAGGCTCTGAAAGGGGCAGGGACCTGCCAGGGGACCAGGCAGAGGTGCCCCATGACTCAGGCCAGGTTCCTGAGCCAGGTTCCAGCTAGAAGGCCTGGCTGACTGAGGGCACAGGGCCAGCAGTGGGGGCCTGCAGGGTGAGGCTGCTTCGTCTGTCCCTACAGAGCAGATGGATTCAGACACACATTTGTCCATTCTCACAGATGCACACTCACACACAGGTGACACACTCGAATATCGAAACACACATGTAAACACACTTCCATACTCCCACTCCCACTCCCACTCACACACACTTAGATGACTACACACACTTGCACACTGCCACACATGCACACGAGCTCAACCATCTTTACCCACTCACAGATGCACAGACACTCTTGTGCATATACATCCCACACACAGACTTATACATTTCACACACTCCTTCAGACAAACAGGCACTCACACACTCACACCTATTCACGCATAGACACACACTCTTGCCCATTGAGCCACCCACTCACCCTGCACAGCTGGGCCACGCGGGACACATTGAGAGGAGCCTCGGGATTCTTGTCAGGGTTGTCCTCCCGGAAGAAGTAGTAGATTTTGTCATCATAGTCCTGGTCTTGGTGCACGATGGTGGCCTTAATGAACTGTGGATCTACCAGTGATACATGTGAACTGGTGTCAGGGGGAGCCTGCTCGGGAGACCCATTCCAACCCTGCACCACACCCCCCAACTCTGCACAAACAAACCTGGAGCAAATCAGACCTGGAATAAAACTCAGAACATCAGGCCCAACACCCCAAGGGTCTGAGACTCAGCACCCCATCCCACATCTGTTTTGCTCTCCCCTACAAAGATGTCATCAGCCCAGGAGCAATGACTTCATGCCTGGGGACTAGGAAGGTCCCTGAGCCTTTATGTCATTTCTGCCTAATTGGCAGAGCCCTAATGAGGAGGGAAGGAGAGTTGCCCCCACATGAGCTCAGCAGAGGGATACACTATGGCTCCCAGGGACCCCACTCTGGATCTGGGGCTCCTTTGTTTTGTTACCAGTGTGTAGGGCCCATCTGCCTCCGTACCTTTGCCTCTGCTGTTCCCCTGCTCCCTGCCAGGCCAACGTCCTCAGCTCTGGCTGTTCAGGCCTGTCCCAAACTCCCACTTTCCTGACTGGCCTGTGGCCCCAGTCGCCCTTGGGGGGCCCTCCCAAGGGACATGAGGATCCCATGAGCCGCCGTGGGCACTCACACCCTGGCCCACCCCAGCCCAGCTGGAGCCTGACTCACTCTGCATGACGGTGTCACTGGTGTACAGCTCAATCTCGCCCTGGATGCGGCGGAACCGAGGGATCTTCCCGTTGTATTCCTGCTTCCGGATTGTAGAGTACACCTCATCCCCTGGTCATGGTGGAAGGGATGTGGGTAAGGGCAGACAGCTCCTAGAAGTCCCTCCCCTGGGCCTGGGCACTGATTTGATGACCCTCCCCCAGGCAAGGGCAGCAGCCCTACCGTCAAACAGAACCAGGGAGTTCTCATCCGGGCTGAAGGGGGCATAACCTCTCCTCTCACCAAGTGACTCCACAGTGCCATTCACCTGGGGGAGCCAAAAGGGGTTAGACAGCCACATAATCCCATGACTACTGCTTCCCATGGGTGCCAGCTTCCCCTCCTCCCAAGCATTCTATACTAGGTGAACCAGTCTCTGAGTCTCCCACCTCCTTCCCACCTTGGGAGGCAGCCCACCCATGCAAGGGTAAGCTGACGAGGCATATGGGTAAGGGCCTTCTCACCAGGCTCCAGCAGCTGGGGTGCCGGGCATTGGTTCCGCAGGCCAGCAACCCCTCGCCCTGTCTCTCCAGGAGTGTTATGTAGTTCTCACAGTCCTGCCCAGAAGGGGAAGAAGAGAGGTTGGTCAGAGGCCCTGACAGGACTCGAACCAGAACCCTTAGTCTCGGGGAAGACAGAATCAGAAGGCTGAGCATGGAGGCAGTCTCCAAGGAGAGCCTAGAGGGGATGCAGCTGACCCCAACTCCCCCCAGAGCAGAGGAAGAACACAGGGACCTCGGAGAAGGACTATGTCTCCCATTCAGACTGGGAACCCGAAGACAGGGCTGCCTCTTTCCTCCCAGACTGGGGCTCCCAAGGCAGGGCCATGCCTCCTCCTCAGACTCCAGGGACTCCCATCCCTTTTCCAAGGCGCCAGCCTCCCCTCTAACTCCCTCTCCTCCACTCACCTGCTTGCCCAGGCAGGATCCCTCGGTGGAGCCAATGTTCACCTGGGGGAGAGTGAGGAAGCATGAGTCTGCCCTGCCAGGGGTCAGATGCCCTGCAAGCACTGTCCATGTGCCCTCAGGACAAGTTCGTTTTACAGCACAGGTGAGCAACTAGGGCTCTGAGAAGGTGAGTGATTCACCAAGGTCGCACAGACTGCTCCGCCTGCGGCCCAGAGCCAAGCCCAGAGCGCCAGTCCAGAGATCTCGGAAGCCAGGGGCGACGGGGTTCTGGAGCTCAGCTTCCAGCCCAGGCCGCCCCCTCAGTGCAGCCCACCTGGCCAGTGGGTGAGCTCGGGCTTTTCTCCCACTGACCAACACCACGGCCATCTGGACTACCTTTAGGGAGCCGCCCCCAGGGACCGTTTATGGGATAAAACGGGAGGTGGACCAGTTTAGGAGGAGATGCCAGCTCCCATCCCTAATTCCCTGAGCCCCTCACCAAGGCCAGAGGGGAATAAGGGGAGAATTGGGGGTCAGGGGCAGTAAGGGCCCAGGCTCACCGTGTGCACAGAGGCGTTCTTGCCCTCGGGGAAGTTGAAGAGGTAGACCTTGCCACGTCCGCCCACCCACACAGAATCGCTGCCTGGCTCATGGAAAAGCACGGTGTGTGGCTCCGCCGAGCCAAAATCCATCCGGTCCTTCCCTGCGCGGCCTGAGGAGGAGGCAATTGGCAAAAACTTGAGGCTGGGCCATGGGCAGGGAGACCCTATCCTCCCTCTCAGGCACCCGGCACCTGCCTGGCAACTAGAGCTTGGGTCCGGGCTGGGGCAGCACCAGGACTCGGAGCCACAAGAGGAAGAAGTGAGGGGTACCCTGGTAGGGTCCTCGCCCCAAAGCCATGGCCCCTACCCTATAATATGTGACCTCAGAGTAGGGACCCCTGGGAGAGCAGGCTTCCTCCCCCACCCTCACCCTCCCACACACTTGGCTATTTCCAAGAGGCTGGACTTAGGCAAGAGGGACCAGGACCTCCGCGGTGCTGTTTGAGGCTCTCTGCAACCCACAGCACAGCAAGCAGCCATCTCCACCCCTGCAGGCAGCAGGGCTCCAAGCACCCCACTTAGAGTCCAGGTTCCCTGGAATCACTTTGGTCAGCACCCTATCCCCTCCTTCAAGAAGCCTTCGCCACTCCTCCTGGCCCAGCTCGGCCTTCAGTGGATAGGTCAGCTCAGATCAGAGATGGGAAGGAATCTACATGTCCATTCCCGCCCATTTCACAAATGGAAAAACAGAGGCCCAGAGCAGGTATAGCACACGGTTGTAAAGTCAGTAGCAGTCCCTTAACGAGAGCCAAGCTCCTGCCCACAGCTAGACGCTGGCCTGACCCACTCTGGCCTGGTTTCATGGAGGTGCCAGCTCACCCCAAGGGTCAAGTTCCACCCTCCCTCCCCAGCAACTCTGGGACAGGATGTCCTTCACAGCCTGGGCCTTTAAACAGGAGGGCTGATCTGGGCAATTTTGCCCAAAAAGGAAACTCTCTGCAGATACTGCCTCTGGGGAGATGTCTCATCTCCAGTGACATTGCTGAGATTGTCCTGGTTGCAGAACTAAATTCCAGGGATTGGACAGCTCACATCTTCCCACCTCCGACCATCCTGAGGCCTCACGCAGGAACTGGGCCTGACCACTGTTCATTCGGCTGCAGCAAACCCCGGGGCAGCCAGCTTAGCAGTGATTCCCCAGGAAGACGCACTCCAGCCCAGACAGAGAAGAACTGCCCTTTCCTTCTTGCTGCCATGTGAGCCATTCCGACTGACTCTGCTTTCAACGCACCTTCACCCCCTTTCCTTAAGATACACCCCGTGTGGCCAAGTCACCCTGGAGGTGGGGTAACACACTCCACCTCAGCTGTAGCCTGGCTCACTGCAGAGATGGAAACTGAGGGCTCCTTGGGGACACGCCAGCCCGATGTCACACCGGGCGGCAGGACAGACTGCCTAGTCCATGCTGTGTATTGGTTCTCGAGCGTTTAGGAAGTGCAGCCCTGTGAGCCACAGAGAAGTGCTGAGCTCACGGCCTCTGGTTCGCCTGGCTTTCCCTGGGCACTCCGCAAACAGCCCACAGCCTCCCTGCACTGAGGCCCGCTCCCCAGCAGGCCCAGCTGTGCGGGGCCTCCTTTCCAGCTCAGATAAAATTAGGGTGCTGGGGTCAGCAGTCAGAAGACACAAGGCCTTCCTGACTCAGCTCCCACAGCTCCCCTTGCACCTGCAGCCCGAGCAGCAGCCACCATCCCACAGCCCAGAGCCCAGAGCTCAGTCTGGGATCCAGACAGTCGGCAGCCCCAGCTCCCCTCCCACATCCCCATCCGGCCAGGGGCCAGGAGAAGCTATGTGTCTGCATCTAGAGATGTTGGACTGGGGCAGAAGCACTGAACCCCTCACCCCAAGGCTAAATGGGAGGAGCCCCAACCCTTGGGCCATGCTGGCCATCTCTACCAGTCACCTCAGCTTGCACCAGCAACAAGGCCACAATCAAGGCACAGCTCTCGCCCCTGGAAAGAAGCACCAGAGGGGGCCCTGAAGGAACCCTTGTCTGGGCATCTGAAGTCCTGCCCGGGGAAGTCGAGTCTGATGAGAAAGGCAGCAGCCTGGTCCTGAAGAGCAAGGTCTGCAGGGAAACTGACCCTACCCTGGAATTCAGTTGGGGGAGTCACCACATCAAGCAAGCCTCCGCAGTGCTCCAGCAGAGCTGTCCAGTGCTGCTCACCAAGAACTTCTGTGGACACAGAGGGCGGGTGAGAGCTGCTGCAGCTCCTGTGAGGGGAGGCAGCATCAGGGCCAGGGCAGTCCTGCAGAGAACTGCAAGCCTGAGCCCTATTGCTCTCAAACCTGGCTGCAGGCCCTGGGGTGCAGGGGAGGCAGGGACTACCGGCCCCATTTTGCAGAAGAACAAACAGGAGCCCAGGAGCATTGCCTCCATTGACCCTCAGGCTCCCGCCCCTCACTGCTCTGCGCCTGGTGATATGTTGGAGGGGATGGCACCAGTCCGGCACCAGGACCTGGACTTGGCCCATTCTCCACCCCAGCCCCACCCCTGCTCCTGCTCCTGCACAGCCCAAAGCCCTCAAAGGGCCTCATTGTGCCTGGGAAGTGTCTGAGCTCGATGAACACATGAAAGGACGCTTTGTTCAGGTTGGCAGGAGCGGGGGCTGGGGGCTCGGGGCAGGAGGGCTGCCTGGAAGTGAAGGCAGCACCAGGCCTTTGGGGCCAGGATCCATAGCCCCATGGCACCAACATGGGCCAGGGAGGGGTCAGCCTTCAATGCTCTGCCCATGCAGAGCAAGGCTGGGACTGCCCCTAAAAAGGCCCAGCCAAGGGAACAACTGTCACATCCTTAACCACGTCTTTTTGCTTCCTTATGAAATCGAAGAGATGAGGAAGGCAGATTCAAGCTAGATGGATCAGGAACAGGCAGAAAGAGAATTGACTTCGGCAGGGGAAACAGGCCGAGCCAAGCAGGGAAGCTGACTGTATGGTGAGTACAGAGAACCTGAGAAGATCAGGAAGGCGGGCTAAGCACCTGTGTGATGGGGAGAGAAGGTGCTGCGGCCCCCCAAGGATACACCAACCCACTGCCCAGCAGTCTCTGGTGCTTCCCCTCCTCCCTAGGAGCAGGGTCAGTGTCCCGAAAGCCAGCCCTCCTCTAGCACCCCACCTCTGTGCTCCCCTGCCTGCCCAGCCCCCTCTGCTTCCCATCCTGGATATCTAAAAGGAGCACCGTCTGGCACCACCGTGTCTCCCCCCTCACTCTCCAGCCTGATGCATTAGTGGCTGACTAAGTGGTAGCTAAAAGCTCCCAGAATAACCAGGAGTTCAGGCAGGGGAGGGGGCTAGGGGAACACAGGGTGGGCATAGCCCCAGAGGCAGCCTGGTACAAGACCCCCTCCTCCTACCCTATGTGATTCCAACCCTTACTTCTTCTGGATCAGGGACGAGCACACTCAGGCTGCCCCACACCCAGCAGGTCTCCATGGCCCTCCCTGAGACCCCACCTCCTCACAGTGTCAGGACAGGCAAGGCCCAGGCCCAGCCCAGACCGAAACAAGGGTCAAGAAGATGGCTGAGTGTGGGAGGCAATCTCCCTCAGCCATAGCCCCCGAGTTGGGTTGTCCCTAAAGCCTGATCCTGTTGAAACCAGTCAGAGCTGATTCCTCTCATGCTCGCCACCTTCCCACCACTGTCCCAGCAGCCAATTGGCCGGGGTAAGTCTGGACTTCTGTAAAGCAGGCCTGCGGGGTGGGACACCATCCCTCCTCTCATATTCTCTGGGTGCTGTCCCCATTTCCTCTTTGCTTGTGAAAGAGGATAGCCCAGGGGGAGGGCAAAGTAAGAGCTGGAATGGGGAGGGGCACTGTTGTCCCTGAAGGGAGCAACAAGGGACAGGCCCCACAGTCTGGTCTGGGCAGGGACGGCCTTTCAACCTGACCCAACAGGTCTTGAATGCTAACCTCAAGGAGTCCTTTGAAAGTGGGTATTGAGGTTGGCTCTGAGAATGGTAGGAATTCAGATACCCAGCAGAAGCCAGGCCAACCTCCAATTGGGACCCCAGCCACAGGTGGCAGGAGCTACGCCCCACCCCACCCACGTCACACCTTGCCTACTACACAGCTGGCAGAGAGAGGAGGAAAGGCCCACGTGGAGGCCAGGAATTAGCCGGCAGCCCCTCCACCCTTTGGAACCCACACCCTATGGGTCAAGGTGGAAGGGAGGAAATCTGAACAGTCATTGGGCTGAGGGGGCATAGAGACCAGAGAGCTGTGTCAATGGCCCAAGACACACAGCGTAGGAGACAGAGGCAGGGCAAGGTCACAGCCCAGGGTTTCTGGTACCCAGCACACAGCTTAGCCCTCTGGAACCACATCCTGGACTTTCTTGGGAGCCTCAGGATTTGCAAAAAGCTGTATATCATCTTCTCTCCTACTTCCCCGAGTCATCTCCTGCTCTCCACCCTCCCCGCCCTATTCGTTGAGAAGCACTAACCTGACAACTGACAGGAATCACCCACACACCTACCTTCCAGGTGGGGTCCTGATCCCCAGTGACTTTTAGCAACCAAAGCCTTAAACTCCAAGAAGTGACTAAAGGTGGAATGTAGCACTGAAGGTGGAATGGAGCACTGCGTCAGAGCAGTGGAGGGAAACCTTTCCACTGGGATGAATGGAGTCAAGGGGGCACATGTTGCATTGATTTTGTCTCTCCTGATCTGGCCCGGGATGAGGGTGTGAGAAGCTACTCTTCATACCCAGAAGCCCCGTTTCCAGGGTGGCACGGACTCATGCTAAGGAGGAGCTGTGGTTGTTACTGGGGTGCTGGTGACATTCGACCTTTGGCAGGACAAGGTTCCAGCCAGCTGCCTGGCAGGGCAAAGCCATGCACTAGACAGGGTAGCAGGCTCTCGATATGGTTCTTGGTCATGGGAAGTGAGAGGTCTGCCGCTCTTTATCAGCCAGGGAACAGGGCTGGGCTAAGGGGCGCGTCCTCTGCCCACCAAGGTCAGCTGTGGGTGGGAGGGGCGCATGTATCAGGTAGACTCAGCCCTGAGCCCAAGAAGCTATGTTCTCCCTTTGGCAGCCGGGCGGCTGGTTGGGTATGACCATGACCAGGGGCTGGGCCTTCCTGACTTTACTTTCCTCCTCTATGGATTGGAACAGCTAGTACTTGCTAAGGTCTAGGTTTTATGACCCTCCATCAATCTTGGAAAAATCACAAAACAATCAGGGTTAGGTTAATGGGTCACCTTTGGCAAAGTGAGAGACAACTTTCTGGAGGTAGAGGAGCAGAAGCCACATCCTCATCTGCCTCCACTGACTAGCCCACCAAATGCCCCAACCACCCTGCAGAAAGGCAGGACAGGGGTGCATGCCCATCTTATGGACAGAAAAACTAAGGCTCTTCCAAGCCGCTCTGAGCCACTGTGCTCAAAGGACAGGAGGCTTGGCTGGTGAGGAGACCAGCTGGGGCAAAGGTTTGGAGGGAACGGGGCAGTTGAAAAGCAAGCTGTGCGAGAGGTAAGCTGAGCCAGATTCAGGGGCTCAGGGAGGGAAGGTTAGCACTGAGAGCCAACTGGAGCAGAGAGGAAGCAACACACCCAGGGAAGGCAGGAAGCCCAGGATGAACGCCATGTCCCATCTACCTTCACCTGTTCTTTTTTTTTTTTTAATATATTTTTATTGATTTCAGAGAGGAAGGAAGAGGGAGAGAGAGAGAGAAACATCCATGATGAGAGAGAATCATGGATCAGCTGCCTACCGCAAAACCCCACTGGGGATCAAGCCCACAACCTGGGCACGTGCCCTTGACCGGAATCGAACCTGGGACCTTTCAGTTTGCAGGCCGACGCTCTATCCACTGAGCCAAACCGGCTAGGGCACTTCACTTGTTCTTCAGCCCAGTAGGTTCTAAAAGCCCCAAAGTGAGGCCAAGGTCAGCTGGTGGCTCCTTCAAAGGAAACAATGAATAGAGCTGCAGGGCCTGCCCTTGGGCCCAGAGCCAGGGCAAGGGTGGCAGGAGACGGTTAGCGGAGGCAGGGAGGCAGGAGGGGAAGACTGTTGAGAAAAGGAAGGTTCCCAGGTCAGCACAGCCTGGGCCAGCAATGGGTGGGTGGGGAGCAGTAGAAGGGCAGCCAGTTAGGGAGAGCTGGTGGGGGCTGGGCTGCCAGAGCCTTATTTCATCAGAAACCAAAGGAGAGATGCCACAGGAGGAAAGTAAGACAATGACGATAGTGACACCCCTACCTAACACCTAACCACCCCATAGCATTCACCATGTGCGGGCACGTTCTAAGTGATTTAGGGTATATTAATTCATTTAATAATCACTGAACTCTTATGAGGTGGGTTCTTTTATTATGCCCATTTTACAGATGAGGGCACCAAGACACAGAAAAGTTGAATAACTTGCCCAGGATCACACAGCTATTAAGGTGGAGAGAAGGTTTAAAACTCAGGCAGACTGACTGGAATCTGTGCCTATAACTCTGTGCTTCACAAATGGGCCCTTGGAAGTTTCCAGGCCAACCTCTTCCACACAGATGAGGAGACTAAGGCCCAGAGAGGGTACAGCCTGCTCAGATGCCTCTTGGCCAATGAGGCCCTGACCTCCATCACGATGCCCTAAGGAGTCAAGTGAGCGTGGTCTACAGGCCTGATGCGGGGGTGTGGGTGGATCTAGGGCTGCAGCACAGCACTGAGTGATGACCAGCATGACTAACTGAGAAGGTAAGTTTTCTGAGATCTCTGCCCAGAAATAGAACATATTCTGTGGCCTTGGGCAGACTACAGCGAAGTGCAGGGTATACTCACAAGCCCTTCTTTAACACACGCCCAGCAAGGTTCCCACCAGCCAGCACTGGCCAAAAACACGCCCCTCTCGGGTACAGAGAAAGGGAACCCTCATGCATTGTTGGTGGGAATGCAGATTGGTGCAGCCACCATGGAAAACAGTATGGAGCTTCCTCAAAAACTTAAAAATATAGCTACCATATGACCCAGCAATTCCACCTCTGGGTATTTATCCAAAGAAACACAAATCACTATTTCAAAAAGATATATGCACCTCTATGTTCACTGCAGCATTATTTACATTAGCCAAAATATGGAAGCAACCTAAGTGCCCATCAGTGGACCATTAAATAAAGAGGATGTGGTACATATACACACTGGACTATTACTCGGCCATAAAAAAGAATGAAATCTTAACATATGCCACAACATGGATGGATCTAGAGAGTATCATACTAGGTGAAATAAGTCAGACGGAGGAAGACAAATACCATATTATTTCGCTTATATGTATAAACTAAAAGAAAAAAATAAATGAACAAACAAAACAGAAACAAATTCATAAGTATAGAGAACAAACTGATGGTTATGAGGAGAGAAGGGTTGGGGGTCTGGGTGAAAAGGTGAAGGGATTAAGAAGAACGAATTGGTAGTTACAAAACAGTCAAGGGCTATGAAGTACAACATAGGGCCGTGGTCGGCAAACTGCGGCTCGCGAGCCACATGCGGCTCTTTGGCCCCTTGAGTGTGGCTCTTCCACAAAATACCACGGCCTGGGCAAGTCTACTTTGAAGAAGTGGCGTTAGAAGAAGTTTAAGTTTAAAAAATTTGGCTCTCAAAAGAAATTTCAATCGTTGTACTGTTGATATTTGGCACTGTTGACTAATGAGTTTGCTGGTCACTGACACAGGGAATACAGTCAATAATATTGTAATAACTATGTATGGTGCCAGGTGGGGACTAGACTTAGGTGATCACTTCATAAAATATACAAATGCCTAATCACTATGCTGTACACCTGAAACTAATATAATATTGAATGACAACTGTAATTGAAAAATATTTTTAAATTAAATTATAAAAATACTCTCTCTACCCCTGGCTCCTCAGTTCAAGAACCCACCACGTCTCCCCGCTGCCCATCCCAGCAGGGCCCAATTCCTCTGGCTGGCGGACAAGGCCTACCCATTTCTGCCCCGGCTCCTCATCGCCACCCCTGCCGGTGCTCTTCCCGCCTCTGACCCTTCTCTCCCTTCTCTGTGCACGTGGTCTTATCTGTCCTTGGAGATCTAGTCTCAACCCCCGTGGCTCCAGGAAGTGTCCCGACTGCTCCAGCCCTCACTGCCCCGTCTTCCCTCTGACCTCATGCTGGCACACACCATCTTCTTTCAGATCACTGTCTGCTGCGGAGTCCTATAGGCAGGGCCAGACAGACAAGTGGAGGGAGGCCAAGAGCTGAGGCCAGGGGCAGGCATGGTCCCAGCCATGCCTGTCTCACTGAGTAGCCTTGGGCAAGTCCCTGTCATCCCCAGGTCAAGCCGAGGCTAGGGATGGGCAAGTGGGGCAGATGAGATAGTAGGGAGAGCCAGGACTGGGGTAGGTTAAACCCCATGTCAGACGGGAAAATCTTAAAATAGGTTCCCAGGCCACTGACAGGGTGCTGAGCTTATCATGGTGACCTTCCTTTCTCCCTCAGGCCCAGAAGGCAAACACCATGAGCAGCTCTCTGCCCCCACCCCACACCCTGTCCCTGGCCCTCGCTCGGTTCTTCCCCCTTCCCCAGTTGCAACACTCCACAGTGACCTTTCTTGCTGTCACAGTCCTTGGCTGTATCTACTGGTCCTTCCTGCTATCTCCAGGTGCCCTCCCTAGTCACTGGCAGCAGGCCTTGCTCTCCGGGCACCTGGGTGCTGCCCAGAGCCTCTCCTCCTCTCTCTCCAGATGGGCAGAACACAGACCCAGGCACGGGGCAGGGGGCAGCTGCCCTCCACGATAAGGGCTGCTCGGGGCTGCTGGCACAGAGCCCTGATTGGAAGCAGGGTGTGCAGGAGATACTCAAGATCAGCCTAATCCCAGGATGCTGTGAAGGTTAAACCCTGATTAGCCCAAGTCATGACACAGTTCAACCTGCCCTGGCAGAGACCCTCCGAGGCCCAGCTGCCCTGAGGGAAAAGCAGAAGAGGTGCATTGAGCCGGCCCAAATCCTAGATTCCGAACGGAGGAAGGTCATGACAGTAGGGCTCAGTCAGCAGACAGTGCTGGGCAGTAAGAGCTGGGCTCAGGCTGAGCAGCCGAGGAGGAAAGGGGCTCAGGGACCCTAAGCCTGGGACAGAGCATGAAGGCAGACAGGCAAACGGAGGGAAGCCAAGAGCAGAAGACACAGCCCTGGTCCAACTATGCTGGTCTCACTAGGTGACCTTGGGCAAGTCCCTGTCATCATTGTCCTCAATTCCCCATCTGTGGAACTTGTGGTTAGCTCAGCAGATCTGATTTTTTTCCTGAAGTCCTAAACTCTGTCCCGTCAGGTTGTGTGGGCTGAAGTCTTCCAAGAAGGCTCCTGGGAGGAAGTGAGATAGCACTGGCAGAAAGGAAGAAGAGAGCGAATGGGGTGCAGGGCAACAGCCCTGAGGCAAGAAAATGTGGGGAATTGGAGAGTGGTGAGGGAAGACGTGTGGAAGATAAGGTGGGATGGGGCCAGGCTACCAGGCAGGACTGGGGAAGTGGCAGCTCTGTCTCTGTGTGTCCCAGGAGAAACTCTCAGCACAATGACCCAGAGGGATGGAGGGGCCTCACAGAGGCCAGGGCACAGTCTTGGAGACACAGCAGGGCCCAGGCCACGGCTGGGGAGTAACGGGCTTGGAGGGGGAGAAACACGCCCCTTCCTCATACCACAGCGGGCAGGGAGGGGATGATCTCCTGGTCTCTCGTGTTTGGGGCTGGCTAGAGAAGGTGGAGCCCATTTTGAGTCCTCCGTGCTGTAGGAGGACCCTCCTCCCCTGCCCTGAGAGAGGGGGTTCCGGGCAGCCAAAAAAGGAAACCAAGAGAAGAGGACGTTTCTAGTCCCAGAACTGCCAGCCAAAGCAGGGGAAGTGCGGTCAGTCTCCTGTGACACAGGCCCTGTGGTGGCTGAAATGAGAGACATGGGCCAGGGGCGGAGGACAGGCTCTCAGATGGGGCCTCAGCTATCACCACAAGGGCCACCCACTCCCACCACTGCCCCCTGCAGGCAACTGGACCCTATTCCCTGGGCTGAGCCTGGCCCTCCTCATAGAAGAGTATCCAGCTCTCCCTGTCTCCCACCCCAGGGAGTGACCTACACCCCCCTCCCCTGACCCCTCTTAAGAAGGTGAAAGTTCCTGGAAGGTCAGAGGAAGGGCATCTGCCTCCCCCTCCTCCCCCCGCAGGGCCTGGCTGGTGCTGGGGGAGCTCCCTCCCTTCCACGGAAAGTCTCTGCCGAGGGGTGGGCCTTAGGCCTCAACTGTCCCCCACAATCAGGAGGGCTGGGGGTGGGGGGGAAATCTGGTCTCCCAGGACCCAGCCCCAGCTTCCCATCAGCAAGCTGTGACTCTGGGGAGGACTTCCGACAGCCATGGTCCTTCCTCCCACACAGGGCTGGATGTGGAAGTCAGGTGGCTGCGCTCACAGGTCAGCTCCTGCAGGAAACCTTCCCCAAACCCGGAGGCCAGGGCTGACTCAGTGTCTCCCACCACTGCCTCCACCTCTCCCTGGTCCTAGTTGTAAGATTTAGGGTCAGAAATCTTGTCATGCCCCAGCTGTCTCCTGCTCCTCCTGCCATCACGGCAGACCACTCTTTCAGGAAGTCTTACCTACTTGGGGATACTGGGTTATGTACCTCCTCAACCCCCACAGCTGCCCTCTGCCACATTTCATTGTAGCTGCAAGCTGAGCTCCTCTTTCTCCGCCGACACTGAGAAGTCTACAGACTTGTCTAGTTCCTCATCCCTGGATCCCCAGCACAGCCCCACGACCATCACAGGTTGGCCCCAGCAAATGTCAATGTCAAAAATGCTGAAACACTGCCTACTTTTCAGGCCACAAACCAATACGCCACTTCCTCCAGCTGGTCCTCAGCTCATGAGAGAAAAAAAAAAAAGAACACGAAACTCAAGGATTTCCCCTGGTTTCCCAGGTTTCAATTTCTCCTCACAGCTCAGATCTGAATGGGCCACCACAGACTCTGCTCATCCCAGAGAGGTCGGGACCGAAGGAAATTAGTGCTCCTTTAAGTATAACTCCTCCCACCATTCACTTTGGACATTTGAGGAAACTGAGGCTCAGACAAAAAGCAAACAGAAAATCAGGCCAGAGCCGGGATCTGTCCCCCGACACCATGGCCGTCTGAGCCCGTGCCTGCACTCACTCCAGCCTGCTCTCAGAACCTTCACTGTTCAGGACAGAGGGGCCACTGGCCTTGGCAGGAAGCTCCGAGGGGCGTCACAGAGCACCTTCCCCAGCCTAGGCCCACCCCATCTCCGCCTGGGAATTGCCCCCGCCTGGGAATTGCCCCCTCCGTTCTGCAGGGGTCACCCTGAAGGTGAGGAGCACATCGAAGTCCCCAAGGGGGCAAGGATTTCCACTGAAAATGCTGATGCTTCGGGAGCCCCAGCTGTGACCTCATCCCCGAAGGGGTAACAACAACCCCTGCCCTGGGGAGCAGCTCCGTAATGGCTCCCCAGCAGCCTCAAGTCAACAACAACATCCTGTTGTTTAATTGGACAAGGGAGAGGCAGAACCGGCCGGGCAGGCAGCTGTTTCTCCTTGGGGGCAGGCTGGCTCATCTCTGACCTTGGGGGTCAGGACCTTCCTGAGCTTCTCCATCTCCTCTAACTGGGGATGAAATGAGAGGGGTGCCGAGCTTCCACAGGCATGCCAATCCCCTGCACTCACCTACAGCCCACTCCTCTCCAGCCCCTGCTTGCAGGAAGGGCAGGCCCAAACAGCCATCTCTCTGACGGGCCATGTGTCAGTGGCAGCCCTCAGGGGACAATCTCAGAGCCCTTCCTCTCTGGTGAGCTCTGAGGGTCAGAGGCAGGGTGGAGCTCAAGGGCACCCAGCAGGTTAGTGCTACCACATCCCTCTCTGCCCAGACCTGCTGGACCGGGACTCAGTATTTTGGAGAGGTCTCAACCTCTGGCAAGTGCAGGCTGGGACGCTCCCAGAACTCCCTAATCTAATCTTTCCCTAGGGCGTAGGGTCCATGAAGCAAAAAATAATTACAAAGAAGAGCCGGAGCTCCATACCCAGTCCCACACCTGTCTTGGCTTAAAACTTAACGCCAACCTATGCCTCCTAGAGAAGTGGCTCCAGAACCACCATTATCCCACATCTGGTCGTTCCTGGAGGCTACCCCCCACCTACCCCACCCACTGGTAGACAGGAACCTAGGCCTATACTACAGCAAAGCCAAGGGGGTCCTCCTCTCACCCCACTTCTGGGGTTGCCCTGGCCAAGCCCACTTCTGTCCATGTGTCACCCCACAGGAAATGGAAGGCAGCTGTCAGCCAGGCATACCATCACCAGCTGGTGGTCTTGAGGGACAGGCAAATGGTAGGGTCTGTCTGGCCAGTGGGGTGCCTGGCACTGATGAAGGAGACAACAGGCTGCCCTAGAATGAGACAAGTGAGGGGTTGGCAGATCCCAGGGGGGACATCAGTGTATCACCAAGCAGAGGGCACAGACAGAGTGGCTATTACAGTGAACTGCACGGGGGGGGAAGAGGTGCTTTGGGAGCTTTGAAAAGTGGGCAAAAAGAACTGAAAGCGGCTTCCAATAGCCTCAGGGTGGAAAGATGAAGTGCCTGAGATGGGGAGGTACATGGTAAGTACTAAGAAATGGGTGTGCATTAAATATGTGGGGGAAGGGTCTTCAGAAGTCTTGGGAAGTGGAGGCAAGCAGAGCCAAATGCAAGGGGGTTGGCGCAGGGGGGATGCTAGCACACTTAGACATCGCCATGTATCCCCGTGAGAGGGCCCAAATGCGGGGCTGTCCAGGACAGCCACGGGGTGTGACCCAAGGCCGAGACGCTGGGAAGGCAGAGGAGCCTGGGCTGGAGGTGTCTATCATGAGGAACCGCCAGAGGCCCACCCTCTCTGCACTCCCACCAGAGTATCTCGGGCTGGGCTACGGAGCTGGCCCCCCAGTCCCGCCGTTGTGGCCAAGAAGTTGCCTAGATCCTTCCCCCCTCCCGACCCCAGTGCTAGCACTGCTCCTGTGCCAGATCAGAGCCCTGTCTGCACTCTGTCCGGTGACCTTGGGCGAGTCACATTCTCTGCTGCAGCTGCAGCTCATGCCATTGGGTTGGTGTGGGGTTTTCTCCTGCTCTCTGCTAAGAATACCTGCCCCAGATAATGTCAGGCTCTGGCAATCCCTGCAAACCGCCTCAGTCATCAAAGGGCCCTGTCAGGGCCAGACCAGGCAGCTTCTCCAGCCCCCACCCTGTCCACCTCCACCACAGGGGGCCAAAGCACCGCCACATTTGGGGACAGAACCCAGTTGTCCTGGGGGTGGGAAGCGTTTGCGTGCAATGCAGAGGAGGGGAGCTCAATCCCTCATGGCATAAAACCTCAAACCCCACCTAAGGGCTTTCGGACCCATTGTTTAACTAAGGCACCTCGGAGGGACTGCTGTCCTTCAGACTCGCATATCCACCGCAGCCTAAAAGCTACACCCCCGCCCCAGATCCGCTGCGTGGGGTCCCAACGGCCGCACCCCACCCTATGCTGTGCCCACAAGGCTGGCACCTATTCCTGGTAACAACTGCCACGTGCGGACCGGGTGGGGGGGGATCGGCCGGTGCAGGTGCCGGCACTGCAGAGGGAGCGCCCAGGTGCCCCAGCCTGCACAGCACCACACCAAGTCCCAGCACGCTACGGGGGCCGCCCCTCTGCCGGTCTGGGTCCCGGGCCGGGCGAGGGCAGGCAGCAGGGTCTTTGTTCCCACAGCCAGAGCGCAGCGCGGCAGCGAGGAGTCCGCGCCCCCGGCTCCGGCCCAGCCAGGGCTCCTGGCGACCGCGGCGCCCGCAGCTCAGGAAGGACTTGGGTGGAGGTCCCAGCCCGAGAGTCCGGCACAGAGGCCCTGCGCTGGAGGACCGAGAGCGCCGCTGGGCGGAGAGGGGCCCGCTCCCTTCCCGGTGCCCCGGCGCTGCGGCTCCCAGCTGCGGGAGGACTTGGAGCGACTTAGCCGGGGTTCCGGCCGCACCACCCGCGCCCCCTCCGTGTTCCCGCGGCTGCAGTGTGCCGGCGCGCACCCACACTCATGCAGACCCACGCTCTCCCCGAGAGTAGCACCCGGGACCCACAGAGCCTCGCACACGCACCCTCTCCGGGGCCGCACACTCGGCGCCCACCCGCGAGGATCGTATCCCGCGCTCCGTCCCCCCCTCCCCCGCGTGCCACCTACCTTTCCAGACAACGGAGATGCGGGGTCCACTCTTCGGGTGGCCTTGGGTGTCGGCGGCCGCCCAGAGCAGCAGCAGTAGCAACTGCAGCGGGAGTCCGGACCGAGCCGGTGGGCCGGGAATGCGGCAGCGCGGGACACGGAGGGAGGTGCATCTGGGCGGAGGCGGTGTCATCTCGTGGACCTGGCTGCGGAGACTGAGCCAGCACCCAGCACAGACCGATACCAGCACGAAGAGGCGGAGTCAAATGCCTGACCCCACCCCACCCCTCCCCCGCCCCTCGCAGCCTTTCTTACCTCCCGGCTACCCAAGTGGGGCGCAGTACCCAGCGCCAGGGGAACCTCAGTCATTCCCTCCCGGGCGGTCCCACAGGAGAATCTGAGTGGCCGGGACAAGGCAGACGGGTCTTCTGTGACCCGAGGTAGTTTTGGTTCCCTCTTAGGGCCTCAGATCTACGCCCCAGCCCCCCAGCCAATGAAAGGGTTGGCCTAGAAGAGGGGGAGGACCTCTCTGAGGGGACAGACAAGTCTACTACCAGGCAACCTCGCTAATGGCCAGCTCCGTGTTTTACACCCTGAAGACAGTTTCTCAGAGGACAGGCTGGCCTGAGTGGACATGGCTCCTTCTGAGCCTCTAAGCACCGAACGTAGGTGAGTGTGTGTGTGTGGGGGGGGGGGGGGGGGGAGGGTTGATGAACTGTGGGGAGCACTCAGCACCCCATCATTGCTCTGCTGTGAGAAGGTGGAATTTTCATCTTGGCCTGGCTCCCTCTCCTCCCTTCCCTCTTCTCCCCATTCCCTAACCAGCAGCCTTCTGGGCTGCCTCCCCCCAGCCAGCTGGTGTGTGCTCAGAAAATCCAAACTCATTTCCATGTGTGTGCAGGGGGATATAATCAACAAGGCCCCTTCCCCAAGCAGAAAGAGGGAACATCCTGCATTCTTAGGACTCACCGTGAGGAGGAAGAGTCAGACAAGCTATAGGGTTTCTCCGCTCACCAGCTACATAGGGCTGAGCTACTGAAGACAACCTGGGGATCCCCTGCAGGGTGGAGGCCCAGTCCCTCCGCAGTCACCTGAGCAGCCCAGGCAATTCTCCCATCAGTTCTGCCCAAAGGGGACCAGACCCTTTACCTTGGCTTGTGCCTGAAGGAGCCATGGATGGGAAATGCACTCACCCAGTGCTTAGGAGACGTCTCTCCCCAGGTGGCCTGCACTGAGAGGACGCAGGGTGAGGAGGGTAGCAGAGATGTTGTGAGCGTCCAGGACCCACACCCTATCTGGACTCGGTTCACACACTGCAGACACCAGCTAAGACAGGGAGCGAGAGACTCTCGTCCCAAGCTCCGCTCCAGCCCTCTGCTCTGACCTACAGCCAGGAAAGTATTGGTACCAGTAAGTTTTGCTTTACCATTCTAAATCTTGTTTCCAGCTATCACCTCCATCTTCCTCAGGAGCCCCAAGATAACCCAACAGGTCAAAAGGGTAAATCAAGATGCCTCCAGATATAATGCAGGACTAGATTCCTGGTAGACTGGGTGGGATCGCACACTGCCCCAGAGAGAGGATGGTTCAAGAGCCCCTCCCCAGGCCCGGAAGCCAGCAGCATGTCCTGGCCCAGGCTAGCCTTCAAGAATGACACTGTTTCCAGCCCAGGGCCTCATCTGCTGAGCTGTATGACTCAGTGTCTGCCCTCTGCAAAGGTAAGCAAATTCAGAATGATAACACTACTCATGTGCACAACTCACAACACACAACACACTTCCACCTACACCCTCCCTGCAATCCTATATTCTCCCCTCAGTGAGAGAGCATAATTCCATGTCAGAGAAGGAAACTGAGGCACAGAGAGGGAAAGGGACCTGCTCAAGGTCAGCTAGTGGAGCCAGGATGGGAACCTGGGTTTTCTGACTCCAATGGTAATAGCTAACACTGAGGTTACTATGTTCTTTGCGTGTTTCTTAGCCTCATTTTAACTTATTTCATCTTCACAATCTTATGATATGGGTGCTAGTATTTGGCTCCTTTTGCAAGCAAGTAAACCAAGGGAAAGAGAGAATGTGATATCCCCAAGGTCAGTTAGAGAAGGGCCGAGATTAATGCCTCAGACAGTCTCTCTGGGGCCGACACTCTTCTACATCATAAAGCTCTTAATGCAATGCAACCTTTTGCTGCTGCCTCATGTGTTAGGCTGGATTCTGGATCTGAATGATCCTTCGAAAAACCCGGACAGGTCCCAGGTTACCAGGTGCTGGGCAGGAGGGTAGGCTAGGGTCTAGGCTCAGCCTTCTAAGCAACAAGGCAGCAGATGGAAACTGGGGCAGATGCCAGGGATTTTTTTTTCCCAGGCTGGGGTAGGGGTGAGGGGGGTAGTGCTAAAGATCATCCCACCTCATGTCTCAGGGTGGGCCTCTGGCTGGGCTCCTCCATGGCCAGCTCAGCACCTGCTTTACCACCAGTGGGTATCCCTGAGCCAGCCAATCTAGGGGCAAAGGGCCAGGGCCAGATGGCAAACCTCTCCTACTTGGCTACAGACAGCCAGGGGAGGTGAGAACCAGGCCAACAGAAGGAGAGGGCAGCTAGACTATGGACATAGAGGAGAGCGGGTACCCCTCTATGGGGCGGGGAGAGCACAGGACCAGTGTTTGTGTGTGGCCTCCCTGCCTGAGGCAGCATAGGGAAATAAAATAAGAATGGAACAGGTGGGGACAGGAGCCTTAAACAAGGACAGGGGCACAACCCGCACTCGCAGACAATGATGGATCAGCAAAGGAAGCAACAGATGTGGATGCTGACAGGTCTGAGGCAGAGGTCATTCCTGTCCTCCTCTTCCCCATGACTCCAAATATGAGGGATTGCAGAAAGGACACCAAGAGAAAGAAATGATGTGGGGGTTCCTATCTAGGGAAAAAACACAAACCTTGACAGGGTCTTCCCGGACGGCAGTTAAGACACAGTCAAATCCAAGAAGGCTCCTTGGGGAATCAGAGAAATGGACACACACAGCCCTGAGGTTCACAGGCCTGAAGCAGCAGAGGCCCTGGGAGCCTTCCTCAGCCCTATTCAGAGTATTCCTCCGCTCTCCAGGCTTCCTCTGACCCCTCCTCATCCCTGATTCCATGGCTACACTTGGTTTCAAAGGAGTAACCCATCCCTAACAAGAGGCCTGTGGGAAGTTAAAGATGGAGATATAAGGAACTCAAGTCCACAGACCCCTTCCTGCTAGATCCATCCCTGCTATGAGACCTCAGAGCTTGGTGTCCACCTACGCCTTCGGGCTACTACTATCAACAGCAATTCTTACTGCCCCCAGCCCCACTCATTGCAGGGGGAAGAGACCAGGGAGATCCTGAAAATAGCGAAGCAGGTCAGGTGGGGCTGGGAACCCTGAGAGGGCACATGCCCTCCTGTCTACAGGGCAATTGCTACTCAGTTCCAGCCCACATGGAATTGAGCTTGTGACAGGCGCGCCATCTGGTGGCCACTCCATATAGAGCGGCAATTTAGCAGAGTGTAGATAGACATACCTTGTGTATATTGCCACTTCTTTCTGGAGACAAACTCCTCCCTCCACCCCACAATCCATCTCTGAGCCTCCATTCTCAGTGCCCAAGACCTGAGGCAGAGCAGGATCTCGTGGGAACCATGTGGAAGCCATACGGGCGAGCAGTCTCCTGACACTTAGATATGGCTGGGAGGCCAAAAACAAAGTCCTAGCTTGGCCACTGACCCAAGTTAAGCAAGGTCCTGCCCTAGCCCAGGCCTCTTTCTTTGTTTACAAACTGAGAAAGAGGAGCTAAAATAGCAGTTCTTCCTCCAGGCTATCTCTTATCTAGGCCAGAGATAGATAAAGCTTTCTTATTCTATCTTCTGCACTGCTTCTGGTTTGTAGGATGGAATAAATATGCTTTTTAAACTAACCCTGCAGGATAGAAGGTATCCCAACCCTCCCCCCCCGCCCCCCCCCCCCCCCCCCAGCTCTGATGTGATACTTGGGCCTGCCTGGGCCACCTGAGTGAGGAAAAGAAATGCATGTAGACACGTGACCTCCCACAAACAGTTCACTTTCTTTCATAAATACTAGAGGCCTGGTGCACAAAATTCATGCACGAGGGGGGGGGGGTCCCCTCAGCCCAGCCTGCACCCTCTCCAATCTGGGATCCCTCGGGGGATGTCTGACTGCCAGTTTAGGCCCAATCCCTGGCCTAAACTGGCAGTCGGATATCCCTCTCACAATCCGGGACCACTGGCTCCTAACTGCTCACCTGCCTGCCTGCCTGATGGCCCCTAACTGACCCCCGTGCTGGCCTCGTCGCCCCTAACTGCGCCACCCCACCACCCTCCCGCCGCCGGCCTGGTCGCCCCCAACTGCCCCCCAAGCCAGCCTGGTCGCCCCCAACTGCCCCCCGCCCTTGCTGGCCTGATCACCCCTTACTGCCCCCCCCCCCCCCCCCCCCGCCAGCCTGGTCGCCCCCAACTGCCCTCCCTGCCAATCTGGTCACCCCCAACTGCTCCCTCTGCCAGCCTGGTCGCACCACACAGCCTGCTGTTCGGTTGTCCATCTGGCCATTTCGGTCGTGGCGGCCCCTGGTTTTTTATATATTAGGATAGTGATCTAAGAAGCCAAATTCTTGAGATTAGAATTCTCAGCTATCATTCAGTCCAACCTGGGAGTGCCTTACAACAGCCTTTATGGTCATGCAGCCACTACATTCATACATCCAGTGATGATGAGCTTATCCCCACGGCAGCCTGGCCCATCTTGTTTAGCTCTGACACAAAGCCTTCTCCCCAGAGGAAGATACCTCCTTTTCTCAGTGGTCCTAAATCTGCCCTCCAAAGCCACACAGACCATGTCTAATCTGTCTTCCTGGAATAGAGCCCTTTGGGGATTTCAACACAGAAGCCATATCCTTCTAAATCTACTTTTTTCAGGGTAAATAATCCCAGTTCCAACTATGTCCTTCATGGGGCTTTGCTTGGTCTCTCTAATCCTGCATGTTTCCTAAGATATCAGTCAGTCATTTAACAAAAACCTCTACTGAGACCCTCCTAGGTGCTAGGTAGCCCAGTTGTGTTCACCTCCTTCAATGATCTAGTGTTGGACCAGAATGCCATAGCTAGAGGAGACTGAGCAATAAGAAGGCTGGAAAGACTGACCTCGTCCCTTCTGATTACAAAGGCATTGCCTTATTGAGATGAGACACCAGGCTGTTAAATCCTGTTGATCTTAGCCCAGGGTCATCCTTGGGCCAATTCCCATCCAGTAGTAGCTTTCTGGAACATGGTGAAAAATATTGAGTTTGAATCTGAGCCCAGGAGAATAAATGAGACCCCATCCTCCATGAGAGCCATTGGTTTTCTAGTCCCCATCACAGGACCCTAGACTGTTCTTGTTCTTGTCCCTCTTGTTAGGATTGCCTCGTTGTTAGGATCCTGACTCTGTTAGTCATCTATTCACCTGGCCAGCTGAGTGTCCTGGCATCACTGATATAAAAATGGTTAATATTCACTCATATATATTGAGGAAATTGTAAAACAGGGCACGACTGAGGCTCCAAGAGGTTAGGGTATCTGTGGAAGAGATCATAACCTCAGTGGGTCTGACTCAGAAGCCTGATTCCCCTCCAAAATTCAAGCTGCACTTCCAGGATGGATGAGTGGTGAGCACACCCTTCACCCCTTTAAGTGGCTACCAGCACTGCCAGGCACAAGGCCCCAGGTGGGTACATTGATGGGACTGCGCTGATACAATCCCACCCAAGCTCTGGAAAGGCCAGTTTCCCAGCACAGTCACGTCCCATTAACAGGAAGCACTTATCTGTAAATGGAAATAATATCTACTTCTCAAGATCAACTGAGATGGCATATGTGAGTGCTTAGCTCAATGGCTGGCACAGAGAGGGTACTTGATAAATGAGCACTATTGTACCGCATTGCTGTTAGCCATTTTTGCCAAGGTAGAGTAGGGCAGTGACTGGGTCTCAAGTATGGAGGAAGCTGAATCCTGTTACTGCAGAGCCGACAGGAGCCAAATAGAGACCGGTCCAGGGAAATGAGGGGCACAGCCAAAGTGACCTAACCCCAGCCCAGAGCCAGAAGGGCTTGGACAGGCTGAGTAAGCAGATAGAGGAAGGCCTAAATAACCCCCACACACTCATCCTCACCAAACATTTACTGCCAAGGCCTGTGGCAGAGGCAATGTGGCCACCTCAGGGTAGGGCTCTGAAAGCTTGATCTGAGGCCCAGGCCAGATGGGGCTGAGAAGAGGAGCAGAACCAGGGCCCATGTGCCCAACAAGCTGTGCCAGCCCAAATTTGAGTTATATCAGGAGAAGGGATCTGTTCAGAAATTCACCCATCTCTAGATATTTGCATATTCTATTTCGGGGTCTCTTACCCCCCACCCCTTTGCTTCCTAGAAAAGTTTTTGTGATCAATTCCAATTTCACCTCTGCTGAACCGCAAAAGCTCACTCAGTCCCCTCTCCCCTCCAACTACCAACTAGAGTTCTCAGCCCTCTCAGCTTCCACTGCCCCTCCCCCCCCCTCAATTCAGGCCTCAACTCCTGCAACTGTACTCCAGTTCCACTGTGGCATCTCCCCAAGGTCACCATGGCTCAAGTCAGCAAGTCCAAGGTTAGGCCTTTTGTTACTAGGTTTCTCTGTGGCATCTCACACCACTGGCCAAGACTTCTCGGTCCAGTCCTTCCACTCCATCAGCTTAAATGACTCCTGCTCTCACCTTTTCAAAAGCAGCAGATCCCGGCCCCTTCCATGTTCCATGTCCATTATTCACCATTTACTATAAAGTGGGTGTACCTACTCCCTTTGCCTAAAAAGTTGAATCCTCTTCTCACATGACACAGGCCCAGTCTTCAACTTAAAACTTCCTGATCACTATATACATCCTAGAAACACCCAACTGTCTACAAGACATCCCCACATGGCTGTCCCATGGCATCTCAAGCTTAACTTGTCCAAAACTGGACTTGCATTCCAAATTCCAACCCCAACCACTTGTTCTTGTTGCACCACCATCTACACTCACATCCTGCCTGCCTCCTCTCTCTCCCTTCCCCTCCCTGCATCTAATTTTTCACATCTCACATCCTCCTCTCCTCCCAGCTCCCCTGCTACAGCTCTAGCCTAGGACCTACCATGTGTCATCTGGAGGCAGGGAATCTCCTAGTTGGTCTCCCAATCCCAGCCTCATTTCCCAAAAATTCAGCCTCCACACAACTGTCAGATTATCTCATACACACATCCGGTCTCCCACTGCCCTTCCTAAAGCCATCCACAGGGTGCTCTTTGCCCTCAAGACTAAGCTCAAGCTTCTCAGCCTGATCAGACTCTGCACCACCAGCCCACACAGCGTGTACTCCTTCCTGCCCAACTCCTCCTCACCCTCCAGGTCTCAGCTTAGATGTCACTTTCTCCAAGAAACTATCCCTCACACACAGAGCCCCTAACCCTAACCCAAGTTAGCTCCCCTATCATGAGTCCCATGCCCACTGGACCAGCCTGGCTTGGTTCTCACCAGATATTAGCATAAACTGTTTGTCTGTTTAACCATTGACCTGTTTCCGGTAGAGCACAGATCCCATCTTTCTCACTTGGCACAAAATAGAGGCTGAATGTTTATTGATAGGGTGAAGGGGACAATAGTGAGGAAGAAGTCCTTCGCCCATGGAAAGCGCAGGCTCAGTAGGGGCACTTATCAAACTCAACAAATTTAAAACATGGCCACAGGAAGCAATGCCAACTTGCCAAGACCCTGGGAAAGAGCTGGCAAAGACGAGGAAAGGAAGTAGGGGGGATGCTCAGTTCTGGGAAACAGTGTAACTGATATTTAGGGGTCAGTTTCAGGGACAGGGCAGGGTTACCCAAATGTTCCACAGCATAACAGGGCAGGGACTTAAGGAGCCCTGGTGTCTTTGAAGGCAGTCCCTTGGGGGCAGGGGATGAGATGCCACAGAAAGGAAACCGCTCTAGGTCAGCTATACCATGGAGACAAGTGGGCTGTGTCAGCCCCGTTTCACCAAGGCAGGCCATGAAGATGGAGCTGGCCTGTTTCTACCACAAACCAGCCGGAGACACTGGATCAAAGACAGGTCTTCCTGGTTTCTGTCCCAACCACAAGAGGCAGTTGGGCTCCAGGCAACCCACTGAGGCACAAATGGGTCTGCCCCTGGTGGGTTTATTCTGTCTTCTCAGCCAATGCAAACACCTCTCAACATTAATTCTAGGATTGAGGGAAATGTGGAGACTTCACAGTTTCTGGAGGAAGGAAAGAACACTGTGCCATTTGGGCTATTTCTGGAATAGTGCATCCTCCCGAGTATCTCCCTTTAGGAATATCACTGACACGCTGGAGTCATCCAAAGAGAAGAACAGAATGTGCTGCGGACCAACCCTGGAGGTCAAGGAGCAAGGGAACTTCACTAGTCTCCTTGATGGAAGCCATGCTAGTGAAGCAGAGGGAGCCGAAGGGGCTGAGGGGTAAAGACTGGGAACAAAGCTCACAGTAGGCAGTCTGTAAGTGGCAAACCTTTCGTCCCAGGTGACAAGCAGAAGCCAAATAAAGGACCATGGTTGTGATTCTATGAATGGAACAAACACCTGCCAAAGGCACCAGGCAAGAGCAGTCCTCTGAGCAATTTCCTACTGAAACACAATCTGAAGGGAAGGATTTTTCTTCTGAAAAAGTAGTCAAAGCACATGAAACCCACTCATTCAACTGGGACATATTTGCAGTGCGGCAAGGAATGCAGTGCCAAGGGGAACGAGAGCTCGGGCAGATGGGACAGCAGCCTGGGGTTGGTGCTCTCTCTGCGATATAAAAGCTAAGACCTGTGCCTGCTGTATTGTTGTTCAGTATTGTTACGTAAGTGTTCTTGTATTTACGCCTTCAGGACAGAGAAGAGTGACCTGCCTCCTGGCACAGTTCTGAAGCCTGTAGTCTGGCATCATTATAGAACAGACATCAGAGAATGCCCGGTGAGCCCTAGCCGGTTTGGCTCAGTGGAGAGTGTCATCCTGTGGACTGATGGGTCCCGGGTTCAATTCCGGTCAAGGGCATGTACCTAGTTGGAGATGTGCGAAGGCAACCAATCGATGTCTCTCTCAAATTGATGTTTCTGTCTCTCTCTCTCTCCCTTCCACTCTTTCTAAAAATCAATGGAAAAATATCCCCTGGTCAGGATTAACAAACAAAAACAAAAAAAGAAAGAAAAAGCCTTTTTTTTTAAAAAAAAAAAAAGAGTGCCTGGTAAAACTAGGATGGTAGAGAGACAAGAATTTTTTAGAAGCCTCTGGGAGAGGAATTGCTGTGGAGGGTAGGCTGCCCCTACCTGCTTCTCTGAAAGTGCACCTGGCCTCTGCCTAGACTGTCGTCATCTCAGAAACACAGACCTCTTCTGGCCACAGCAGGAACACAGCCGACACTCTGGAAACTGGACGGCAGCCTGGCTCCAGCCTGAGGCACATCCTGAGGATGCACAGCCCAGGGTACCAAAGGGTTTGGGGACTATCACCAGAAACTTCTCCCGAAAGAGAATGTGGGCATCACACAGAATCCCATGACATGGAACTGAAAATCTCCACCCTCTGCTCCCTGATATTGCAACACCAAGACCCACACATCATGCTTGCCCCACGGTTTCCACCAACATGGATCAGCCAGAAAGGCCAAGGGATCAGCCAGAAAGGCCAAGCATTGGACAAAGCAAAGGTCAACCATCAGGTGTATTGAGGAGAGGAGAGATGGGGCACCTCCAGGAAGGCCTCCCATGGGCAGCCACCTTAGTAGTTTGTTGGGGGTCAAGGAGGAGTTCATGGGGCTCCTCCAGCAAAGATGAGCTCCAGAGCCGCTTGGATGTCCCCCCCAGTGGCCTGCAGGGCCCGCAGGCTCAGCTCATCATCCTGAATGCCCATGTCGCGCAGCTGCTGCAGCTGGGGCTGCCACTGGCTCTGCAGAAAGACAGGAAGAGGGAAAACTGTTAGTTGGGATCCTACGGAGATTCACTTAGGTCTATCCTTTGAGGGGAGAGCAAAGGGTGGGTTCCTATTGCAAACTCACTGATTTGAAGTTCCACAGAACATAGGGTTTCTAATAAGACTACAAGAGAGGCTGTGGGTTCAGAGAACAAATTAAAAGTTTATCCAATAAAAAAAGGAAAATTTTAACATAAGGATCAAAAGCATAAATTACTCAGTGTTTGAAGTTCAAAAGATTACTTTCTTTCTCCTACTATATGTATAAACAGACATAAACGCGCACATGCATGAGGAGGAGGAGGATAAATTTTAAAATTGTTTTCTAGCATAATAGTGAAAAGTCTTACTCTCATCCACTCCCATCCTCATAACTGATAACCAATTATATTTTGAGAAGACAAATATATATTCCTGTATTAATACTTTTCTTATATGCCTCTTCTATATCTATACCCCTCTTTTTAACATTCTCAATGTATCCTGGACATCTCTTTATGCCAGAAAATTAAGAATTTTTTTCTTTCCTTTTTTTAGAGAAAGGAAGGGGAGAGGGAAGGAGAGAGGAAGAGAGAAGGAAGGAAGGGAGCGGGTAGAGAGAGAGAGAAACTTTGATCAGTTGCCTACCAAATACGCACCCTGACCGGGGAACAAACCCACAACAGGCATGTGCCCTGGCTGGGAATAGAACGCAACGCTTTGGCGCACGGGACAACACTCCAACCAACCACGCCACCCAGCCACGGACATAAAGACTTTTTAATCCTGTATTATAAAAGCCCAATATGCAAATTGTTCAACCTGGAGTTCAACTGTTTGCTATGACGTGTGCTGACCACCAGAGGGCGGCGCAGAACATGGCAAGCTTCAGCCACGTGGCACTGGCAGCGGGTGATAGTGGAGGTGCTGCTGGCCCGGATGGGCCCCAACGAGAGCGGGACCATGGCAGGATGGTCGAGCAGGTGAGTGGGCAGCACCAGGCCAAGGTGGGTGCGAGCAGGAGCCCGATCACCCCGCCAATGCGACCAGCAGCAGCAGCAGCAGCAGCAGCAGCAGCGGGGTGTGGGGCCGCCACCCGGCTCCCAGGCACTGAGGGAGCCGAGCAGGGGACCGGGCCCCCAATTGATCGCTCTGCAGGTGGGATGGTGGAGCAGGTGAGAGGGCAGCGTCAGGCCAGGTGCCAGGCAGGGCTGCGGGGCTGCAAGGCTGGGGGTGCGAGATGGGGCCCAATCCCCGCAGGCCACCCCAAGGGATCCCACCCATGCACGAACTCATGCACCGGGTCTCTAGTAACCATATAATACTCCAATCCATGGATGTCCTGAAATGTACTGTAAGTGGGCTATTTCCAACCCTTTGCCATTGAAAGGACAATGGCAGTGGCTGACTCTGTACAAATGTCTTCTTCATGTATATACATCTCCAGATAAATTCTGAGAAGTGAGACTGCGAGGAATTGCATGGCTTAGGGGCCATCTGTACTGCGCTTCCATGAATAGTCTGTTCATGGCCTCGCCCCCTTTTTCTGTGTAGACTGGGTGGCAGCCTTGCTCAGCCTTAAGCATATCCTGAGGATGCCGTCTGCACTGCACTTCCACGAAGAGTCAATATGTAGTTGTTGGTCCTAATTTACTGGGCTCTCTATGTATCAGGGCTCCCCCCACTGTATGACAGACTTCCCCCCAATTTGTTGTTAGCAATCAGACTTTGCCTATGTTTTTAAAAATATATTTTATTTATTTATTTTTTAACAGAGAGAAGGGAGAGCAATAGAGAGTTAGAAACATCGATCAGCTGCCTCCTGCACACTCCCTACTGGGGATGTACCCACAACCAAGGTACATGCCCTTGACTGGAATCGAACCTGGGACCCTTCAGTCCGCAGGCCAATGCTCTATCCACTGAGCCAAACCAGTTAGGGCCAGACTTTGCCTATTTTTGTTTATTTGTTTGTATTGCTATGCATAAATTTTCACTTTTATAAACTCCTGGATTTTGACTTTCAGTTATGAAAAGCCTTCTCAAATGTAAGAGTTTAAAGAAATTTAACCCACATTTTTTTTCTGTACTCTCAAAGCTTTATTCTATCTCATGAAGGAGGTAAGTGCACAACTTAGGAAAAATGATGTGTTCACACTGTGGGAAGGAAAAGGCAGTGGGAAAGGAATGTAAATCCATGCAGGCAGGAAGGCGGAAGATGTGGAGGGCTTTAAAAACCCACACAAACCAATTCTGACTCAGTTTACAGGCCTGATGGAACCCTGAAAGCTCCTGAGCTGGAGAGCAAGGTGAACAGGCTTCCAGCTGGGGAAGATGAAGACATGGAAAAGAGCCCAGCCAGCGTGGCTCAGAGGCTGAGCGATGACCTATGAACCAGGAGGTCACAGTTCAATTCTGTGGCTCAGTGGTTGAACGTTGACCTATGAACCAAGAGGTCACCGTTCGATTCCCGGTCAGGGCACATGCCCGAGTTGTGGGCTTAATCCCCAGTAAGAGGCCTGCAGGAGGCAGTCAATCAATGATTCTCTATTATCATTGATGTTTCTCCCTCTCTCTCCCTCTCCCTTCCTCTCTGAAATCAATAAAAATATATTTTAAAATAATAATAAATGGAAAAGACAAGCTGTCCATGGGTCCTGCTCCCATTCCCCTCACCGTCCACCTGAGCCGCATGGGATAGACAAAACCACACGGCTTGAACCTAGTCTCTACCACTTCCTGGCTTATTGACCCTGACACGTTCCAGAAATGATGCTCATCCCGACACTTACTGTGAGCAGCAAAGAAAACAGTGAAGCAGACAGCTGTGCACGAAAACATGCAATAAAACCCGATCTTCCAGTTAGTTGCTAAGGTGACCATGCCATGAAGCACAGCAGACGGTGTCACTCTGCTTAAAACCCCCCACGGCTCCCGAGTGATTCCTGGATCAAGCCGTTACCTTACCGGGCACTCTGGATCTCACGCTCAGGCAGGCGCCTGCTCTCCTTTTCTCTAGCTCTATATCTCAGGATCTTCTCCACGAGGACACTGCCTAGGGCCTTGTAGTTCTGAGTTTGTCACATGTCCCTGTTCCACACATGCCTGGACACCATCCCTCCACCCCAAACACCCCCTCCTTCCCTGTCTGGCTAAACTCTAACTAGTTTTTTGACAATCAGCTTAAACACCCCTTCTTCAGACAAGTTTTGTCTGACCTAGGCTATCACCTCAAGCCTGGGGCAGGCTTCTCACCCTGTTGCTCTGTTGCTCCCCAAGCTCAGTACCTAACTATCTGATGCCGCTCTGTGGCAGGAATGAGGACAGCTCATCTCTACCTCCGAACGGGACCCAGGCCCAGGCCAGTATTTACATGCTCAGTGCTCAGGCAACGCTCACGGAATGACGAACTGACCAAAACTACCATAAGTATCCGAGCCAGGTGATCAGTGGAGTCAGGCCATGGTCACTGGTACAGGAGTGGAAGTGACAGGGACAACGGCCCCTGCTTGGAGTATATCCTCCCGTTCTGCTACCATGCCCGGGCTGTACCGGGAGTGAGACATGCCAAGTGGGAAGGCCCCCAGGGAGCAGGAAAAAACCTGGTATCCAAAGTAACCAGGAAAGCTGCATGGACACCAGGAGTGGGAAGACTGACCTGAAGGTTGGGCTGCCCAGAGGCCTGCAGGGCATGCTGTAGGGCTTGGCTGAAGAGATCATTGGTGATGGGCGTCCCTGACTGGACACCAGAGGACATTGGTGAGGTCCCTGAGGAATGGCCCTAGAAACAAACCAGTGGTCAAGGCCACCCTCAGAACCATCTCAGAACCATACCCAGTGCTGTCACATCACCTCACAGTGCTCCTGGGGTGCCCAACCATTGCCTCCCAACAGGGGCCTGCATGAGACAAGCACACGGAGGTACCTGAAGGTCGTTAGGTGGGCAGGAAGGGCTCCCTTCTTTCCGCTCCAGGGAATGAAACTGAGCCCCCAACCCAGCCTAGGGCCTAGCGCTGGAAGCTGTAGTAACTATCACTAGGAACGCTTAGGCCAATGAGGGCTGGTCCCTGTCAGGGATGGGGAAGCGCACTTTATGTGAGAAAGGGTCTCCTGAACTACTAAGAGGAGGAATGCTACACCCCCACATTTGAGCCCTAAAGGCAAGTGAGAAAAAGGTCTCACAGTGAGAAATGAGGGTCCAGGCAGAGTTCAGCGCAAACCAGATCTAGCACCAGGTTCAGCAGGGCAAATCCATTCTGCCACTGGGGAGCTTCTCTCCTGGGGCCCAGCCTCCATCTTCCGGCCCTCTCTCCATACCTGGGTGCCAGGAGTCGGCGTGTGAGAGCTGCTCTCTGGAGTGCTGGCCAGGGCCAGGGCAGTGGCCAGCTCGCTCTGGGTGATGGGCCGGGGTCCGGCAGCTCCACTGTACCCCAAGGACGCTGGGCGGGAGCTGGGTGTGCTGCTAGAGGGCATGGACCTGGTTCTCTGGAGAAGAGAGGCACACAGAATCAGGCAAGTGGCCCTGTGACAATCTCAGATACCCTCTCAACCCCTGCTGCCAAGTTCAGAAGCAATAGTATGACATAGACTTGGCCACTAAAGGGCCTATGACTACCTCACAGCTTGGGCTCCGGGTCCCAGGGAGGAGAGCATCCCTGGCACCAAGTTCCCCAAAGGGCAGGCAGCCAGGCCACTTACTGGGTGAAAGTCGTCCTCGTCATCAGAGAGCCCCTCAAACAGGAAACCACCTGGGGGAGGGAGAACAGATTTCAGGAAGAACAGAAAGGCACGGGCGTAGCTCCAGAATCTCAGCTCAGATACTCTCCAAATCCATATTTTCATCTCTCTCCTTGGAAAATGACGGGACAGATGCACTCCCGGACTCAAACCAAGAATCCCCAAGGAACACCCTCTGCCAGTGCTATACATAGCTGCTGAGTAAAGCATTTTCCTGAGCTGCTGCCGGCTCCTGAGGGGGCCTGCACAGCACTCTCCTGGGACTCACCTGGCATGTCCCGGTAAGAGCTGGAGGGCGTGCTCCGGGAAGAGGAGTCCGCCCCCGGTAGCGGCGTGCTACCTGCCACCGAGTGCAGAACCAGGACAATGGCATTGACTAGGGCTGGGTGAGCAGGTACCAACCTGGAACAGGAGCAGGAAGAAACCCAAGGGTGACTAAGGAGGGCACCCTCGCCATGACAAAAGTCTGGGTGGCCCTAGAACTATCGCCGCCTGTGCCTGCCCTTAAATCCCTCCGTCTTCAGCACCTCCTTTCAGTTCGCTTTGTCCTCGTCTGCTCTGTCCCTAGCGACAGTGGCAAGGCCTTCAGTCCTGGGATCTACTGCAGATGCCTCACCTTCGCTTGGGCGTGAGAGGACAGGACAGCCGGAGAGGCTCAGTGGTCAGTTTCTGGTCTCGACTCTGGCACTACTTCCCTGGGCCATCTTTGACAGCTCCCTTCTCTTCTCTTGGGGAGTAGGAGAGGGAGAGCTGTTTCTTCACTTGCAAAATAGAGACATAACCTCTGCCGGCCCTTCCAGCTCTAAAACAATAAGGATTGATGCACCTGCTTCCTTCCCCAGCTTCCTGTCCTTTAAAGAATCTTTCCTAGCTACTGGATGAGAGCTAAGCTGAGCCGAGCCCACAAGGCCACCTCCCTCAGACCCTGCTGCACCTCCACAATAGGTGTTCCTGCCCTGGTCTCCTTGTTCCCACACAGCGTTTCTGCTCTTTCTCACTCGGGACATACTGAGAGGGTAGACGTGGGGTAGACAGGGACTGGGCTCCACGAGCAGAATCCAGGGCAATAATCAGGCTCTGGCGCAACCATGTGAGGAGAAATAGGGAACTCTTTAGTAAGATGGATATACTTACGTATCAAGCATGTTGGGATCAGCAAAGACAGAGAAAAGGTCCTTGTCCTGGAGAACCCCTAAGGAGAACAGGATTCACCTCAGAGACTGAAACTTAGCCAGATCCAGGAGGGAGAAGAGCCTTAGAGCAACTGGCTCCACGGAGACACAAAGCACCCAGGTAAGAAGGGGGAGAAACAAAACACCGAGCAGCACGACTGAGTGCTCTCCAGCTTGCTCCCGCCCGCCGCCCTCCCGGCACTTAAGTCACACACTGTGTGCGGACACGCCGCTGCTTCTCCCCGTATCTCCGCGTTCTTCCTTCGCCATCAAGGCGTATGTGCAGGAAGCCTCCCGATTACTGTGGTTTGGGCTAACTGCGGCCTCATCTTCATCCTTACAGTCTGATTCATGACGTTAGTCAGGCCATGACCTCTGAGGGGCTGACAGCTCTGGGAAGGCTCGGGGTATGTATCACATCTCGGTTCTCCCCTCCCCCAGCAAGACCACCGATTCCTCAAAAGGTGGTCAGAGCCTCTTTAGGGCAATTGCCGCCTTCTGGTTTCGGTTTCTCCAACAACTCCTATTGCCCCAAGTTCAGTTCTGTACTTACCAAGGGCAATGGGGTCACTGCTGAGGCCGGGGGTGGCCACGATGATCTGGTCCAGAGATTCCTTGTTGCTGAGCATCTTGAAGACCTGCAGGGGAAATGGGGAGGACTGAGTACGCCAGCCAGCTTGGTCCACTCAGCAAATTCCCGGCCCCGCTGAAGTGCCCCTCCCTCTAAGTGCGGCACATGCACCACCACAGCAAAACAACGGTCCCAGGAAACAGGTGAGCCTCTTCTCAAAGATTTCGGCTTACTGGAGGGGAAACAATTTTTTTAAAAAGGCACTATCACAGTAAACCTTCCATCTCTAGTCCTTCCCCCATCTATACTTCTAAAGCTTCCAAAATTAAAAGCTCTCGTTACAAGCCAATAACAAAGCTTCCTTTGGTCCCAAGTTATTTTTTTTTCTTTTTGGTTAATCCTCACCCAGGATATTTTTCCATTCATTTTTAGAGAGTGGAAAGGAAGGGGAGAGACAGAGAGAGAAACATCGATGTGAGAGAGACACATCGATTGGTTGCCTCCCAGGTCAGGCCTGCAATCAAAGTGCATGCCCTTGACCAGAATCAAACCCAGGATCCTTCAGTCCGCAGGCCGATGCTCTATCCACTGAGCCAAACCAGCTAGGGCCCAAGTTCTTTTTAATCACTGCAGAATTAGCATTTCATATTCATATATTGGGAAGTTTCAGCTGTATTACTTTTTTGCTTATCAACTCTCCTATAGAAAGACATCAGTGTATTTCCCAGTAAGGAAATCCAGGTAAGGAGCAGTGGGCAGGCAGTTCAGACTATTTCCAAGAACGAGGCCCAGCAGAAACCATATGCGGATTCTCTGGCTGTAATCGTATTCATTCTGTGAGGCCAGTATCAGGAGAGGTTGCATCATTTTCATTAGATGGCAATCAACAATACCTAGCTGCTACAGCCTCTTTGGGGGATGATGGGGGTTGGGGGGACTCTACTGAGACCCACAGACATGGCAAAAACTCCTCAAGGAACTCTTCGTAGCCATGGCAACGGGCTCCCAGCTCCCACTCTACACCACTCTCCAGCATTCACACTCTCTCTTGCAGGCCTGGCAAGAGTCTCAGGCAGGGGGCTGTAGCACAAACTCACCGCCTCCCTGTAGGAAGAGCTGCTGTGCAAGGCAGTGTGCAGCACCCGGAACTCCCGCAGGGCAGCCACTCTGTCCACAGGCTCTGTGGAAAGACACAGTTACCCCACAGCCCAGGCCCTGCCGGTGCTGCAGACACACAACATGGGTCCAGGTACAGCTTGGTCTGCAGGTTCCCTCCCTCCTCATCCCACTAAGAATGTGAATGCCCATTCAAGAAAACCCATTTATGACACAGATGTAAAAACTGCCCTTTTAAGCATCTTCAGAGATAATTAGGTCAAGTTCCAGGAGAGGGGAATCTTATCACATGGAAGAAACTGTTCTGATCAACACCCCACTGCAGGAATTGTAGACTTCTTACACAGGTATAACCAACTCAGTAGTTTACACAATGCTTTAAAACACTAAGTGCTGCAAGCCATTTGAATAATATAGAGCTACATCAAGCATGTCAAACTCAAAGGCTAACACGGGCCAAATAAACAAGGTTGGAGTTTATGTGGGTCGCAAAAAAAACACAAAACCTTCAATTTTCATAGAAACGTAGGTTTATTTCGATAGAGACATGCTGAATACAAAGGGCTGAAATAAATGAGTCATCGTTAACATATAATAATAGAACATTTTAATAAAAATTAATATTTTTTCTTGAATATTAACTTACCAGACACGGAGTAACTGCACAAATTATTAAGCGTAACACAAATAAACCTATTTTTCTTGTTCTCAGAAAGCGAAATATTTCCTGTTGCGCACACCAAACAAGTCAGTGCAAGACTAATGGCGTGGCCATCGGCTGCTAAAATATTCGCTGCTAGAATTAGTGGAGAGAAATGGTGCGCCTGCACGTAAGGCGTGTGAGGGAAATGAATGCAACACGATTATAGTCATCAGTCATTAGCGAACGTTGTAGTTGGTTATTAATAATTCTGTGTAACAGGATATTGTAAAAATTAAGTCACGAAATTTTTATTAAAACATTTCTTACATACCGTTATATTGGCTTGGCCGCAAAAATATTCATTGTGGGTCGCATGCGGCCCACGGACTGCGAGTTTGACATGCTTGAGCTACACTGACACAATACGTTAAAAAAATATATATTGTTTTCTCTTTGATATTCTTTCAGGCTTCCTTAATATTTTGAATTTTTTAAAAAATACAAGAGGGATCAAGAATATACACTGTACCTCTAGGATTCTTTTTTTAATTTTATTTTATTGATTTTTTACAGAGAGGAAGAGAGAGGGATAGAGAGTTAGAAACTTCTATGAGAGAGGAACATCGATCAGCTGCCTCCTGCACACCCCCTACTAGGGGATGTGCCCGCAACCAAGGCACATGTCCTTCAGTCCACAGGCCTACGCTCTATCCACTGAGCCAAACCGGTTTCGGCCTTCTAGGATTCTTTTTTTTTTTTTTAAATATATTTTATTGATTTTTTACAGAGAGGAAGGGAGAGGGATAGAGAGCTAGAAACATCGATGAGAGAGAAACATCAATCAGCTGCCTCTTGCACACCCCCTACTGGGGATGTGCTCGAAACCAAGGTACATGCCCTTGACTGGAATCGAACCTGGGACCCTCCAGTCCAAAGGCCGACGCTCTATCCACTGAGCCAAACCGGTCAGGGCCCTTATAGGATTCTTAACAAACTTTCATCACACGCTTGATTTCACATGTTTCACTGGGACTCAAAGTTCTTTTTCTTATTTCTGGACACTATGAATCATATATAAGGGAAAGTTTAGCAGTTGTCTTAGTTTTAGTTGGTTGCTTTACTACCTAGGACATCAGCCCATTTCATAAGCGTGGAAATGTAGGTAAAAAGGGGGCGTGTGTAAAAAGTTCACTCTGGGTCATACTTTTAAGTGTGGTTACCCTCACCTACGATAGCTACTACTGATTGTGTAGACTGTAAACTGTCAAACGCCAGGGGCATCACCATGTAGAACCACATCTTTACCTATAGGTCTAATTGTGAGGATTATTTCTCCTGAAAATATTTATCTTAAGTAAATTACCTAATTTATTCATTCAATAAACATATACTAAGCATTTACTCCATGCTTGGTTTTGGGCAAGGCACAAGAATGTAAAAAATAAGAGTCCTAGCTGAAACCGGTTTGGCTCAGTGGATAGAGCGTCGGCCTTCGGACTGAAAGGTCCCAGGTTCGATTCCAGTCAAGGGCATGTGCCTTGGTTGCGGGCACATCCCCAGTAGGGGGTGTGCAGGAGGCAGCTGGTCGATGTTTCTCTCTCATCATTGTTTCTAGCTCTCTGTCCCTCTCCCTTCCTCTCTGTAAAAAAATCATTAAAATATATTTTAAAAAATAAATAAAAAATAAGAGTCCTTGACATCAAGGACTCTTAGGACAGCAGGAGAAAGACTAGATCAAACAAAAACCACACTATTACAAAATACCATGCTGAGGACCTCAGCAGAGATGCGGACCCCAGCACTAGGAACAGGAGGCAGGTAGCCATTACTGAGAGGGACAGCTAGGACACAGAGTTGTTTCCCAGGAGAGACCATTTGAGAGGGTATTTAAGGTAGAGCTGATGTTTGTTAGGGAGAGAAGGTAGTCCACGTTTAAGCAAGAACATGTGTGAAGGCATGGAGAAATAATATGAGGTGCTCTGAAGAAACAGAAAGTCTTTTGCTGTGACTGGAGCTTGGGATACACATCCCTGCTCAAATAGGAGGCTAACGGAGATCCTGAAGAGATTTGTAACCTTCCAGGGATCCAGGTGGGAAAAGAAGGTCTGACAGATTCTTCTCCTACAGGTGCTAATCTGGCAGGGAAACAAAATGTGCTTCCTTTTGGAAAAGCACTCAAGGATACAATATCTAAAATGCTGTGGCAAAACAGTTTCTTTTCCAGGTCTAAAAGTTTATTTTAACTTACTAATAAAAAGTCCATTTGTTTCCACAATAAATCTCCAGGCAGAGGGGAGAGGAAAAGGACTTAATATCTTAAACCAATAATTGGTTAAGTGCTGGAAACCGACCATTGTCTCACTAATAGAAAAGATGAAAAAGGCTGGTCAACCTTGAAGCTCTGAAAGGCCAGAGCCAACCACTCCCTATCTAACTGAGACAATGGTAACAGGCAACTTCCCCATCTTGTAACCATGTAAATCCTTACTGATAAGATAATCCGCTCATTACCTGCCTAAGGGCTACGGGTGTATCCCAAACCTGCTTAAGGATAGTGGGTGTACCCCATAGTCTCAATAAAAGGCATAGCAAGGCCAGAGCCTAGCGGCAGTCCTCCCACTAGAGGTGGGCTCCCGCCTGGCCCCCCATATCGCCAAATTAAATTTCTTCTAGTCTCTTTTAATTTGCGTGCGGCCCTTCTCCAGAAACAGAACCCTGAATCACTCGGGACGTGAAAGGGGTTCCCACAGTTAAGAGTCATGGTTTGTTTCTATGACATCTCTGAGCTAATCTCACTTTTTGGAAGTGGGAGGCAGCCAGCCCGGTAAAAAGAACACGGCCTCTTGAGCCAGGAAAACCTGCATTAACATCCCAGCTCTTGCATTCATTTTCTAAGTAGGTGACCTTGAATAAATGCCCTTTTAATCCTCTTTTTGCTCATCTATAAAATGCTAATTTTGTTACCTATCCTGCAGGGCCACTGTAATTAGGAAATGAAAAAGCAAAGAGACACAATCTGGCTGGAAGAAGCAACAAATGTTCCTTTCCTTCTGTCAGTGCCTTCTAGCCAAAGACCAGAGGGCTCACTTGCAATTGCACAAATTGAACTTACTGCTCCTTACAGAGGAGAAGCTCTCAGATTCCCTGGGGGAAGATTAAGGAAGTGGGGTTTTGCTTTAAAGTGGATGCTGTCAGGAAGTGGGGTGATTTTATGATTGCGTATCTTAATAATTCTTACCTAGAAGGAAAACTAGAGCAAGGCAAAAAGTGTAATTGGAAAGAAGCAGTAATCACTCATAATGGCCAGGATACAGGGATATTTTGTAATTTTGTGATCTGGACAATGTCCAGGTAAATGAGAGGGCTCTTGTTCTTGTCTTGATCCACTATGGTCCCTGAGTGGCCTTGTAGATATTGGTGATCTGAAATGGTTAATGTTCCAAGGCCTAACTGAGGATCAGGCCAACCTCTGGATATCAAAGACTACCTTTCTCTTTCTCACTTCCCATCAGTTTGCAAAAGATCTTTCTCCTTTATGTTTAGAATTGAAAAGAGGGTCAATTTCCAGCTGAGAACTAGTCATAGCAATCATGAACATTATAAAAATACTAGTAGCCCATTTGCAGGAAGACTCCTGCAAGCGGCCACTGCGGCCGAGGCCACCACGCCTGCACCCGCGCGCCGCTGCCGCCTGCCCCGCTCCGCCCCGCTCCGCCCCGCTCCACCCCACTCCGCCCCGCTCCGCCCCGCCTGGGCTTTCCCTCTGGCAGCCACCTTGCTTTCCGCTTTTCCTCCCTCTTCCTTCTAAGTTGTCTTCAGTCTTCACTCCTCCCTCCCTCAGCGTATGCAAAATAACCGCCATCTTTGTTGGGTAATTTGCATTCTCGCCCTGATTGGCTGGTGGGCGTGGCTTTGGCCGGTGGGCGTGGCTTGGTCATAGCAAAGGTGCGGTCAATTTGCATATTACTATTTTATTAGGTAGGATCAAACTGACAGTTTAACAGTTTATATAACCTAGCTTTATTGTTGGGGAGGCTTTTAAAACACAGATGCAAAATTTAAATTATAAATTCCAAGCAGCACCTTTTATTAATAAATCCAAAATACATTAGAGGTTTTGTATGTTTTCTCTAAGAGCTACTTTAATACTGTTAGAATATTTTCCAGTTTCAGAAAAATACATTCCACTATAGCAGGTGGAAATGAGCGGACTAAACAAGTCACTGCCTGAGGCAATTTGCTGGTAAATTTGCCAACAAGAGAACTATGGCAATGGAGCAGCGATTTTCAACCTGTGTCATCTGATGGCACACAAACTAAAATTCTGCGGCACACCAAAAAATGTATTTTTTGCTAATCCGACAAAAAAAAAAAAAAAAGGTATGGGGATGGACAAAAGTAGATTTGCAGTTGTGTTATATATTTTTATATTTTTTTCCCCATGAACAACTGTAAACCCACTTTTGCCCACTCCTGTGCAACTGATCCATTCAACGGGATGGCTATTGTATTGGCTATTGTCATTTTTTTATTTGACAATCTAAGAGAAAAGAAGTCAGTCAGGTATTGCATGTTTTAAAAATTCTTGTGGCACATTGGTTGAAAATTGCTGCATTAGAGGAATGCCAGGATTTCCCAGCTTTTTCCTTTTTCTCTTTTTTATTTATTGATTTGAGAGAGGGAGGGAGACGGAGAGGGAGAGAGAAACATCAATTTGTCCCACTTATTTATGTATTCCTTAATTGATTCTTGTATGTCCCCTGACCCGGGATCAAACCTGAAACCTTGACCAGCTTTTTTCTAGTAAGAACAATAACAAAAAGATACAAAGTTCACCGGGAAATAAACTATTAACCTAAAGGAGTTTAAATATGCACACACTACCCACCCCATTAAAAACAATGAACTTAAAAAGTAGAGAAACAAAATTCCCATCTGTTAGTGGTGTTGGCCGCAAGATCAAAACTGCATTTTGTTTTATCAATGCCGTCCAACCCAATAGGTAATAAAGATATCCTCTATTACCATTTCAGTAAATCACTCCTTTGTTCCATCCACCCAGACCTTTGCCTCAAAAACCTAGACCCTTCCCTTGATACTACTGAAGCTCTGCCTGTCTAAGGGACAACGGCCAGTCACCTGGTTTCTGATCAGGCTCTGGCCAAGACTTGCGAAGAACATGGACTGTGGACCCGGGCTGAATGCCATAGAAGTCAAGGGTCTGGTCATCTTTTAGCTTCCGGCCACAGTAGATTAGATCTAAAAAGAAAAGAAGAACTGTCCATTTATACTTTGCCCCTCAAAACAATTTAGGTGTCTTCTGTCCCCTAAGAACCTTATTTTGATTAGACAGATAGCTGGAGAATGATAAATGCTTACAAAGTAGTCTTAATAAATATATTTTAATAACAATTGTTAGCAAATACAAACTCATAAAATACACTATCTATGTACAAGAAAGCTCTAGGGCTTAACATTGTGGAGACTGCTCAACGTAAATACTAGTAAATGGGAAAATGCAACAACAAAAAAGGATAAACCCAGTATTTTGCTTTTTAGATGTTTTTTATTAATTTCAGAGAGGAAAGGAGAGGGAGAGAGAGAGAAACATCAATGAGCAGGAACCATGGATTGCCTGCCTCCTGCATGCCCCCTATTGGGGATTGAGCCTGGCTGCAACCCAAGCCTGTGCCCTGACCGGGAAGCGAACTGTGACCTCTTGGTTCATGGATCAACCCTCAACCACTGATCGACACTGGCTGGGCTGAATCCAGTGTTTTTATGACTAAAAACACACTTTTTGCCCATTGGATCCCTTAGCTATTATAAATTTTTACTAGAAGCCCGGTGCACGAAATTCGTGCACGGTGGGGGGTTGTCCCTCAGCCCAGCCTGTACCCTCTCCAATCTGAGACTCCTGGAGGGATGTCCGACTGCCCTGTCCTGGTGGGATCAGGCCTAAACGGGCAGTCGGACATCCCTCTCACAATCCTGGACTGCTGGCTCCCAACTGCTTGCCTGCCTGCCTTCCTGATTGCCCCTAACCGCTTCTGCCTGCCAGCCTGATCAGCCCCTAACCACTCCGCTGCCAGCCTGGTTGATGCTTAACTGCTCCCCTGCCAGCCTGTTTGCCCCCAACTTCCCTCCTCTGCCGGCCTGGTCACCCCTAACTGCCCTCCCCTGCAGGGTTGATCACCTCCAACTGCCCTCCCTTGCAAGCCTGGTCCCTCTCAACTGCCCTCCCTTGCAGGCCTGGTCCCTCACAACTGCCCTCCCTTGCAGGCCAGGTGCCTCCCAACTGCCCTCTCCTGCTGGCCATCTTGTGGTGGCCATCTTGTGTCCACATGGGGGCAGGATCTTTGACCACATGGGGGCAGCTATATTGTGTGTTGCAGTGATGGTCAATCTGTATATTACTCTTTTATTAGATAGGATAGAGGCCTGGTACAGGGGTGGGGGCCAGCTGGTTTGCCCTGAAGGGTGTCCCGGATCAGGGTGGGGTTCCCTTGGGGCGTGGGGCGGCCTGAGCGAGGGGCCTGTGGTGGTTTGCAGGCCGGCCACGCCCCCTGGCAACCCAAGGGGAGGCCCTGGTATCTGGAATTTATTTTCCTTCTACAATTGAAACTTTGTAGCCTGGAGCGGAGCCAAGCCTGCTGCTCCCTCCGGGTTGGCAGCCATTTCTGTGGCAGTTAATTCATCTTCTACAATTGAAACTTTGTAGCCTTAAGCGGGTGAGCCCGGCCAGGGTGTGCGGAAAGCTTTGCTTCCCCTGTTGCCGCTGCAACCCTGGCCTGCTCTCTCAAGCTCCATTCTGCCGCCATTTGTTTGAATTTGTTTACCTTCTATAATTGAAACTTTGTAGCTTGAGTGGAGGCTTAGGCCTGGCAACGGCTATGGAAAGCTTGGCTTACTCTGTTACCTGGGAAACCTTGCTCTCTGTGGCTGTAGCCATCTTGGATTGGGGTTAATTTGCATACTCGCCCTGATTGGCTGGTGGGCATGGCTTGGCTGGTGGGCGTGGCTTATGTAGCGGAGTGATGGTTAATTTCCATATTACCATTTTATTAGAGAGGATATTTAGTTGTTATATTTAATTCCTTCTTCCTCCACCTAGAATGGCCTTGCCATCTTCCTTTCCTTTTTCACTGCTTTCCCTCTAACTAACCAACCAAACAAAAATCTTTTTCATAATTCCTTAGGACCAAACTCAAAATGTCATATGCTAAAGGGCTTTCCCTGACCATCTTCTCCTTCCCTATCCCACCCCAAATTCTTGCTCTTTCAGAGAAAGAATTCAACATCATGGTTAAAAACTTTGTGATAAAGTAGTTCAGTATAATAACACAACTAAAATGGCAACCAATAGTTTTACTTATTTTTAAATCCTTACCCGAGTACTTTTCCCATTGATTTTTAGACAGAGTAGAAGGGAAGCAGGAGGGTGAGAGAGAAAGAGAGAAACATCCACATGAGAGAGTCAAATCAATTGGTTGCCTCCCACCTTGCCCCAACCAGGGCTGGGGGTTGAACCTGCAACTGAGGCACGTGCCTTTGACCAGGAATCAAACCTGTGACCCTTTAGTCCCCAGGCCAACATTCTAACCACTGAGCAAAACTGGCCAGGGCTAGTTTTATTATTTGATTTGTGCTTCTTTTCACCCAAAACTCACTTCTCTGAAGTATTAACATCATGAGGCAACAAATCCCAAATTCTTAATTTATCCTTGTAATTCCAGAAGTATCCTCCCCAAAAAAGAGATCAAAGCAGCAGCCCATCCCTAGTTCACTGAGACTCACCAATCAGCTCAGGGTCTGGAACGGACTCCTGGAGCTTGCCAGCAATAAGCTGCTTCAGAAATGAAATACTATAGCCCCCCAGTGAGTATTCTCCCAGCTCTGTCTCTGGCAACCGAAGAATAGACTTTGGGGCAAGTGGTTGGTCAGCCAGTTTCACCGCCAGGTGCCAATCTGAGAGAGACATCCTCTCTCTTTCACGCTCTCTCTTTCTCCCTGTAAAGAAAAGGAGCCCTTAGTGGTTAAAGGACAGATCACCACCCTACTCCACCCACACCCCACCTAAAGGCTGAATGAGAGATAATTCAGTGACACTGCTGGAAAAGCACAGGATGCAGCATCAAACCAGAACTAGAATCTGGGGTCCCGCTCTTTACTCCTTCTATGATGGACAGCAAGGAACTTCAGCTCTCTAGTCCTCAGTTTCTCCATCTTTAAAGTAGAATAAAAACACCAGCCCACCTAATAGGAATATTGTGAGGTTCAAATGAGATCATCCAACCCTCTCCCTTATGTGCACTCCTCATTTTTGATTTTCATCACATCTCTTGCTTGAACTATTACAAGAGCTTTATAACAAGTTCTCTGACTCTTGCCTCTTGCTAGCAAACATCCATGCTGCCACCCAACACATTTAAAAACACAGATCTGATCAAGTTACTCCTCTGCTTAGAAATCCTCCAATGACTCTAAATCACCTTTATGAATAAGTCTAAACTCCACAGCCTGGCTTACAATACAAAAACATTCATATCTATTCCCTCTGCCCGCCTTCCTGCCACAGAACCTTGTCCGACTCCCACTAAGTCTCCATTCAAACAAAACTCCCCACTTTACACTCCCACTCATCTGTTAACTCTGCTTGTAATTCCTATTCTCTTTGTCCTCTTAGCAAAACAGCAAACTCCTACCAAGACCAACACAAATACCACCTCTTCTATCCTCGCTCCCTTTCCTCTGCTGTCCCCACATTCTTTCAGGGCAGAGTTATAAATATCTATTTACTTTCCAATCTCACACCACCCCAACTCATTCTTGGAGGCCCTTGAAAGCAAAGATTCGATTTTTTCTGCCATTACTGTCCCAGTGCCTGGCACATACAGGTACTAAAAAAGGTATCAGAAATTCTGAGGGTGGAATAACCTTGTAGGGCAAGAAGAGCCCTTGTTGTAATCACTATTGCTTCAAAAGGCTCCAGTAGGGACGAGGAAAGAAAAGGTTGTGCGGTTGGCAGGCTGCTCAACAGGCCCGAAGCCATCCTCAAGGTACCTCCCATCTCCAGAGCCCTGACAGGGGAGGGGATGGGTTTTTCACACACCCTAGAAGCTCATTTAACCCTCACAATCGCTCCCCGAGGCAGGCATTCTCGTCCACCTATTACAGACCAGGCAACCAAGACCCCGAAATTCACTGGCACAAGGTCACAGCGGCTGGCAGCGGGGAAGACACTCTCTGGCCACGACCCCACCGCCCCCATGGGACCAGCTAACTTGCCAACACAAGCCGGGCCCGCGCGGCCCGCGGCCCAGCGCCCTCACCCGTCCCGCGGAAAGAACCCGGCCGCACCGCCGCCGGTGTAAACACTCGCTCCGGTTCTCTCGCCGGAAGCCGGAAGCTCCGCGCTGCATGCTGGGAGTTGCAGTTTCCTCTGATACCCGCCCCTTATTACTAGACCCACAAGTGGTGCTGGTGGCAAACGTCCGGTTCCGGGAGGGCGTGGCTTCTGGGTGACGGGAAGTCCTCCGCGCCAGGGTTTCTGGGTGGTTTCGCCGCTGCTTCCTCTTCCCGGTCGCTGTTCCCGGGCGGCGAGCACAGCCGGCGGCCCGGGGCGGCCGGGGAGCGTGCGGAGTCGGGCGGTCGCGCCGGGCGGTTACAGCGCTGCCGAAGGGGACGCGGGCTCGGGGCCCTAGCCCGGACGGCGGACCCCGACCCCTCCGCCCCTGCCCTCGGCCCAGGAGGACCTTTCCCTAGCGGCTTCTCCAGAACCCACAACGGTTCTTTGCGATCCTCGCATTGAAGTCGGGGCCCTCGGAGAAGTCAGAGTCTTGTGTTCCTTGCCACAACTCCTCGCGGCAAACCTACCCATCCCGGCCGGCCGGGAAGGTGGGTTCCTAAAGGGAGCTGCCAAGTCGGGTTTCAGGTCCGCCCAGCGGGCCGTGCTGGGCTTATGCAATGGTCATTCACAGAACCATTGGGGAGAGGAATTTCCACAGAACCCGCACGGATGAACTACATTTTAGCTCCCCAGTTAGAATTGGATTATGTTTGCACAGAAGATAGGATTAGATAAAATGCTGAAGAGGAGGGCTACTTCTAATTGAACTCTAATCAAGTAAAGAAAAAAGGTGAACATAAGAAAATAATGAGGTAGGTCATAGCAGCTAAAGGCTGATTCTCTTCGGCTACGACCCCACCGCTCTCATGGGACCAGCTCTCTTGTCAACAGAAGCCGGCCCACGCGGCCCGGGGCCCAGTGCCCGCATGTGAAAGTACAATTTTGGGACATCCCAGTGTAGAGCCTGGGACTAGGGCAGCCACTGAGCAGGCTAGTGGAGATTTTTGCAATGTCTGTCTCCATCTTCAGACTCAAGTCCAGGTTCCTCGTGGCTGTCCTCAAAGTACCCCCTTCCCTATCCTACTCACCTTTAGATATATTTTCCCTTTCAGAAATCCTAACTACCTGGCCTGCCTTCCTCTCCTATCTACTAAGGCACTTGCACCTGAGCCCCGTAATTTGGGTGTTAAATTTTGTTCGGTGTTGTGCCTTAACTACCTGCAGAAGAAAGCAGGGACCCTGCTTCATTTTGTCTTCCTCGAAGTGGATCTGAGATACTAGGTGCTCATTAATGTCTTGTTTTTATTGATTTCATTATAATCTCCATAGGGGAATGGACAATGACTATCTTGTACTCCACTTTATCTTCAGTAGTTGACCTTGGCCTAGCACATAGTAGGTGAGCAATAAATACATGTTGAATGAATAATTCAGACTGAAACTGTCTACCAAATGTGGCTGTCTTGCTAGAGCTTTTTGCTTCCAGGAGAGGAGGTAAACCTAAATTCTGAATCATTACAATGTTCAGAAACATTGTAATGATAAATGACTAAATGAATAAAGGGATAACCCTATGCCAAATAGGTTCTTTGAGAGCCAATTTACCCAATAGGACTTGAGCTAAGAATCAAAGGACAGATTCTAGAGAAAATTAGAAACCTGGACACCAAACAAAGATGGATGACCAGAGAAGAGGTAAGAAGAAAAGTGTCCGGACCCTGTCCTTCAGCCAGTCCACATTTGGAGACTGATACATTAACCATCTGTGAGACAGTGGTGGACAACTATTCATTAAACCCTCAGGCCAATCAGTAACTAATGGAAAACAAATTATAAGAATGCACATTTGCAGTTTTATTTCCTTTCTTCTGCTGACTTTGGGTTGCTTTTGTTCTTTTTCTAGTACTTTAAGATGTAATGTTAGGTTGTTTACTTGTGATTTCTCTTGCTTCTTGAGATAGGCTTGTAATGATATAAACTTCCCTCTTATTACTGCGTTTGCTGCATCCCAGAAGTTTTGATATGTCATATTGTCATTCTCATTTATTTCTCTATATCTTTTGATCTCACCTTTTATTCTTTGATGCAGTCATTTTTTAGTAGTATGTTGTTTAACTCCACATATTTGTGAGTTTCTTTACTTCCTTTTTGCAGTTGATTTATAATTTCTAGGCATCCTGGTGAGAGAATATGCTTGGTATAAGCTTAAGCTTCTTGAATTTTTTGAGGCTAGTTTTGTGATCTAATGTATAGTCCAGTGATGGCGAACCTATGACACGCGTGTCAGCACTGACATGCGTAGCCATTTCTTTTTTTTTTTAATATATTTTATTGGTTTTTAACAGAGAGGAAGAGAGAGGGATAGAGAGCTAGAAACATCGATGAGAGAGAAACATCGACCAGCTGCCTCCTGCACACTCCCCACTGGGCATGTGCCCGCAACCAAGGTAAATGCCCTTGACCGGAATCGAACCCGGGACCCCTGAGTCCGCAGGCCGACACTCTATCCACTGAGCCAAACCGGTTTCGGCCGCGTAGCCATTTCTGATGACACGCGGCCGCTGAGGCAGCCGCATGCTGAGGATGAAACATTTGCTGCTCCTGAGGATGAAACATGTGCGAAATAATGTTTTTTCCTCGAAGTGACACACTACCCAGAGTTATGCTCAGTTTTTTTGTTGAAGTTTGACACACCGAGCTCAAAAGGTTGCCCATCACTGGTATAGTCTATCCTTGAGTATGTTTCATGTGCACTGGAGAAGAATGTATAACCTGATGTACTGGAATGAAAGGCTCTATAAATGTCAATTATGCCCATTTGGTCTAGTGTGTCATTTAAGGCCAATATTCCTTTATTGATTTTCTGTTTGGATGACGTATCTACAGCTGTCAATGGAATATTAAGGTCCCCAACTGCTGGGGGCTAATTCCAGCAGGTCTTAAATGCAAGAAGTTCATCAAAAGGTTGGTGAACCTTGAGGCTTCAGCAGGGCTGAATCATATTACCTGCTGCTGGAATAGCTGAAAGCATTTCTCCAAACCTGAAGATACATCTGATTGCCTGCTGCCAAACAGCTGAGGGCAGTTCTCCCAACCTGATAATTCTAGTGTTTACCAAAACTTTACCATTGATATGTATATCTGCTTTGCTTTAGGGAAATTTGTGTGAATAAAAAGCCAGGGGTCCAGAGAACTTGGTTACTGAAGCTAGGTCTCCTCTGGCTCCCCAAAATGCCTTCCAAATTAATTTACTCACAGCCCTTCTCCAGATTCCTGAACCCTTCTAGATGCTGAGAAACACCTCGGCACCCAACTATGATTGTGTGTTGATCTGTTTCTCCCTTAGGTTCTGTGTGTACTTGCTTTATATATTTCAGTGCTCCCTGGTTGGGTTCACATATATTAAGAAGTGTTCTGTTTTCTTGATGTAGTGTCCCCTTTAGCATTATAAAATGTCCATCTTTGTCTCTTGTTATCTTGAAATCTATTTTGTCAGATATAAGTATGCTACATGTGCTTTTCTGTGGATGTTATTTGCTTGGAGAATCATTTTCCACCCTTTCATTTCAAAAATACCTTTGTCTTTGCAGCTTAGATGTGTCTCTTGAAGGCAGCATATCGTTGGGTTTGTTTGTTTTATTTTTTAATATGTTTTTATTGATTTGAGAGAGAGAGGAAGAGAGTGACAGAGAGATAGAAACATCAGCTTCCTTCTACACGCCCCTGGCAGGGGTCAAAGTTCAACTGCTGAGCAAAAATGGCTGGGCTAGATTTTGTTTTTTGATCCAATCTGTAACTCTGTGCCACTTTATTGGTGAATTTGGTCCATTTCCATTTAGGGTAAATCTTATTTTTGGCTTATTTTGTGTGTTTTTTAAAATTTATCTTTATTGTTGAAAGTATTACAGATGACCCTTTTGTAATACTTTGACCCCCATAGACTCCCTCCATCCTGCTCCCTAACGCTCTACAGGCCTTCCCTGCACTATTATCTGTCCATGAGCTAGGCATATCTACACTAATAAAAGAGAAATATGCAAATTGACCATCACGTCGTGACGCCCACCAGCCAATCAGAAGTGAGTATGCAAATTAACCTCATCGCCTCCGTGGAGACTGACAGCAGGGAAGAGGCAGCTCCCAGCAGGGCCTGTTGGCTGTCACCGCAGCGACCTGGGAGCAGGCAGCCCCGCAGAGAGCAGAGAACCACGGGGAGCGGGCCTAAGCTGTCAGTAGGATACCTCCTGTGGGCCCCCGGATTGGAGAGGATGCAAGTCAGGCTGAGGGACCTCCCTCCCACCCATGCATGAATTTTGTGCACCGGGCCTCTAGTATGCATATAAGTTCATTGGTTAATCTCTTCCCCTCCTCTACTTCTCTCTGAAATACGTCAATCTGTTGCATGCTTCAATGTCTCTGGATCTGTGTTTTTTTTTAAATATAGTTTTATTGATTTCAGAGAAGAAGAGAGAGGGAGAGAGAGATACAAACAAAGATAAGAGAGAATCATTGATTGGCTGTCTCCTGCATGCCCCCCACTGGGGATTGAGCCTGCAATGCCAGCATGTAGCCCTGACCAGGAATTGAACCAAGACCTCCTGGTTCATAGGTTGACATTCAACCACTGAGCCAGACCAGCCGGGCTCTGGATCTGTTTTGTTCATCAAGGATAGAGAGTTAGAAACATCAATGAGAGAGAAACATCGAACAGCTGCCTCCTTGTCTGATGGCTGTGGCTAGGACTTCCAGTGCTATGTTGAATAAGAGTGGTGAAAGTGGACAACCCTGTCTTGCTCCTGTTCTTATGGAAAATGGTTTTAGTTTTTGACCATCGAGTATGATATTCGCTGCAGGTTTGGCACATATGGCCTTTATTATGTTGAGGTATGATCCCTTTATTCCCACTTTACTTAGAATTTTTATAAAAAATGGGTGTCGGATTTTGTCAAATGCTTTTTCTGGTTCTATTGATATGATCATGTGATTTGTGTCTTTCAATTTGTTTATGTGGTGTATCACATTTATTGATTTGCAAATATTATACCACCTTTGCATCGTTGGAATACTAGGTGTACCGGTTAATAGTGGCGGATTTTGTAATCAAAGAAAACACGACAATTTCAAGAGAAACATCAGAAGTGCTTTATTCAAAGTAATGTCCATCGCTAGCTACACATTTCCCCCATCTTTCAGGTAATTTGTTTGTACCATCCCAATAGAACTTTTCTTGTTTTGAGGCAAACCATTCAGAGGCCCAATTTTCCACTTCTTATGTTTTGAAGTGCTGCTCAGAAAGTGCATGTGCCATCGATTGGAACAAGTGGTAATCTGAAGGAGCGGGTCTGATGATTACAGCGGGTGGGTTAATACTTCCCAGGCAAGATCTTTTAACGTGTCTTTAAATGGTTTTGAAGTGTGTGATGGTGCGTTATCATGAAGCAAAATTACTTAGCTGTGTCTTCTGGCACATTCTGGTGGTTTCACGATCAAAGCATGGTTCAAATTGATTATTGGTTGTTGGTAGTGATCAGTATTAACGGTTTCACCTGGTTTTAGAAGCCCATAATACACACACCTTCCTGATCCCACCAAACGCAAAGCATTGTCTTCTTTCTGAAGCGATTTGGCCTTGCAGTTGATGTTGATGATTGACCTGGATCAACCCATGATTTTGTGCATTTGGGGTTCTCAAAATAAATCCTCTTTTCATCACCAGTAACAATTCGATGCAAAAAAGACTTTCTTTCATGCCGTTGAAGCAACATTTTACTGATGACTTTTTGGTTTTCCATTGGTCTTTCGTTCAGTTGATGTGGCACCCATTTTCCTTCCTTTAAAATCTTTCCCATTGCTTGTAAGCGATCGAAAATTGTTTGCTGAGCAACGTTTAATCTTTCTGCAAGTTGTTTTTGAGTTTGACATGCATCTTCATCCAATAATGCTTGTAATTGTTGGTCTTCAAATTTTTTCGGTTGACCTGGACGTTCTTTGTCTTTCACATCAAAATCATCACTTATAAAGCATTTAAACCAGCCTTCACAAATATCTTGAGATGGAGCATGTTCACCATTAGCTTCCCGAAGTATATGATAACTTTCAGCTGCACTTTTCTTCATAATAATATAATGAATTAAAATTTCCCGCTGCCCTAACTGGTTTGGCTCAGTGGATAGAGCGTTGGCCTGCAGACTCAAGGGTCCCAGGTTTGATTCCGGTCAAGGGCATGTATCTTGGTTGCGGGCATATCCCCAGTAGGGGGTGTGCAAGAGGCATCTGATTGATGTTTTTCTCTCATCGATGTTTCTAACTCTCTCTCCCTCTCCCTTCCTCTCTGTAAAAAAATCAATAAATTTCTTTTAAAAAACTTCCCGCAAATGCTCTTTTTTGGGGGACAAAATTCAACATTTTTAAGCGTAAAAATATCTATGATGTTAACACCTTCAGAAAATTTGACATATGAAGTTTTGAAGCTTGTTGTCAATACAACAAAATAGCATACATATCAAATCACATATATATCAACATATGTGTAACTCTATCTATTGAAAAAAATCCTCATTATTAACTGGTACACTAGTAAATCCCACTTGATCATGTATATATTGCTGGTTCTGATTTGCTAATGTTTCGTTGAGGATTTTAGCATCTATTGGCCTGTAATTCTCTTTCTTTGTAGTATCTTTATCTGGTTTTGTAATTAGGATAATGCTGGCCTCTTGGAAAGAGCTTAGAAGTGTCCCTTCTTTAATTTTTTGAAATAGTTTGAAAAGGATTGTTGTTATTTCTTTGATTATTTGGTAAAATTCCCCTGTGAATCCATCTAGTCCAGGGCTTTTGTTTGCTGAGAGTTTTTTATTAGTGCTTCAATTCCACCAGTTGTTATCAGCCTATTCATGTTTTCTTCTTGATTCAGTTTTGGAAGGTTCTATTTTTCTAAGAATTTGTCCATTTCATCCCAGCTTGTTGGCATAGTGTTGTTCATAGTATCCTATATAATAAAGAGGTAATATGCAAATTGACCATCACCCAACACACAAGATCGCCGCCCCATGTGGACACAAGATGGCCGGCAGGGGAGGGCAGTTGTGGGAGATCAGCCCAGCAGGGGAGGGCAGTTGGGAGGGACCAGGACTGCAAGGGAGGACAGTTGGGGACGATCAGGCCTGCAAGGGAGGGCAGTTAGGGTTGACCAGCCATGCAGGGGAAGACAGTTGGGGGTGACCCAGGCCTGCAAGAGAAGGCAGTTGGGGGGAACTGTGCCGTGCCAGCACAGCCAAGGGGGCCCCCTTTGGGGGCCCGTGAAGGATGAAGAAAAGACAGACAACGAGAATAAGCTGGATCTAGGTGGATCTTCTGTGCCTGGCTGAGACCACAGAAAAGATCCAAACTGCAAGCTGAGCCTTCATTTTATAGTCAGAGGTAAACAAGGTAATTTACAATGTTCTTATAAGTTTCACTTGTTTTGGCAGCACTTGCTGCACCTCCCACAGCCCATTAGCTACCCAAGAAAGATCTAGGGAGCATCACAAGATCAAGCTTAATTATGCTAAGAGGTTTGTGCCCTCTAAGCTGGGACTTGTTTGTGGCTTTGCCAACAGGTCAATCCGAGGCTTAACCCTATAGCCGCTCCCTACAGGGAATCGAGCCTGCAGGAGAGGGCAGTTAGGGGGGACCAGGCCTGCAGGGGAGGGCAATTGCGGGTTGCCAGGCCTGCAGTGGAGGGCAATGGGGGGGGGGGGACCATGCCTGCAGGGGAGGGCAGTTGGGGGCGACCATGCCTGCAGGGGAGGGCAGTTGTGGCAACCAGGCCTGCAGGGGAGGACAGTTAGGGGTGACCAGGTCTGCAGGGGAGGGCAGTTAGGGGCAATCGGGCTGGCAGGGGTGGAGTTAGGTGTCGATCAGGCTGGCAGGGGAGTGGTTAGGGGGTGATCAGGCTGGCAGGCAGAAGCGGTTAGGGGCAATCAGGCAGGCAGGCAGGTGAGCAGTTGGGATCCAGCAGTCTTGGATTGTGAGGGAGATGTCCAACTGCTCGTTTAGGCCCGATCCCTCAAGGGGTCCCAGATTGGAGAGGGTGCAGGCTGGGCTGAGGGACACCCTCTTCCCCCATACGAATTTTATGCACCAGGCCTCTAGTTTTCTTATAATCCTTTATATTTCTGTGGTGTCAGTTGTTACTTCACTTCACCTCTTTCGTTTCTGATTCTATTTATTTGGGTCCTTTCTCTGTTTCTTGAGGAGTCTGGCTAAAAGTTCATTATTGTATTTTACCTTTTCGAAGAACCAGCTCTTAATTTCATTAATCTTTTGTATTTTTTTTTAAGTCTCTGTCATTTCCTATTCTGATTTTTATTCTTTCCTTCCTTCTACTTACTCAGGACTTTTCTTGTTGTTCTCTTTCTGATTCTTTAAGTTGTCGGGTTAGATAGTTAATTAGACATTTTTCTTGGTTTTGTGAGGTTTTTTAAGTCCTCACTCTAGGATTTTTAAAAAATAATCTCCCTGGGCCCAGGTGAGGCCACGCGCCCCTGGGTCCGGGTGAGGCCGTGTGCCCCTGGATCCAGGTGAGGCCACACGCCCCTGGGTCCGGGGGAGGCCACGCTCCTCTGGCTCCGGGTGAAGCCGGATCCCGGGTCCGGGTGAGGCCGTGTGCCCCTGGATCCGGGTGAGGCTGGGTCCCGGGCCCGAGTGAGGCCACGCGCCCCTGGGTCCGGGTGAGGCCATGCGCCCCTGGGTCTGGGTGAAGTTGGATCCCGGGTCCGGGTAAGGCCATGTGCCCCTGGATCCGGGTGAGGCTGGGTCCCGGGCCCGAGTGAGGCCACGCGCCCCTGGGTCCGGGTGAGGCCACGCACCCCTGGGTCTGGGTGAAGCTGGATCCCGGGTCTGGGTGAGGCCATGTGCCCCTGGATCCGGGTGAGGCTGGGTCCCGGGTTCGGGTGAGGCCGCGCGCACCTAGGTCCGGGTGAGGCCACGCGCCCCTGGGTCTGGGAGAGGCCACGTACCCCTGGGTCCGGGTGAAGCTGGATCCCGGGTCTGGGTGAGGCCATGTGCCCCTGGATCCGGGTGAGGCTGGGCCCCGGGCCTGGGTGAGGCCACGCGCCCCTGGGTCCGGTTGAGGCCGTGTGCCCCTGGATCCGGGTGAGGCCACGCGCCCCTGGGTCCGGGTGAGGCCACGCGACCTTGGGTCCGGGTGAAGCTAGATCCCGGGTCTAGGTGAGGCCGTGTGCCCCTGGATCCGGGTGAGGCTGGGTCCCGGGCCCGGGTGAGGCCACGTGCCCCTGAGTCCGGGTGAAGCCGTGCCCCTGGGTCCAGCCGAGACCAAACCAGAGGGAGTCGGACCTCCGTTACCACCATTTGTCCACCATCCAGAGCTGAGGGGTCAGTGCTGACATATACACATAAGGAACTGGTGGACATTGAAATTGAGTCTCAAAAGAACTGTTGGTCCAGGAAGAAACTCACTACAGACTGATTCATTTGCCTGTCAGCATAACTATTATTGCTCATCTCACATTCAGTTCTTATAAGTATATCTCTAGTGACACATGATCTCGCTCATCTAGGGGAAATGATGAACAACATAGACTGATGAACAAGAACAGAACCAGAAACAAGGAGGCATCGATCGGACTATCGGGCCTCAGAGGGAGGATAGGGGAGGGTGGGGGGAGCGGGGAGAGATCAACCAAAGGACTTGTGTGCATGCATATGAGCCTAACCAATGGTTAAGTTCAACAGGGGGTTGGGGCATCTGTGGGGAGGGGTGTGGGATGGGAATGGGGGGATGAGGACAAATATGTGACACCTTAATCAATAAAGAAATTAAAAATAAAAAAATAAAATAAAAATAATTTATGCTTTCTTTTTTAAAAAAAATACATTTTTATTGATTTCAGAGAGGAAGGAAGAGGGAGAGAGAGATAGAAACATTCATGATGAGAGAGAATCATGGATCGGTTGCCTCCTGCAAGTCCCCCAATGGGGATTGAGCTCACAACACAGGTATGTGCTCTTGACTGGAATTGAACCTGGGAACTTTCAGTTCGCAGTCTGATGCTCTATCCGCTGAGCCAAACTGGCTAGGGCTAGGATTTCCCCCCCCCCCTTTTTTTTTTTTTAGAGAGAGTGGAGGAGAGGGAGTCGGGTGGGGGAGAGAAACACCTATGTGAAAGAGATGCATGGATTGGCTGCCTCCCGCACTTGCCTCTACCAAGGCAAGGGCTGGGATTGAATCTATAACTGAGGTACGTGTTCATGACCTGGAATCGAACCCATGACTCTCTGACAAGCTCCAGTCTACAGGCTCCAATCTTCTGGGCAGCCAGACACTCTGATGCCTTTCATGGCTGGATGTTACATGGGCCGCTGGTCTTGGCTCTGGTGGTCCCGGATGTGGAGCCAAGCCTGCGTTCTGGACCTTGATCTCCTCAGGGAAGCAACGCTCCTGTAGCCAAAAGATCCCTCGTCATTCTTGCCCCTCCTATCATTCTCCAGGTGTTTTCTGTCCTTCCTTGATATAACTCTACTCCTCAGCTGGACCTCAGATGGTAATTCCGGGTGAATGTTCCCCAATTTATTTTTGTGTCCAGTCTGGCGCTGGGAGTGTTAGGGGCAGAAATATTAACCATGCTCTATTAACCATGATTGTTCTGTATTGATTGGAGAAAGCATATTCTAACCTGGCTGAGAGTTGTGCACCTGGGGGCAAGGGAGTTAACCTGGAATGTGATCCATTCTCCTTATCTGAGAATTGCCCATTATCATGGAAAGATTAACAACCTTGTTGCCGAATCTAGAGTCTTGGAGGCACTCGCCCTTTGCAGCCCCTCAGATAGTTCTCGTAGAGCTCTTTCTTTTTTTTTATGTTCAGGTTTCTCTCTTCTCTCTGCATCATTTCTAGATTTCTGTCTTTAATGGCACTAATCCTTTCCTCCATCTAGTCAGCTCTGTTTTCTATACTCAGTAGTTCACTTCTAATCTCTTTAATTGCATGCTTCATTTCCAGAATTTCTGATTGGCTCTTTTTTAAAGTTTCAATCTCTTTGGTAAAGTACTCGCTTTGGTAAAACACTTGAGTGCATTGAATTGTCTGTGTTTTCTCACATCTAGTTGAGTATTTTCAGAACTGTCATTTATATCACACATTTCCATGTGTTCCAGCTTGCTTTCTGGAGACTTTTCATTTTCTTTCTGAGTCCCCTCATTACTGTGGCTATTCATGGTATTTGCTGGTCTCCTCTATCTAGGCATCTATTGTTTATTCTTGACCTTTCTCTAGCAGCTTTCTCTGAAGAGGTTTTGCTACTACTTTCCAGTAGGTGGTGCTGAATCGCAAGATTTTACCTCCCAGAGCTGACCTCCACCTCTTTCCTCAGACAGTACAGCAGCGCTGCTTGGGGTGGGGTTTGTTTTGCTCTCACCATAATGGCAACACTGGACCTCCACGGGGCCCCCCACCTAGGGATCAATCACAGAGGGAAATGGCAATTCTACTGCATTAGCTCTCGGGTTGCAGATAACATGCTACTTGACCCCACACCAATGGCAACTGGAGGTGAGTTTTGGGAGTCCAAGGAAGAGCAGGGTTCTGTGGCCCAGTGTATTTGAAACACCACCATCTGAACGTGGACAGCCTCGGCAGAACCCCTATGCTCTGTTCCTGCCCAGGAGTCGCTGCTGGCTCAGCCTCTGTCTCATCACTCATCCTGCTGGAAAACCACGGGAACTCTGTTCCTCCTGGCCGAAGGAAGCGTCTTCTACCACTGGCTTTCTCTGCTCTTCGGCCAAGCTGGTTGCCAGCTCCCAGCTGCAGGGCTGTGTCCGTGGTCTCGCCTCCCTTCTCACCTACCCTTTTATTCCTGGTTGTCTGTCCACCTTTAGGTGCTTCAGTGCACAGGTCTCTCAGGTGTGCTTCTATATTAAGCAAGGAATCCTTGTTGAGTTATCCTTTGTTGATCAACTTGTTAAAGTTTCAGTTAGAGAGGCCAAGGGGATCTTTCATGCCACCATTCCTCTCCTGTTGCTGCTTTAACGATATAGGGCATAAGAAGGAGTCCAGGCAGCTTCTAGGAACAGAGAGCAGTCCCCAGCTTACAGCAAGGAAACAGGACCTCAGACCCATTGCCACAAGGAACTGGATTCTGCCAACAAACTGAGTGAGTTTAGAAGCAGGTTCTTCCCCAGAGCTTCCAGAAGAAAGCCCAGCCCAGTGGACACATTGACTTCAACCCTGTGAGACCCTGAGCAGAAAATCCAGCCAAACCCAGACTTCTGACCTACAGAATTCTGAGGTACAAGTGGTGGTGTTTTAAACTCCCAAGTTTGTGGTAGCTTATTACACTTGAATAGAAAATGAATCCACATAGCCACGCATAACTCTTAGGGAAGTTTGGAAATGGTGTCTCCAACTGGCAATTTGTGTGCATTAATTTTGGGAGTCTATAATGAAAGAAAGAGAAGAATGAGTACTTGGAAAATGACAAGATATCCTTCCTCATTCTGTAAACCTACACAATACTGTGGACAATAGCCACATGTACGTATTGAGCACGTAAAATGTGGCCCATCCAAAATGAGATGACCTGAAAGTATAAAATACCCACTAGATTTTGAAAACCTAGTGTAAAAAAAGGAATGTAAAATGTCATTAAGTATATTTGGTATTTTTTACATCTATAATAATAAAAGTATAATATGCTAATTAGACCAGACGTCCTTCTGGATGACCTTCTGGATGAAGCCCGGGCTGCGAGGGAAGCCCGGGTCTCGGGTGCCAAAGGGAAACCGGTGCTGGCAGCCAGGGGAAGGAAGGCCTACTCTTGTGTGAATTTCATGCATCGGGCCTCTAGTTTTAAAATAATATTGTTGCCCTAACCGGTTTGGCTCAATGGATAGAGTGTCAGCCTGTGGACTCAAGGGCCCCAGGTTCGATTCTGGTCAAGGGCATGTACCTTGGTTGGGGGCACATACCCAGTGGGGGGTGTGCAGGAGGCAGCTGATTGATGTTTCTCTCTCATCGATGTTTCTAATTCTCTATCCCTCTCCCTTCCTCTCTGTAAAAAATCAAAATATATTTTTAAAAAATAAATAATATTATTGATATAGTGCATTAAATAAAATATATCAGTAGCCTTAATTTCAACTTGTTTCTTGTTACTTTTAAAAAATTTGTAACTTAGAGTTACATATGTCGCTCTTACTATAGTTTTATTGTACAGTGCTGCTGTAAACTCTTTTGTCTCAAAATTTTTAACTGAATTTTAAAAACTTTTTTTTCATTCAACACTATGGCTTTAAAAAGGCAAGAAATGCCGAAACCGGTTTGGCTCAGTGGATAGAGCATCGGCCTGCGGACTCAAGGGTCCCAGGTTCGATTCCGGTCAAGGGCATGTACCTTGGTTGCGGGCACATCCCCAGTAGGGGGGGTGCAAGAGGCAGCTGATCAATGTTTCTCTCTTATCGATGTTTCTAACTCTCTATCCCTCTCTCTTCCTCTCTGTAAAAAATCAATAAAATATATTTTTTAAAAATAAATAAATAAAAAGGCAAGAAATAATGGCAAAGAAAGGAGTTCCTAGTTATACTCAGCAAACCTGTTTTCCAAGACTACTTTACTACACTAGTTGATGTAAGCACATATACTGTATAGGAGAGTTTGATGGAGAAACTGAAGGGTCTCTGAAGGAAAGGAAGTTTATCTAAGACAGTAGGTGACCACCATCACGGAGATGGAGATGCTGCCTACACCATCATGATTCATCCTTGGAGGCTGGGCACACCACAATCCCAAATGAAATCTAAGTTCTAATGACAGAGGGGTGGTGGCTGTTCCACAACCTGCCATTATGGGAGGGTGAAAAAGGGTAGTCTGTCATAGCTCCGCCCTCTAGTGGACTATGGTGGCACTTCAGCCAGGCTCATCAGAATCCTCCACTTCCTCCCACCTCTACCGCCTGGGTCCAAGCAAGCCACCATCATTTCAGGCAAGAATTATCCTAAGAGGTTCCTAATTGGTCTTCCTCCTTCCACTTCTGTCCACAAGAATGATCTTTTAAAACCTTCATCAGATCATGTTACTCCTCTGCTCAAAACACAGGAGTAGCCCTAGCCAGTTTGGCTCAGTGGATACAGCATCAGCCTGCGGACTGAAGGGTCCTGGGTTCGACTCTGGTCAAGGACACATGCCTGGGTTGCGGGCTCAGTCCCCAGTAGGGGAATGCAGGAGGCAGCTGGTCAGTGGTTCTCATCATTGATGTTTCTATCTCTCTCCTTCAACCTTCCTCTCTGAAATCAACAAACATATATATTTAAAAAAAAAAAAAAAAAAACCCTTAGGAGTAACCTTCCTTCTCACTCAGAGCTAAAGCCAAAGCCCTCATTACCCCCATATTCCCACTTGTTCACCCCTAACTCATTCCACTGTAGCCCCACTGGGTTGCTTGCTCTTCCCCTGACAGCATAACGTAAGCATGCTCCCATTTTGCATTTGCTATATCTTCTACCTAGACTACCTAGGTTACTCCTTCATGGCTATGCTCAAATGTCACCACATCACCTTGTCAGCCTAAACTTAAAAACAAACAAAAACAGTCCTCACACAATTCTATATCTTCCTCAACTGAATACTTTTTTTTGTCATAGCAGTTAATATCATCTGGCATATTGCCTATTTATTTGTTCCATTATTATATACTAGAGGCCTGGTGCACAAAATTTGTGCACTCAGGGGGCGGGGGCGGGGGTGGTCCCTCAGCCCAGCCTGTGACCTCTTGCAGTCCGGGAGCCCTTGGAGGATGTTCGACTGATGGCTTAGGCCTGCTCCCTAGGGGGAGCAGGTCTAAGCCGGTAGTCGGATATCCTTAGCACTGCTGCAGAGGTGGGAGAGGCTCCCGCCACCACCGCTTTGCTCGCCAGCCATGAGCCCGGCTTCTGGCTGAGTGGCACTCCTCCTGTGGAAGCGCACTGACCACCAGGGGGCAGCTCATGCATTGAGTGGGATTGGGCTGAAACTGGCTCTTTGACATCCCCCAAGGGGTTCTGGATTGCAAGAGGGTGCAGGCCAGGTTGAGTGTCCCCACCAGTGCACGATCGGGGCCGAGGAGGGACCACGGGAGGGCTCCAAGGCATGTCCAGCATGTCTTGCTCAGTCCCAATTGGCCAGACCCCAATAGCAAGCTAACCTACCAGTCAACTGTCTGCCCCCTGGTGGTCAGTGCACGTCATAGCGACTGCTCAGTGGATCAACTGTCTGCCCCCTGGTGGTCAGTGCATGTCGTAGCAAGCAGTTGAGCAGCCTTAGCACATCATTAGTATATTATGCTTTGATTGGTTGAACAGACTACTAGACAACCAGACACTTAGCATATTAGGCTTTTATAATATAGGATTTATTGCCTGTGTCCCCTCACTAGAATGAATACTTCAAAACAGCAAGAACCTGGTCTGTTTTGTTCACAGTTGTATCCCCAGCATCTTGAGGAGTGCTTAGTATGTAGTGTACTAAACAATATTTGTTGAATAAATAAATGAATTAAAATCTGATCAAGGAACAGACATATAATCTTCATTGTTTTATTCTTGAATATCAGAAATTGGTATCACAAAATGATCAACTCTATAAATTTATATAAAATTAATAAAATTCTAATAATAATCTCTACAGATTTATTTTTAATTGTATTAAATTATTTTAAGATTCATTTGGATAGAATAAAATACCTGTGAATATCCAACAAATGTAGGAAGAATACACTAAGGGTTTACTTCACACAGCTTACCAGATAATGGAAGACACTATAAAGTTACCATAATAAAATCTATATGATATTGGCATAGGAATAGACAAATGAATTGGTGTAACAAATTAGAAAAATCCAGGAATATATATCTCTTTATAAAAATATAACATATGAAAGGTGAAACTTTAATATATAAATGATGCTGGTATTATTTACCAGGAAAAAAATTGGACCCCCATTTTATACTATTTACAAAAATAAGTGCCACATAAACTAAATGCCAGAATATAGTTGGTACTTTTAGAACCCTAACGTAAGTTCAAATATCGTTAATTTTGTCCTCATGCCTCTCTAAAGACATATGACTGATTTCTCACAGTAAGAATTTATAGTGCATATTCATAATCCCTTTCCTTTAAAAAATGTCATTTCATGGTTGGGACCAAGAAAACTGAGGAGGGAGTCAGTGTGGGAAGAGGGGGCTTGGTGGTGCTTAAGACTGAGGTATGGGAGCCCAAGCACAAGGGAATGTCACCACATCAGGAGAATGGAGATGTGGTAGCAGCTGCCCAGCTGGGAATGTCAGAGTCCAAGCTAGGTGAGGAGAGAAGAGAGTTCATAAAGGGGCAGGATAGTGGTGGCACAGATGATACAAAGAACTGATCAAGTAAGTACAGTATTTTGAGGATAACTAGATAATGGGAGCAAGTCTCTCAGTATTAAAAAATGAAAGGACAGCCTGGCAGGTGTGGCTCAGGGGTTGAGCGTCGACCTATGAACCAGGAGGTCAGTTAGATTCCCTGTCAGGGCACATGCCCGAGTTGCAGGGTTGTGGGCTCCATCCCTGGTGGGAAGTGTGCAGGAGGCAACCAATCAATGATTCTCTCTCATCGTTGATGTTTCTATCTCTCTCTCTCCCTCTCCTTTCCTCTCTGAAATCAATAAAAATGTATTTTAAAAAAATGAAAGGACAGCCCAGCTGGAGTGGCTCCGTTGGTTGGAACATTGTCCAGTGCACCAAAAGGTTGCTGGTTCAACTCCTGGTTGGGGCACATATAGAAGTCAACCAATTGATGTTTCTCATAGTGATGCCATCTCCCTCCCTCCCCCTCTCTAAGTATGTCCTCAGGTGAGGATTTAAAAATGAAGGGACAGCCCTGGCTAAGGTAGCTCAGTTGGTTAGATTTCATCCCAATACACCAAGGTCAGGGGGTTTGAACCCAAGTCACGACACATACAAGAATCAACCAATGAATGCATAAATTGGTGGGAACAACAAATCAATGTTTCTCTCTCTCATCAATAAATTTAAAAAATGTTTGAAACTTATGGAGATTTCTCCTGGAGGGCAGCCAACAGGATGGCAGGCTGCAAGATAGTGTGTGAGTGAGAGAATGAAAGGAGAGTGTGTGAATGTGTGGGGAGTGTCTGTATTTGTGAGTGAGGGACAGCTATATTCCATGGGACTGTTGGGGACTGCCGGACCAGGCTCCTTTGGCCGGGCAGCCTCTACTGCTGCTGAAATCTCTCCTGGAGCGACTGGCTCTGCTGCGGAGACTTCACCATCTTGGAGGGGAGAGCAGCTGTGATCTGAAGCCCAGCCTTACTTTCAACTGAGGAGATCTCAGATACCTCCTGGGACCCTACAACCACAACACCCAGGGACCAGCTGCCTCAGCTGTGAACCCACGAACACTGAGACTCCAGCTTCCCCAGCTGCAGGCGCCTATAAAGTTTGTCCAGGGGGAGACAAGGTGGCGGCTGAATTTGCGGACAGGCCCTGCACCTTCTCACAGAGCAGATAGGAGAAATAGCTGAATCGAATAGCATTCACCCGGAATTGGTGAATTAAACACAGCTGGTGAGGCAGTCCATGGACAGAAAGGTCAGAGATCGCCTAGAGAGAGGTGAGATCTGGGATCCAGGCTGGAGGGAGAAATGCGTGCAGCAGGGACTAGAGTCTCAGAAGAAGGAGACTGCACCCCACCAAATCATGGCCCTTGGGATCAGTGTAGCCCTAGAATGTGGAAGGGGGCCCACAGGGCTGCTGGCAGTGGGGGACTCTAGATCTAAGCCCACAGCCATGGGAGACTGTGCCTGAAGTTCTATACCAGTCACACAGTGCCGGGGGGAGAAAGATGTGAGTAGGCATGGTTCCTTTGTCTTTTTTACTTCCTTGCTTTTGCTTGCTAAGCCCAGTAAATAGGATCTTCCAATTAAAAACACTCATTGAGACTGCAGGGGAAGTTGTTTTTGTAGAAACGGGGGTTCAGAATAAGGAAAGATGAGCAGGAAACCAGCTCTGGGTCAGTCCATCCCTCCAACCCAGTATTAAGTGCAGCAGGGAAAGAAGAGTCTAAACACTGGGTTGAGGGGCCATTTGGTCCCAGAAACACTGCCACCCAGGGGTTGTGTCAGAAATTGACGCTTGTGTAAATACAACTGAAGGCAGAGAAACAAAGTGAGCAGAGAGATCCTGCCTGCTTGAAAACAAGGTTGTGGCTTATGACACACAGGAGCAGTGGATCGCAGAGAAATTCAACACTGTGCTGATTACCTGACAGGAAACAGATGTACCAGGCAGAACAGTAGAGAGGGGGCTTAAACCAGCCCCCATGGGTCAGTGAAGCTCCACTGAAGTGAACGACTTCACTACTTCACTTTTTTATTTTTTATCTTTTACTTAAGAAACTAACATTGTTTTCTCACTTTATCTTACTTTTTAATTATTATATTTTTATTTTCAATTATTATTACTATTACTTTTTTAAGTTTTATTTTATTTTTGGATTAGTGTTCTACATTCTATTTTTATTTTTATTGTAGCATTATTTTACTCTATCTCAATTTTTCCTTTATGCCAACACTCTTCCCCACTTTTCCCCTTTTTCATCCTGTTTCTCTTACCTTGTTCCTGCTTTAATTTTTCTCTATCCTTTCTTTTTACTCCATGTTAAAAATTGATCTTACTCATATATCTAATTTTCTCTTCCCTGCTCCAAGTCCATGCACACTTCTCTCTTCTCTTTCTTCACTAGCCAAATGTTTTTTTTCCTCTTTCTTTCTTTCTTTATGTCTTGTTGTTATTTGATTGTTTGTTGGTTTGGTATGTTTTTTCTGTCTTTTTTTTTTCTTCTGTTTTTCCTCTCCTCACTTGTTCTCTTCTTCTACAAATAGCTTAATTAGTTTCAATCACCAACCCAGGCCTATCTACTCTCTATTCTTTTTTACCAAAAATAGATGAATACATAGATTAAAGAAAGGGAAAAAATTATATATATATATATATATATATATATATATATATATATATACACACACACACACACACACACACACACACACATACATACTAGGGGCCTGGTGCACGAAATTCGTGCACTGGAGGGGGGTCTCCTCAGCCCAGCCTGCCCCCTCTCACATACTGGGAGCCCTCAGGGGATGTCCTACTGACGGATGTCCCTATGGGAAGCGGGCCTAAGCCGCAGTTTGGCCTCCCTTTGTGGGAGACAACCGGGCTCATCAGGGAAAGGCACCAGCCCGCCCCATCACCCCACTGCTGGAGCCACTGCCAGTCACCACAGCCACCAAGGTGTTTTCATCAACACGGACTCCAGTCCCTTCACCAAGAAAAAATGACAACTTTCTTTAGGCATTTTCAAGATGTGTCTTTCATAGGATATGACCTTTCTTTCTTTCTTTCTTCCTTTCTTTTTTTATCCTCACCCGAGTATATGTTTCCATTGACTTTTAGAGAGTGTGAAAGAGAAAGGGAAAGACAGAGAGAAACATCAAAGTGAGAGGAACACTTTGATTGGTTGCCTCCTGCATGAGCCCTGACCTGGGCCCCAGCCAGGGAGGAGCCTGCAACTTAGGTACATGCCCTTGATCAGAATCTAACCTGGACTCTGCGGTTGGCAAACCTAGGCATTATCCACTGAGCCAAACCGTGTAGGGCAGGATATGACATTTCTTAGCCCTCCAGCAGCGGACCTTCGTTTTATTTTCCCCAGGAGTGTGGTGGAAAAGCCCTAGATCACCTTTTTGGATTCTTATACCCAAGTTACTAAGAATATTACCAGTGACATACAGGGAGCTTAGCCAATGAGCGGTCAGAAAAGGTGTTTCCTCTGTAGTTCACACCTATCTACTCCGATCTCCGGCTCCGCCCCTGCCAAGGCCTAAAGCCTCCAGGCCTTGGCAGGAGACCCCCAGCTCTCTCCGATCACCCAGCTCCACCCCCAGCCAAGGCTGCAAGACTCTGGCCGAGGCTTGGGCTCCGATCACCCGCAGGAGACCCCAGCTGGCTCCGATTGCCAGGCTTGGGCTGAGGCTTGGGCTCTGGGCAGGGACCCCCAGCTGGCTCCGATCACCGCAGGGGACCCCAGCTGGTTCCAATGGCCCAGCTCCACCCCAGCCAATGCCGCAAGCCTCTGTTTGAGGCTCGGGCCCTGGGCAGGGACCCCCAGCTGGCTCCAATCGCCTGCAGGGTACCCCAGCTGGCTCTGATCACCTGTGGGGGACTCCAGCTGGCTCCAATCTTCCCCTCTGATCTTCAGCTCCAATATCCCAGTTCCGACCATGGCCGTTCTCCGAGGCTGCAGCCATCTTGGTTGGGTGTATTTGCATATTCGCTTTCTGATTGGCTGGTGGGCGTGGCTGGTGGATGTGGCTTGTGAGTGTAGCGGAGTGATGATTTGTATATTACTCTTTTATTAGATAGGATTATACATACATACATATATATATATATATCTTTTATTTTTTTAATTTTAAACTCCCTTTTATTTAAATATAAGTTTGTTTAGTATATTTACACCACACTTTATTACATATATACATAGTAGGCAAATTTTGTCAAATAAAAAAGATTTTTCTCAATACAAAATTAAAATAAAAACAAAGTATGGATCCAGGTGAGGCTGGATCCCGGGTCCGGGTGAGGCCGCGCCCCTGGGTCTGGGTGTAGCTGAATCCCGGGTCCAGGTGAGGCCGTGCGCCCCTGGATCCAGGTGAGGCTGGGTTCCGGGTCCGGGTGAAGCTGGATCCCGGGTCCGGGTGAGGCCGTGCAGCCCTGGATCTGGGTGAGGCTGGGTCCTGGGTCCGGGTGAGGCCGCACGCCCCTGGGTCCTGGCAAGACCAAACCAGAGGGAGTCGGACCTGCATTACCACCATCCAGAGTTGAATGTCCACCATCCAGAGCTGAAAAGTCAGTGCCGACATGTACACATAAGGAACTGGTGGACATTGAAATTGGGTCTCAAAAGAACTGTTGGTCCAGAAAGAAACTTACTACAGACTGATTCATTTGCCTGTCAGCATAACTATTATTGCTCGTCTCACATTCGGTTCTTATAAGTATATTTCTAGTAACACATGATCTCACTCATCTAGGGGAAATGATGAACAACATAGACTGATGAACAAGAACAGTCCCAGAAACAAGGAGGCATCGATCGGACTGTCGGGCCTCAGAGGGAGGGTAGGAGAGGGTGGGGGTAGGGGGAGAGATCAACCAAAGGACTTGTGTGCATGCATACAAGCCTAACCAATGGTTAAGGACAACAGGGAGGTGGGGGCATCCGTGGGGAGGGATGGGGGATGGGAATGAGGGGATGAGGACAAATATGTGACACCTTAATAAAGAAATTTAAAAAAAAATAAAATAAAATAAAAAATAAAAACAAAGTAAAGTGCATGAAACTGATTTTTTTCTTCTGGTGAACATCATCATTGTCAAAATTTTGGTCGATTGGGGGGAAGGAGGAAGAAACGCATTATGTGATTCAGTGCACACAGCCAGCCAGTCCCACATTTGCAGCCTTCAGGCCAAAACGGCAAGCGGTAAGAACAAGTCAGACACAGAGTCTGCAGGACGCCCCAGGTTCTGGAGGTCCTGATCTCTTCGTCTTATGTCTTATCCGGATCCGTTCCCCAGCTCTTCACAGTGATCTCACCATCACCAGCTGGAACAAAGGGAGAACACGGGAGGGGGCTCCACCAGCAATGTCACAGCCGCCTCTGGCCGCCAGCGCTGTGTTTGGTAGAAAACTGCAGAATGAGCTCAAAGGCTCAAACAGAAGTTTCCCTTTTTGGGAAAGGGGAGGAGGAGGTTGAGGAATAGGATGCATCTCCCACAGAGATAGGGGGGGGGGGGCAAACTCAGGCAGCCAGTTTCTTCCGATTCAAACTCTTTTACAGCCTGGGTGGAGGGGATGTTACACTTCTCACCTGGGTGACTTCTCCCAGAACTTGGAAAGGAAACAGCTTGAAATTGAGAGAAAGGGGCAGATAGGCGAAACTGAAGTTTCTAGCAGCCTTCTTGCTCAAGCCACTGGCAGGGCGTTGGCTGGCTGGTCCCAGGGGTCTCTTCTCTCTCTCTCTCTCTCTCTCTCTCTCTCTCTCTCTCTCTCTCTCTCTCTCCCTCTCTCTCCCCCCCCCCCCCCTCCCCAGCGGCGGCACGTGGCGCTGGACCGCCGTCTGCCCCGCGTCCTCCTGCCCGAGCTTCTCCCGCCGCTTCAAGACGAGCCCGGGCGCCCGGGTTCCGGCGGCGAGGCGGCCCGGCCACGGGTCGGCTCCACGGCTCCGGGCGCTTCAGCCCCATCGCGGCCGCGAGGCGGTGCGGGCCTCCCTGGCGCTGGGAACTCCTGCGCCGCCGCTTCCCAACTGCTTTTGTATTTCGCTGTGAGACCCTCCGGCGGGGGTCCCATATATATCTTTTATATATATTTCAATATATATATTTCTCTCTTTTTTGTATTTTGTTCTTTACTATTCTTCTTACATACGCATTCTCTTTCTACCTCCTCTATCCTGAATGGTGGCCATTTCCCCATTCATTCAAGTCCTTGACCTTACCTTTTAGAAATGAGCTCTGCCTCCTCAGGTTCCTCTGGGTGTTTGTTGTTTGGGTGTCTGTTGTTTGTTTGTTTGTGTTGGGTTTTTTTTGTCCTGGGTGTCTGTTTGAATTTTTTGGATTAATTGTTGTTTGTTGTTTGCATTTATTGGATTAGTTGTTGGGTTTTTGGAGTTTTCTCCCCATATACATATATTTTTCCCCGTCTTTTTTCTTTTCTTTCTTTTCTCTCTTACATTTTTTCTTTTCTCAATATCATTTTTGTACTCTTTTCTCTCCCCTAATTCTCTTTTCTCTGGTGGTCACCTTTTTTTGGGGTTATTGGTATCATGAATATATTTGTGGTTGGTGCCCTGTGTGTTGTATCTTATCGTGTTGTATTTTGAGCCTTTAAATTAATGCAGGAGAGAGAGAGCTACATAACCAGACACCCTGAGAGGAGCGAACATTGGGAGACAAAGAAACAGCCCCCATACAAAAGAAAAGGAGTAATCACTGGAAAAGGAAGTAAACAAAATAGAGGCAAGCAACTGGTCAGAGAAAGAATTCAGAGCTGTGGTCATAAGGACGCTGAAAAGGATGGAAGACAAATTCAACAATATGTGTAAGAACCAAGAGGAAATGAAGAAGAACCAAGAATAAATGAAGAATGACATTGCTGCAATAAATAACATAATAGAAAGCATCAAGAGTAGATTAGGAGAAGCGGAGGACCACATCAGTGAGCTAGAAGACAAGGTAGAAAAAATACCCAAGTAGAGTAGCAACTGGTAAAAAAAAACTTTAAAAACTGAAGGAGAGCCTAAGGGAACTTGGGGACAACATGAAATGAAACAATATCTGCATAATAGGGGTACCAAACGGAGAGGAAACTGAGCAAGGAATAGAAAACCTGTTTGGAGAAATGATAGAAAACTTCCCTGATATTAGGAAGAAAAAACTCACACAAGTCAAAGAAGCTCACAGAGTCCCAAACAAGGTGAACCCAAAAGACTGACACCAAGACACATTATAATTAAACTAGAGGCCCAGTGCACGAAATTTGTGCACGGGGACGGGGGGGTGTGTGTCCCTCAGCCCAGCTTGCACCCTCTCCAATCTGGGACCCCTCGAGGGATGTCCGACTGCCCATTTAGGCCTGATCCCACCGGACATCCCTCTGACAATCCGGGACTGCTGGCTCCCAACTGCTCGCCTGCCTGCCTTCCTGATTTCCCCTAACCGCTTCTGCCTGCCAGCCTGATCACCCCCTAACCACTCCCTGCCAGCCTGATTGATGTCTAACTGCTCCCCTGCCAGCCTGTTTGCCCCCAACTTCCCTCCTCTGCTGGCCTGGTCACCCCTAACTGCCCTCTGCAGGGTTGATCGCCTCCAACTGCCCTCCCTTGCAGGCCTGGTACCTCTCAACTGCCTTCCCTTGCAGGCCTTGTCCCTCCCAACTTCCCTCCCGTGCTGGCCATCTTGTGGTGGCCATCTTGTGTCCACATGGGGGCAGGATCTTTGACCACATAGGGGCAGCTATCTTGATCTTGTGTGTTGGAGTAATGGTCAATCTGCATAGTACTCTTTTATTAGATAGGATAGAGGCCTGGTGCATGGGTGGGGACCAGCTGGTTTGCCCTGAAGGATGTCCTGGATCAGGATGGGGTTCCCTTGGGGCGTGAAGAGGCCTGGGCGAGGGGCCTGTGGTGGTTTGCAGGCCAGCCACGCCCCTGGCGACCCAAGCAGAGGCCCTGGTATTTGAAATTTATTTACCTTCTACAATTGAAACTTTGTAGCCTGGAGTGGAGCCAAGCCTCCTGCTCGATCCGTGGCTGCCGCCATTTCTGTTTGGATTTGTTTACCTTCTGTAATCGAAACTTTGTATCCTTGAGTGGAGGCCTGGGCCCGCCAGAGTGTGTGGAAAGCTTGGCTTCCTCTGTTGCCGGGGAAACCCAAGCCTCCCTTCTGGTAGCCATCTTGGTTGGGGTTAATTTGCATAATCACCCTGATTGGCTGGTGGGCATGGCTTTTGTAGCAGAGTGATGGTTAATTTGCATATTACTCTTTTATTAGAGAGGATTGGCAAACAACAATAACAAAGTAAGAATCTTTTTTTTTAATTTCTTTATTGATTAAGGTATCACATATTTGTCCTCGTCCCCCCATTCCCATCCCACACCCCTCCCCACACATGCCCCCACGCCCCTGTTGTCCTTAACCGCCGGTTAGGCTCATATGCCTGCACACAAGTCCTTTGGTTGATCTCCCCCTTTACCCCCACCCTTCCCTACCCTCCCCCCGAGGCCCGACAGTCTGATCCATGCCTCCTTGTTTCTGGGTCTGTTCTTGTTCATCAGTCTATGTTGTTCATTATTTCCCCTAGATGAGTGAGATCATGTGCTATTAGAAATACACTTATAAGAACCGAAAATGAGACAAGCAATAATGGTTATGGTGGCAGCCCTGGGAAAGTGTGGGGGCGTGGCTGGCCTGGGTGAGAGGCGGGAGGGGGTACCGGGGTTGGCTAGCTGCCCCACCCTCAATTGGGGTAGGAGAGGCTGATCAGGGGTGGGGCTGGGGAAGGGGCTGTGTTCGCTGGGGCCTGCGGACACACTGCGCATGCAGCCCTGCCCACACCTCGCTGTGCTTGCAGCCTTGGCACCATCCTCAACCCCTGCCTCAGGGCTACAGGTCCGCGACCCTCCGCCTGGGTGTCCTTCCACGCTGGCAATCATCACCCCTTGTTCCCCACTGGGCCGACCCGCATCTTGGGACCACTACAGAACCTCACTCTCCACGGGCGAGGCAGATCCCTGCCTGCCGGCCCCCTGCCCCAGCCCAAGGCCCCTCTGGTGCACCCTGACTCGACGCTGCTCTGCATCCCTTGGGCTGCCTGCCTCCTGGCCAGCCACTTCACTGAAGCTGCGGCACTCACCCGGGAGCCGCCCTCAGGCAGAGGCCTATCTGCATGCCCCAGCTCCGCCACCCATCCCCCAACTCTGCAAGTCCCTGCCCACCCACGCCTGCTGCCATTGGTCGTTATTTGACAGCATAACAGACAATTTGCATATTCCTCTATTATTATATAGGATTGTGTATTATAGTAAGCCTATCTAATAAAAGAGTAATATGCAAATTGACCATCACTCCAACACACAACACAGTCAAAGATGGCTACCCCCATGTGGACACAAGATGGTTGTGACAAGATGGCCAGCAGGGGAGGGCAGTGGGGAGGGACCAGGCCTGCAAGGGTGGGCAGTTGGGGGCAATCAAGCCTGCAGGGGAGGGCAGTTAGGGGTGACCAGGCCGGCAGAGGAGGGAAGTTGGGGGCGACCGAGCCTGCAGGGAAGGACAGTTGTGGGGGAACCCAGGCCTGCAGGGGAGAGCAGTTGGGGGGGGACCAGGCCTGCAGGGGAGGGCAGTTAGGGGCAATCAGGCTGGCAGGGGAGCAGTTAGGCACCAATCAGGCTGGCAGGGGAGTGGTTAGGGGGTGATCAGGCTGGCAGGCAGAAGCGGTTAGGGGCAATCAGGAAGGCAGGCAGGCAAGTGAGCAGTTGGAAGCCAGCAGTCCTGGATTGTGAGAGGGATGTCCGACTGCCCATTTAGGTCCGACGGGATCGGGCCTAACCAGTCAGACATCCCTCGAGGGGTCCCAGATTGGAGAGGGTGCAGGCTGGGCTGAGGGACACGCCCCCTTGCATGAATTTCGTGCACTGGGCCTCTAGTCCTATATAATAAAAGGGTAGTATGCAAATAAACCAAACAGCAGAACAACCAAACAATCAAAGAGTAGTATGCTAATGATATGCTAAGGCTGCTCAACCACTCGCTATTATGTACACCAACCACCAGGGGGCAGACAGTCAACTGGTCAACCAGTCGCTATGACGTGCACTGACCACCAGGGGGCAGATGCTCCGACCAGTAAATTAGCTTGCTGCTGGGGTCCAGCCAGTCGGGACTGAGTGAGATAGGCTGGATACACCCTGGAGCCCTCCTATGGTCCCTCCCCAACCCAATTGTGCACCAGTGGGGTCCCTCAGCCTGGCCTGCGCCCTCTCGCAATCCGGAACCTCTCAGGGGATGTCAGAAAGCCAATTTCAGCTCGATCCCACAGGCCACTCCCCTTGGGAGGGCACCAGACGCAGGGCTCATGGCTGGCAAGTGCTGCTGTGGCAGTGCGAGCCTTTCCTGATCAGGACTGATTAGGCGTGAGCCCATGGCAGGCACAGTGGGGCCAGGATAAGCCGGAGCATCAGGTAGGAGCTGCAGGCAGTGTTGGACTGCGGGTTTTGGCCCGATCCCTGCAGACCACCCAGAGGTACCCCACCCATGCACGAATTCATGTACCAGGCCTCTAGTATAATGTATAATATATAATCCTACCTTATAATAGAGAAACATGCAAATTGACCGCACCTCCGCTATGCCCATGATTGGGCCTGCAAGAGGCTGGGGGCGGGACTCCGGGTGGCCTATCCGGCAGTTGAGAAGATCAAGATGGCGGCGCCCAGTCCTCTTAGTTCTGGGGGTCCCTGGGGCTATCGGCACCCCGGGGGGCGTGGCCGGGCCTGTCCAGCCGCTCCCGGGGGTCCCTGGGGCGATCGGCACCCCGGAGGGGCGTGGCCGGGCCCAACCAGCTGCTCCCGGGGTCCCTGAGGCGATCAGCACCCTGGGGGGGCATGGCTGGGCCTGTCCAGCCGCTCCCGGGGGTCCCTGGGGCGATCGGCACTCCGGGGGGCGTGGCCGGGCCCATCCAGCCGCTCCCAGGGGGTCCTGGGGCGATCGGGCGCCCATCCAGCCGCTCCCAGGGGTCCCTGGGGTGATCGACACCCGGGGGCATGGCCGGGCCCATCCAGCCGCTCCCGGGGGTCCCTGGGGCGATCGACACCCGGGGGCGTGGCCGGGCCCATCCAGCCGCTCCCGGGGGTCCCTGGGGTGATCGGCACCCGGGGGGGCGTGGCCGGGCCCATCCAGCCGCTCCCGGGGGTCCCTGGGGAGATCAGCAACCCAGGGGGCGTGGCCGGGCCCATCCAGCCTCTCAGGAGGGGGTCCCTGGGGAGACCAACCTAGGAGGGCGTGGCCAGGAGATCGGCAACGCGGGGGGCCTAGCTGGCCCATCCAGCCGCTCCCGGGTGTCCCTGGGGATATAGGCAACCTGCGGGGGCGTGGCCGGGCCCATCCAGCCTCTCCCAGGGGTCCCTGGGGAGATCGGCACCCCGGGGAGGTGAGGCGGGACTCGCCCAGCCACTCCCAGGGTCCCTGGGAACATTGCAGGCATGTGGTTGCTGAGACCCAGACCAGGCCTCTGGCCACAGATTCATAGCTTTGCGGAGACCTAGGGCAGGGATCTGCCTCATCTGCAGAGAGACAGAGGTTCTGCAGTGCCCCCAAGACGTGGGTGGGCCCAGCCAGGGATCAAGGGGCATGGAAGGACTCCTGGCAGAGGGGCAAGGACCCTCACCCCTGAGGCGGGGGTTGAGGGGTGGAGCCACCTCAGTGGAGGGGTGCTGCACTGCAGGGTACTGGACTGACTGATGTGATTCAGAGAAGCTCCCAGTGCTAATGGGCCTCGCTCAGGCGGCCTTCACACTTCAGAGGCAGTGACTCTTGCTCCTGCCTTGACCCAAAAGCAAGCTCGCTACACCCTGCCCCATGGCAGAGCATGCCTAGGCAGTGAGTGGGAAGCCTTCCACCTGCTTCGGAGAAGGGGGGGCAGTAAAGAATGGGGGGAGAGGAAAGAATGTGGAGCATCCGCAATGAAGAGGTGCTTGAGAAAGAGGCTGGGAAGCCTGACTGGAAGGTTTGTTCTGTTTGCTGGGCCGCTGCCCCTTAGGAAGTGCAAAGAGCATGGCTCTGAGGGCTTCCTGTGTGCTGAGTCAAGTTCCACAGCCAACTGGTATTGGCCTCAGTTTCCTGGTCTGTAAAATGGATGAAGCGTGTCCCAGTGCCTTCACTGAGCTTTGATGGCCAATTGAGATACTATATAAGAAAATGAGGGAAGAAGTGAGAAAGAAAAGGAAGGACAAGCAACACAAAAGAAAGACTGAAAGGAACCTGTAAACCCATTGTCACTTAAATAGGGAATATAGTCAGTAGTGTTGTAATGATGGTATGATGCCAGGTGGGTACTAGAAATATCAGGGAACACTTTGTAAAGTATATGATTGTCTAACCACTATTCTGTAACTAATATAAAACCTGAAACCAATGCAAAATAATGTTGAATGTAAAGAAATGAAAATTGGAGTGAAATTTTTATAAATTTCAAAGTTTAAGTAAAAGCTGTAAAGGAAGGAAGGGGAGAATAAAAAGTGTTTTTCATTTTGCCACTTCATTAAAAAGACAGTTGTCTTTATATGGTGCTTTTATACTTTTCTAAGTCATTATCTCATTTTAATTTCCGGGCAACTTAAAGACAAGATAAGTATTCCCTCCACTACTCAAAGAAAGGAAATCTTGGTGTCTGTTCCTAATGATTCAATCGTCAAGCCCTTATTGTAAAGCAGGGTTAGTAAAATTTTCTGTGCAGGGTCATATCTATACTAATAAAAGCCTTGAGGGTGATCAGGCCAGCAGGGGAGGGTATTTGGGGTCAATCAGGCCTGCAGAGGAGCAGTTAGGGGGCAATCAGGCCAGCAAGGGAGCAGTTAGGGGCAATCAGGCAGGTAGGTGAGCGGTTAGGAGCCAGAGGTCCCGGATTGTGAGAGGGATGTCCAACTGCAGGTTTAGGCCCAATTCCACAGGGATTGGGCCTAAACCTGCAGTTGGACATCCCCCGAGGGGTCCCATATTAGAGAGGGTGCAAGCTGGGCTGAGGGACACCCTCCCCAGTGCACGAATTTCGTGCACCGGGCCTCTAGTCCTATATAATAAAAGCCTAATATGCTAAGTGTGTGACCATTTGTTTGACCATTTGACCAGTCGCTATGATGCACACTGACCGCCAGGGGGCAGATGCTCCAACTGGTAGGTTAGCTTGCTGCTGGGGTCTGGCCGATCAGGACTGGGCGAGACAGGCTGGACACACCCTGGAGCCCTCCTGCAGTCCCTCCCCAGCACCAATAGTGCACCAGTGGGGTCCCTTGGCCTGGCCTGCACCTTTTCGCAATCCGGGACCCCTCAGGGGATGTCACAGAACTGTTTTTGGCCCAATCCCTGCAGGCCAGGCCGAGGGACCCCACCAGCACACAAATCTGTGCACCAGGCCTCTAATATAATGTAAACATATAATTATTTCCTGAACCATTTGAGAGTAAATTGCAGATAGAATGCCCTTTACCCCTAAATCTTTGAGTATGTGTTTCCTAAAACAAGGTCATTCTTTTATATAACAACTAGAGGCCCAGTGCATGAAATTCATGCACGGGGGTCCCCTCAGCCCAGCCTGCACCCTCTCCAATTCGGGACCCCTCAGGGGATGTCCAGCTGCCGGTTTAGGAGGATCGGGCCTAAACCGGCAGTCAGACATCCCTCCCCCCAATCCGGGACCGCTGGCTCCTAACTGCTCACCTTCCTGCCTGCCTGATTGCCCCTAACTGCCCCCCCTGCCAGCCTGATCACCCCTAAGCACCTCTGACTGCTGGCCTGGTCACCCCTTACTGCCCTCCCTGCTGGCCTGGTTGCCCCCAATGGCCTCCCCACAGGCCTGGTCACCCCTTACTGCACCCGCCCCCGCCAGCCTGGTTACTCCCAACTGACCCCCCTGCCAGCCTGGTTGCCCCCAACTGCCCCTCCTGTCAGCCTGGTCACCCACAACTGCTTCCCCTGATGGCCTGGTTGCCCCACGCAGCCTGCTGTTCAGTCGTTTGGTCATCCCTCACTAACCCCTTGCCAGCCTGATCACCCCTAATCACCTCTGCCTGCTGGCCTGGTTGCCCCCAACTGACCCCTCTGCTGGCCTGGTTGCCACTAACTGCCACCCCAGCTGGCCTGGTCACCCCCAACTTCCCCCCACTGGCCTGGTCACCCCCAACTGCCACCCCAGCTGGCCTGGTCACCCCCAACTGCCCCCCACTGGCCTGGTCACCCCCAACTGCCCCCCCTGCTGGCCTGGTCGCCCCACGCAGCCTGCTGTTCAGTCATCTGTGGGTTGTTTTGGTCCTGATGGCTCCTGGCTTTTTATATATTAGGCTCTCCCTGTATACCACAGTAAGAGTGAAAACACTTTCAGAGTGCTTGACTAATTTCCCTTGTGATGAAGTATTTACAGCTTTAACTTTAACGTCACATGATCTTTGAACTTGAGAGAAAGCAACATATAACTAACCATGTGTGAAAATGGGTTCAGGTAGGAATATTCCTACTCTGTCTAGAGTTTGTCCTTGTGATTTATTAATAGTCATCACAAATGCTGGCATCATGGGAAACTGTCTTTGAATTAATTTAAATGGGAGGCCAGTGTCAGATGGGGACAAATCCTTGGAATCAGAACAACCTCTCCCTCTGCAGATCCTGTTAATACTTCAGCTTTGATAATGTTAGGTCACAATCTTTTGATAATAAATCTAGTTTATAGCATGACTGGATGCCATGGTGCATTCATCAATTATGAGAAGTTGGGCCTTTTTAATGGGTTTAGCAACTTCACTCTTTATATCGAGTCTAGAAATTGAAGTTTCATTTAATGGAATTGGTAATTTATATTAATTGTAATGACAAAGATACCTTTTACTATTAAGATTTCTCAGTAGCATGATGATGGCACCCACTTTCAATTTTCATTTATGACACGGCATTCCTGGAGTAATACTATTAAGAAATTCGATGGGAAAATTTTCCTTTTCAGCATCATCTGTTGAATCAATGGAATCATCACTCAAATAGGTGTGAAAATCTCCATCAAGTATATCCAAAATTCCTTCATTTAATTTTTGAATGTGCTCATTTTTTGGGCAAAGAATCGTACATATATATATATATTTTTTTTTTTTAATATATTTTATTGACTTTTTACAGAGAGGAAGGGAGAGGGACAGAGAGTTAGAAACATCGATGAGAGAGAAACATCGATTAGCTGCCTCCTGCACACCCCCTACCGGGGATGTGCCCACAACCAAGGTACATGCCCTTGACCGGAATCGAACCTGGGACCCTTGAGTCCGCAGGCTGATGTTCTATCCACTGAGCCAAACTGACCAGGGCTAAATATATTTTTAATATTATCTATAGATATAGTGTTTCCAAAGGTAGCTTCAATAATAGATCCATTACAAATCATTTCACAGGGGAGTTCAATAATATCCATTCCTAAATAAAAACTGCTATCCAGTTTGCCATCTCCAAGTTTTACTAACCATTCACTATAAGCAGAATCTTCTGATCTCATATTTGTTTTACGAGACAACTTTTGGAAACATCACCAAAGATTATAGTACTTTAAAGTCGTTTGTACTATGGCCGATCGCATGCATGTGGCACAATACTGAGACTTTGTCGAAACTCCCCTCCGAGAAGGAGAACTTTCCCACCAAATGCAACATTCAAATTCATAATTTCTCTTAGTAATCTGTCTGTGGCGTTTATAGCATGACTGGATGCCATGGTGCATTCATCAATTATGAGAAGTTGGGCCTTTTTAATGGGTTTAGCAACTTCACTCTTTATATCGAGTCTAGAAATTGAAGTTTCATTTAATGGAATTGGTAATTTATATTGGGAATGAAAGGTTCTTCCACCAAGAAGTAAATTTGCAGCAATTCCTGTAGACGCTGTGGGTAACACAGTACCACCACCACCTCTAATATAATGTATTAAAACTTTATAAAGATATGTTTTTCCACTACCACCTGGACCATCCAAGAAAAAGCATTTGGAGGGTACAGTTTGGTCTTCAATGGCTGAAGTTATAGTCTGGAAGGCTGCCAATTGTTCAGCATTCAGAGAATTTATCAAAACCTCTGCCTGTTGTTGCTCGTACAATTCATCACATGTATTTGTATTCATTAATAAAGGATAGTCCAAAAGTTTGAAACGTGAACATTTCATTCTATGCAATGTGAATACCTCTTGAATTTCGTTAAGGGCATGCATTTCAGTGTTCACACAGGCGCCTTCTTTTTGGTATAATATCCAACAAAAAACTTCAATAAAAATGAGATTTATTCTCATCCCATAATTTGTCTGCATCAGAAGGACATCCAAACACAACTATGGCCGAAACCGGTTTGGCTCAGTGGATAGAGCGTCGGCCTGTGGACTGAGGGGTCCCGGGTTCGATTCCGGTCGGGGGCATGTGCCTTGGTTGCGGGCACGTCCCTGGTGGGGGGTGTACAGGAGGCAGCTGATCTATGTTTCTAACTCTATCTCTCTACCTTCCTCTCTGTAAAAAATCAATAAAATATATTTAAAACACACACACACACACACACACACACACACACACACACACACACAACTATGCCGTAGTTGTTTGGGCATATTAAGGAGGATTGCATCGTCAATCGTATCTTTCCAGATAGTGTCGTCGATTAATAATCCTTGATGTTTACCAGCTTCATGAAATGTATCATAAATTACACCTCCTACAGTTCGCAGATCAGCAAAACTTATCGCACCTTTTACATGAAGAAGCAAAAGTCTAAGGTAATATCGCTCTGGTTCTCTAAAGCTCACAGTGAACAGTCTACCTAATACTTTATTCCTACCTTTTGGCATTTTCTCCACAAAGAATTATTAAACACACAATGTTGTGGAATCTCCCAATAATAATAATTACATGGGTCGGAATCTTCTCTATTCAATAAAAACCAAGCAATCAAAGTTGAGTTATGCCTTTTAGCCATATCTATAACTTCAGCAAAATCATCAGTATGAAAATACAAATTTTGTTCATTTGGCAAATGAATAGCTAATCTTGTGATTGCATGAGACTGGTCATGCATTCACATTGCAAAAAGTCTCCAAACAGCCTCAGGAGCACTCTATACCTGGAGTCAATGAAGTCCTGTACTTCGTCATGATTGATAATATTTTTTTCAGAAATTTGAATATTTGTACAATCGTGCCCTTTATAGACGTATTTAAATAAATATTTGACACTTTTAACCGATGTACAGACTTCAACGTTTATATGACAGTTATATTTAGGGCACAAATATGGATTATAAGGGACAATCCAAGTGTTATCGACAACTTTATTTCCAATAGACATGGTGCAACCAGATCTTCGTTTGTATTTGGGATATCCATCAATATTTCCAATGGTCACATTTTGAAATTCTTTCGGATATCCCTTTGAACATTTTCCATACATGGACTATTTGGAATTTGTATTCCACATGGTCCATGTACCATATTTGATTTTACAATTTGAAAAAGTCGAGGACACTGGTCTTCATCTGGAATTTCTGCCTTAATTATATGGTCAATGTCATCTTCTGTTCATAATTTGGATTTACTATCTAATATCAATAATATGTGAGCATCGCCAGGCGACTGGTCGCCGCTGCAGGCCCGAGTGCCACCGCAGCGACCTTGGACCGGCCCACCGCCGTGCACCAGGCGCACCGGAGCTTCACCGAGCCCGCTGCCCGGCGAGTTCCGTGGCGGCCGCCCCAGAGCTTTGAGAGGATGGCCGAAGGAATTGCTGAGAGGGAATTGACTGACAGGAATTGGGATCAAGAAGATGAGGCCCCGCTGGGTCCCGGGTCTGGGTGAGGCCGCGCGTCCCTGGGTCCGGGCGAGGCCACGCGTCCCTGGATCCAGGTGAGGCCACACACCCCTGGGTCCGGGTGAGGCTGGGTCCTGGGTCCAGGGGAGGCCACGCGCCCCTGGGTCCAGGTGAGGCCACGTGCCCCAGGGCCTGGGTGATGCTGGGTCCCGGGTCCGGGTGAGGCCGCGCGCCCCTGAGTCCGGGTGAGGCCACACCCCTGGGTCCAGGAGAGACCAAACCAGAGGGAGTCAGACCTGCATTACCACCATTTGTCCACCATCCAGAGCTGAAAAGTCAGTGCCAACATGTACACATAAGGAACTGGTGGACATTGAAATTGGGTCTCAAAAGAACTGTTGGTCCAGAAAGAAACTTACTACAGATTGATTCATTTGCCTGTCAGCATAACTATTATTGCTCGTCTCACATTCGGTTCTTATAAGTATATTTCTAGTAACACATGATCTCACTCATCTAGGGGAAATGATGAACAATATAGACTGATGAACAAGAACAGACCCAGAAACAAGGAGGCATCGATCAGACTGTCGGGCCTCAGAGGGAGGGTTGGGGAGGGTGGGGTAGGGGGGAGAGATCAACCAAAGGACTTGTGTGCATGCATACAAGCCTAACCAATGGTTAAGGACAACAGGGGGGTGGGGGCATCCATGGGGAGGTGTGTGGGATGGGAATGGGGGGATGAGGACAAATATGTGACACCTTAATCAATAAAGAAATTTTAAAAAATAATATGTGAGCGTGAGGCAGTCCACATTTCTGAAATTCAATGACATGAATTTTAGCTATTACTTTGCCAAATAAATGGAATTTACATATATCATTTAAAAGAGCATTCAGCTTAATATTAAAAACTCTGGCTTACCAAGTCAGGTCTGTTTTCAATTTTTTGCCAGTGTTGTAAATTGTTTGTAATATCTACTCATTTGGGGTTGCACATCATGGTTATGAATAAAACGGGTTTGCCAAACTTCGTTAGAATTGCCATAGCATCCTCATCACTGCTGCATATTTCTGGGACTAGCCTCAAAAGATGATGGAAGTATTATCATTTTACCAATTGGCACATTGTCATTTTCAGATCTAGATGTGAGATAATCCATCAAATCACGTATTTTTCAACTCTCAACTTAGATTGGTTTGCTTTAATGAAATTTATTCAATTGGCTTCCATTTTTTAATATGAATCAACAATAAACTGTTGAGTTAATTTTCCTGCATTTAAAATAGGATTGAACATGTCCCGCACAGAGAGATGAAATCCGTAATACTGCATTTGTGTGACTCGTGTCCTTACATTTTGTCTAGTGTTATTGTCGATTACACTGTTGTCTCTGAGTCTTAATGCAATATCTGTTCCCCAGCCTTTTTCACCATGTGGAAAAAGAATAGGATATGTCATTGCATCTAATGTAGGAAACAGGATACTGATTTGTTTCATTTTAGTGGCATTCGGATTATTGGGATCTGGTTTACAATGAATGAGCAAGTCCCTTTCAAAAGGAGGTTCTCCATCTTTGTTTCTGAATATGTCAGCAACCTCGGTTACACGGGGAGAATTATATCTGCCCGGATCACTGTTACGATCGTATTTAATCACCATTGTTACTTCTGTGGGAGCAATACCTTTTGCTTCTGCTTCAGATTGGGCTTCCTTTTCTACCTCATGTAGCATCTTGTATGATTTTGTTAATTCATTTATTTCATGCATGAGGTTGTTGGTGTTGATCATGAGTCTTTTTGAGCAGCCTTGGTTTTCTGGCATTGCTAATCTTTTACTTGTAGCTTCATCCCTATCTAAAATATAGAGTTGAGCAAACTTCCGAGAAGCACCATCTGAAGGATGTAAAGTTCCAGTACAGTGATAAACTTGTCTGTGTATTCTAAAACAGTATGGCCCATATCCTGATGGTGATGCAATATTTGCACCCATTGACGCAAAAGCAAAAGAACTATTTATTGAACGAATATTTTCCATTAAACTTTTACTGTAAGATTCTTTGTTTATCATTAAATTTTTTAAATATCCTGGGTATTCTGGAAAATGTATATCATTTGGACAAATTTTACCTTTGCTACAATATAGAGTAAATTTTCCATCAGATGGGTTTTCATCAGAGAAATTTAGAGATAGGCAAAATACACATCTAACAGTTCGCCACAACTATGTTCGATAATTGCATCCTCATTTACTCGATTTTAGCTGTGAAGGCAGTTCCTACCAGTACTGGTAGTACTTGTTAATGACTGTTCTTTAGACATATTCTGTCATCACTGCCGCCTTCTTTCAATTTCAGAGGCACTTTGGTCTTCAGACATTTTTTGTTGATGATGCCGGCTTCTTTTGGCTTCAGAGAAACGTTGTGCCAATAATTGCTCTTCAGACATATTCTGTTAACAACGATGCTTTCTTTTGGCTGCGGAGATACCTTGTGCCAATAGTTGGCCTTCAGAAACATTGTGTCGCCAATAATGGCTTCTTTCAGCTTCAGAGGTACTTTGTGCCAATAGTTGGTCAGGGTGACGCCCTGAGACCCCGCCCCACCCTGAGACCCCGCCCCGCACATTCTACAAACCCGCCCAGGCTCCACTCAGCGGCTTTTACATATAAATGGCCTGTTCTGTGGCAGCTCAACCAAATTAACTGCAGCTCCAGTCAGACTGCTCCAAAACCGCCCAAGCAAAGAGGAGAAAACTGTAGCTCTTGCTTTAGCTCCTGCTGGGAGGCCTCAGACCTGCACCCCATTGGAGATCCAGACACCAGGGTATCTAGTGGTCGGTGTGGACGACACCAGATTTCAACCACTCTCATAAGGGACACATTCAAGAGGCAGACTCAGTGAGCACCAAAGCCCTACTGTGTCTCCAGCACAGCAATTCTATTGTTATAGACACAGCAGGTCCTCACAGCCAATTGGCCTGGAGGTCAATTCCTCCCAGTGTACCAACAGGATCAAGGCTTTTAACTACACCAAGACTTTCCACTCAGCCCACAAAGGGGTGTACCAAGAGCGACCACCTAGAATGATTGGGGAAGCTGAGCTACCGGCCCCTATAGGTCACTGACCACACAAAGCCACTCCATCAACACAGGGAGGCAGCCAAAATGTGGAGACACCAAAGTATGTCACGAGTAGGAGAGATGGAGGAAAGCAAACTAATGGATGACACAGTGTTCAGAACCACATTTATAAGGTTATTCAAGAATCTTCTAAAAACCACTGAGAAACTTGAAGAGACCTTCAAGGACCTTAATGATAATACCAAAAAAATGGAAAAGGACCAGTCAGAAATTATGCATACACTGTCTGAAATAAAGAATATACAGACACTCAACTGTAGACCACTGTACCCAAAGAGTCAAACCAAAGATCTGGAATATGAAGAAGAAAAAAACACCCAACCAGAGAGGCGGAAAGAAAGAAGAGTCCAAAAGTGTGAGGATAGCGTAAGGAGCCTCTGGGATGGCTTTAAGCATACCAATATCCGAATTTTTGGAGTGCCAGAAGAAGAGAGAGAACAAGATACTGAAAACCTATTTGAAGAAATAATGACAGAAAACTCCCCCCCCCACCTGGTGAAAGAAATAGACTTACAAGTTCAGGAAGCCCACAGAACCCCAAACAAGAGGAATCCAAAGAGGACCACACCAAGACACATCATAATTAAAATGCCAAGGGCAAAAGACAAAGAGAGAATCTTACAAGCAGCAAGAGAAAAACAGTTAGTTACCTACAAGGGAGCACCCATACGACTGTCAGCTGATTTCTCAACAGAAACTATGCAGGCCAGACGGGAATGGCAAGAAATATTCAAAGTGATGAATAGCAAGAACCTACAACCAAGACTACTCTACCCAGCAAAGTTATCATTCAGAATTGAAGGGCAGATAAAGAGCTTCACAGATAAGAAAAAGCTAAAGGAGCTCATCACCACCAAACCAGTATTATATGAAATGCTGAAAGGTATTCTTTAAAAAGAGGAGGAAGAAGAAAAAAGTAAAGATAAAAATGATGAACAACAAATACATACTTATCAACAATTGATCCTAAAAATCAAGTGAATTAAAAATCTGAGGAACAGAATAAACTGGTGAACATAATAGAATCAGAGGCATAGAATGGGAGTGGATTGATAATTCTCAGGGGGAAAGGGGTGTCTGTGGGGGGGGTACGGGAAGAGACTGGACAAAAATCATACACCTATGGATAAGGACAACGCAGGGGAGGTAAGGGCAGAGAGGGGGGTGGGAACCGGGTGGTGGGGAGATATGGGGGGAAAAAGGAGAAACAATTGTAATAATCTGAACAATAAAGATTTATTTTAAAAAAATCCAAACAACATAGTGACTATAGTGAACAATACAGTGAAAAGTAAGTCTTCTTCTGAGATCAGATCCTCAGACTCCCTCCTCCTGTTACCTGTTGTTTGTGTGTCCAGTGGCACAGACTTGTGGTACATGATACTAAAATCCACTTTACTCTCTTCTTCCTGGGCCTGAAAGGTGACAATATTTAATATCCTACCTTGGCTCCCCAGCTCTCCCTTCCCTTGCTGCAGCAATTGTGGAGGCCATGCCTTTAGATGGTGAAGCCACGAGATGGGAACAGCGTGGGTCCCTGAGTCATCATAAGGAGAACAGGTGCTCTGAAGCGTAGCCACTTTGCACTGTACCTGTGCATGCACAAGAAATGGAGGCCTTCGCTGTGGTAAGCAACAGGTATTTTCAGTTTAATGTGTTGCTTGCTACAACATTATTTAGCCTATCCTGATAAAATTTTTCTAAAATATGTTCCTCACATAAAAAATATGTATTTTCTGCATAATTTTATTGGCTGTATATAGATATATTATGCAATATTATGTATCTTCCTTTTCTTACCTAACAAAATCTTTGAGATTTTTCTACATCAGAATATATACTCATCTTGGCCAGGTAGCTCATTTGGTTAGAGCATTGTCCTGCTACACCAAGGTTGTGGCTTTGGACCCCAGTTAGGGCACATACAAGAATCAACCAATGAATGCATAAGTAAGTGTAACAACAAATCTCTCTCTCTCTTCCTCTCTCTCTCAATTCAGTTTTAAAAATTCTTCTCTTGTGTTTTGTTAATCTTCACCCTGGATATTTTTCCATTGATTTTTAGAGAGAGTGGAAGGGAGGGAGAGATAGAGAGACAGAAAAACATCGATGTGAGAGAGACACATCGATTGGTTGCCTCCCTTATGTGAGAGATACACATCGATTGGTTGCCTCCCTTATGTGCCCCGACCAGGGCTGAGGATTGAGAGTGCAACTGAGGTAGATGCCCTTGACTGGAATCGAACCTGAGATGCTTCAGTCCACAGGCCAATGCTCTATCCAGTGAGCCACAGTGGGTAGGGGCTTAAACATTCTTTTAAAAAAAGACTACATAACTCATTCTTCTTAAGATTTGCAAAGTGCTGTATTGTATAATGTACTTTAATATATTTAGAAGGTATATTTCTTACTTAAATTACTTGGATAGGTACTACATACATATAGCTAAAAATTAAAACAGTTCAAAAGAGTACATGTGAAAATTCTCCCTCCCACAGTTTCCCTGAGCCATATATTTCCCACCAAAAGTAACTAATATTTCCTGTTCTATATGTATATTTCCAGAGATATGTTACACGTAAGATGTTTAAATGAATTTCAGTTAGTCTCATCTGAGACCCCAAAACAGTAAAATCATATTCAAAGTTAGATGCAAATCCACCAACACAGGATTTGCACCAAGAGATTGAAGAAAACCGGTTTTTCATTCTTTGTTCACCATCCATCTCCAGCCTACAAAAGATGATGGAGAGATTGAAAAAGATAGGAGATTCAAGATTTTTGGAGAAAGCTATTAGTGTTCTGAGTCATTGCCACCACTTCTAGCTTCGCCATCAGAAGTGTATGCTCTCACCTCACGCTTTACGGGGATCACATGGAAATACATAATATCTGTTGCTTCCTATTTGAGAGACACAGAAGCCAATGTCTGAATTATGCCTGGGATATAGTGAAGGATGAAAGGCTGGCTCTGGCATCCTGAGGAGTAGAGATAAGGCTATGGTTTGGGATATTTTCTCTAGCTTAAATATGGTACCTCCATACAGGAGCTCTGGAGAAGAACCGTCCTTGGTCCCATTCAAGAAAGCTGCCTAGAGAAGTGAGTGGACTTCAGAAGAAGGAAAGTGGAGGCATATCCCCAGATGGCCAGTCTCAAGAAATAATTGTAAACAAACAGCTGAAAAAGCAAAGTATTCATCTATGTAGAAAAAACTGCAGAGATGAAGTCCCTTCAACAGGCCTCATGGTTGTGCGAGTCATTCACTGAAAGGGTGCCTGGATGCAGGTGCAAATGGGAGCTGAAATCCAGCCTGCTTTTCACTCTCCAAACCATTTACTCTGGCAGGGTTGTGTCTACTTGGAGGAAGAGTTGCCTTTTTCTACTCGAAAGAGGTTCAGGTCTCTCACCACAGTGTTGCATCCCAAAAGGGGAACCTTTCTCTAATCTATGCAAAGATAGATGGACTAGCAGCCACTCAGCTTGGAGGGCTCAGAGACCATAGCTAGCAGAATGAGAAAGAAGGGGAAGCACTGAATGAGGAAAGAGTGAAACCAGCCAATACTCCTTTTCCATATAGGTGGTGACCTACCTCATAAAGGCCCAAGCTGGGAGAGAGGGAAAAGCTTCAGTTTTAAATACATTTTTGATTGATGACTACTAGTATTAGAGGGGTCCAAGCATTTTTGTTACTTAACTGATGCTGTTTAGGAGACAAGTGTGACAGGAGGACATGAGTGATCAGCAGAGTTGAGAGACTTGACAAAAGTTTAATGGGGCAAGGGAAAACTAGCATAGAAAATAAATTAGCACTAGCTAGTGTGGCTCAGTAGATAAAATGTCGGCCTGCAGACTGAAGGGTCCCAGGTTAGATTCCGGCCAAGGGCACATGCCTGGATTGCGGGCTCAATTCCCAATGGGGGCGTGCAGGAGGCAGCCGATCAATGATTCTCTCTCATCATTGATGTTTCTATCTCTCTATCCCTCTCCCTTCCTCTCTAAAATCAATTAAATAAGTAATAAAATAAAATAAATTAACGTGCCAGTGGAAGACAAGAGTTAAGATGCTTTCCACCCTGTAGTGGAGACTTCTAGTTTCCTACAAATATAATTTCTCTCCTTTAGGCACAAAGCTAGGCTATCTTTCCCAGTGCTTCTTGCAATTTGATATAACCTTTAGAGTAAATTCTCTCCAATGGAATTTGAGATGGTTAGGGGTAATCTGATAGGTGCCACGTCCAGCACTGGCCTAGTATCCACCACCCCACCCCAAGCTAGATGTATATAGTGACAGAGCACAAGAGATAACAGACAGAAGGAAGCTAGGTCCATGAATGACAGCAAGAATGATAGCTGTCCCACCAAGCTCAACACCTGTCCAAGACTACTATATGAGCAGAAAGAAACCTCAATTTTGTTAAGTCATTATATTTTAGGTTTGCTTGTATTAAAGGAATCATAAATCTTTCAAATCTAAAAGAACAAAGATAGAATTTCTTTTTTTTTTTTAAATGAATCTTTATTGTTCAGATTACAATTGTTTCTCCTTTTCCCCCACATATCTCCCCACCACCCAGTTCCTACCCCACCTCTGCCCTTACCTCCCCCCCCCCGCTGTCCTTATCCATAGGTGTATGATTTTTGTCCAGTCTCTTCCCATACTCCCCACACAGACACCCCTTTCCCCCTGAGAGTTATCAATCCACTCCCATTCTATGCCTGATTCTATTAAGTTCACCAGTTTATTCTGTTCCTCAGATTTTTAATTCACTTGACTTTTAGATTCACTTGTTGATAGATATGTATTTGTTGTTCATAATTTTTATCTTTCTTCTTCTTTTTCCTCTTTTTAAAGAATACCTTTCAGCATTTCATATAATGCTGGTTTGGTGGTGATGAACTCCTTTAGCTTTTTCTTATCTGTGAAGCTCTTTATCTGCCCTTCAATTCTGAATGATAACTTTGCTGGGTAGAGTAGTCTTGGTTGTAGGTTCCTGCTATTCATCACTTTGAATATTTCTTGCCACTCCCGTCTGGCCTGCATGGTTTCTGTTGAGAAATTAGCTGATAATCGTATGGGAGCTCCCTTGTAGGTAACTAACTGTTTTTCTCTTGCTGCTTGTAAGATTCTCTCTTTGTCTTTTGCTCTTGGCATTTTAATTATGATGTGTCTTGGTGTGGTCCTCTTTGGATTCCTTTTGTTTGGGGTTCTGTGCGCTTCCTGGACTTGTAAGTCTATTTCTTTCATCAGGTGGGGGAAGTTTTCGTTCATTATTTCTTCAAATAGGTTTTCAGCATCTTGCTCTCTCTCTTCTTCTGGTACCCCCATAATTCTGATGTTGGTTCGCTTGAAGTTGTCCCAGAGGCTTCTTACACTATCTTCAACTTTCTGAATTCTCTTCTCTTCATGCTTCTCTGGAGGAGTGTCCTTGGCCTCTTTGTATTCCAAATCTTTGAGTTGATTCTTGCAATCCTCTAGTCTGCTTTTGGGTCTCTGTATAATATTTTTTATCTCAGTCAGTGTATGTTTAATTTCTAGTTGGTCCTCATTGAATTTATCGGCCTTTTCCATGAAATTCTTGAAAAACCTTATAACCGTGGTTTTGAACTCTATGTCCAGTCGCTTGTTCTCCTCCATTTCTTTGGTTTGTGATCTGTTTCCTTGCCTTCTCATATTCTCTGCTTCCCTAAGTTGGTAGGGTAGTTTTGTGTACTAGGTGTCCTATTGGTTCAACGGGTCAGCCTCCCAGTTACTTGAGGTGGACACTCTTGGTGTACCCTTGTGTACTGTGTGTCCCCCAGCAGGAGCTACAGCAAGGGCTAGTTTTCTCCTCCTTTGCTTGGGCGGTTTTGGAGCAGTCTGACTGGAGCTGCAGTTAATTTGGTTGAGCTGCCCCAGAACAGGCCATTTATATGCAAAAGCTGCTGAGTGGAGCCTGGGAGGGTTTGTAGAATGTGCGGGGCGGGGTCTCAGGGCTGGGCGGGGTCTCAGGGTGTCACTAGGCTGGGGCGTGGCCAACGGCGATGGCTGCCGTCAGCTGTCTCTGCCTTTTCACTTTTCCAAGTCCCTGCGCCCTGCGCTCCAGTGCAGTAAACAATGATTGCTGGGCGCACCTCTGCAAAAAAGTCACTCTCACTTTCCGACCCGATGGCCGAGAGTCCAGCTTCTCCCCGTAGGTGCCTGGGTCCCCCGAGTGTCCCCAGAAACTGGATTTCAGAGTGATCGGGAGCTTGTCTCCCTGCGGGTTGAAGAAAAGCCGCGCACCCAGCCGCCCGCTGCCGGCCCGATTCGCGTGCCTCCGTACCTCAGCTTTTCAGCGATTGTGCTCCTTTCTCTTCTTAGTTGTAAATCTTCCACTCAGCCAGCTTTCCCGTGGTTCTGGGTGGTAGACGTTTTTGTCTTTTAGTTGTATTTTTGAAATTGTTGTGTGAGGCAGCAGATTAGTTGTTTAACTATGCCTCCATCTTGGTTCCTCTTCAGAATTTCTTGCTAGTCAAGAAAGAACAGCAAGGAGACATGTAATCTCGGTGAACAAAAAATAAGATAGGGTTTATATAGGGCTTGGGGGAAATGTGGAATATAGGTTAATTACCAATGATTTCTTTTGATTGGCTCAAAGTGAGGTGGAGTTAGTCATGATTGAATGGGTTTCAAGAGCAGACCTACTGAAGCAGGGTTTGGTGTCTGGGTAATTCAGCCCAAGACTGATATTGACTGGTCTGACAGTTTCCAGTTTAAGTACCTGAGGGCATGAAAAGGATCTTCAGACAAGAGTGGAATTTTCCATTATAATCTCCCTTTTGGTCCTCTTTGATAAGTCATGGAAGAAAGAGAGGCTAAACAGGGATTTTTTTTTTTTTCTGTAAAGGGCTAACAGGTAAATGTTTTAGGCTTTGTGAAAGATACTGTTTCTGTCATAATTACTCAACTCTGTTGGAGCAGCACAGAAGCAGCATAGACAAAATATAAATGCATATGCATAACTATGTTGCAATAAAACTTTATTTACAAAAACAGGTGGTGGGCCAGATTTGACCCATAGGACACAGTTTGCCAGACCCTGGTTTAGAACTCTGCATCTAATCTAGAACTCTCGATTTAGACTAGATATGGTTATGGCGTTCCTTCCAGGGTGAAATATTTTGTAAGTTCTCTAACTTTTTTGATATTGAAAATCTCTCTGAGAGATCTCTGGGACTATAACTGTAACATTTTTCTTAGTGCAGTACAAATTCCTTTTTGTGAGATAAGGAGGATGTCTAAGGCCACCCTATTTTGGCTTATTCTCTTTCCTATTTTAATGACTTCTTGCAATAACGAATGTAAAACTTGGGAGGTCTTTGTTAAGCTTTCAGTCATTTGTAGAGCCATACACTTAAAGAACTCTCCCAAACTTACCAGTATAAGTCCCTGCAAGGCATGGGGCAGAAAAGTACTTTGCAAATTCTCTTTCAGTGATCTCTGTTTTCCAAATTAAATTCACACCTATGTCCATAGCCAATATGGCAAAGTTTGCTCACATATATCAGGAGTGAAGGGATTTCCCTTTGTGTAATGTTGACCAAAGGGTCTTTGAGTGAGGTCCTGAACTATTCTAAATGCAGGGATATGCTTCCACACATTCTGAGTGACTCCGATTTCTCACTGCTCTGGGCAATGTACTTGTCTGCAAATGATCTTGAAAGCACCACAAATATTGATTTGGGGGTTTCAAATAAATTTTAGTGAGTAGGTGAATTTGCTAATGTGGAATCCATGAATAATAATGGTCGATTGTATCACTCTCTTGTTGAAGGGTATTTGTTTTCTGTCAGTCAGTTGCTATTATAAATTAAGCTGCCATGAACATTCTAAATAAATAAATGGATGGATGGATGGATAGATAAACAAAAGCAGGCAACAGTGTCATAAGTAGAAACTTACTGCCAATTTGCAAGGAGTAACCAGAATGCTTTTATTTCACAAATCAAGTACTGTACCACTCATTAGGAGCTATTTTGGAACGGGGTTCCTGGTAAAGTTAGTGGATCTGAGGGTATTTTCATTTTAAACTAATTTAAAATGTCTGAAAGAATGCTTTGATATGCTTCTGTAATCAGAGCTCCATAGATTAAGCATTTTTTTTTATGAACCATACCATTGATTCTTCCACTGGGCTGTCAATTCTATGAGTTTGATCACACAAATTGATTCCCACCTTAGACCCTTTAGTGTGGTTTCTGTGTAAGCTAAATCGTCCTCCTTTAGGCATGGTAATAAATGGTATTGGAATGCCTGGCTGATGTGGGTCAATGGTTGAGCATTGACCTATCAACCAGGAGATCATGGTTCAATTCTGGTCAAGGTACATGCCCAGGTTGTGAGCTCCATCCCCAGTAGGGGGCATATAGGAAGCAGCCAATCAATGATTCTCTCGCATCCATGGATGTTTCTATTTTCTCTATTCCTCTCCTTTATTCATTTATTATATATTTTTGTTGAAGTCAATAAAAATATACAATAAGTGAATAAATAAATAAATAAATAAATAAATAAATAAATAAATAAATAAGGTACTGCCAGCTTGGCATTGTTAGATTTGTGATGGGTCGTTACCAGCCATTAAGAATTTATTGCTTGAGTAGGAGGAACCAAGATGGCGGCAAAATTAAACAACTAAACTGCTGCCGCGCACAACAATTTCAAAAATACAACTAAAAGACAAAACGTCTACCACCCAGAACCACGGGAAAGCTGGCTGAATGGTAGATTTACAACTAAGAAGGAAAAAGAAAGGAGAACAAACGTGGAAAGGCTGAGGTACAGAGGCACACATAGAGGGCTGGTGGCGGGCGATGGGGCGAGCGGCTTTTTTTCAACCTGAAGGGAGACAAGCTCCCAATCACTCTGAAATCCAGTTTCTGGGGACACGGAGGGGACCCAGACACCTACAGGGAGAAGCTGGACTCTCGGCCATCAGGTTGGAAAGTGAGAGTGACTTTCTTGCAGAGGTTCGCCCAGCAATCAGTGTTTACTGCACTGGAGCGTGGGACGCGGGGGATGGGAAACGAGGAAAGGCAGAGACAGCTGACGGCCACCATAGCCAGTTTGCCACGCCCTAGCCTAGTGACGCCCTGAGACCCCGCCCCACCCTGAGACCCCGCCCCGTACATTCTACAAACCCACCCAGGCTCCACACAGCGGCTTTTGCATATAATTGGCCTGCCTTGTGGCAGCTTAACCAAATCAACTGAAGCTCCAGTCAGACTGCTCCAAAACCACTCAAGCAAAGAGGAGAAAACTAGTTCTTGCTGTAGCTCCTGCTGGGGGACCTCAGACAGTAGCTGACCTGTACCCCATTGGAGATCCAGAAACTAGGGCATCTAGTGATCGGTGTGAAACGACGCCAGATTTCAACCACTCGCATAAGGGACACATTCAAGAGGCAGACTCAGTGAGCGCCAAAACCCTACTGGAACAAGTCCTGCCCCATAAACATGTCTCCAGCACAGCAATTCCTCCTTTATAGACACAGCAGGTCCTCACAGCCAATTGGCCTGGAGGACAATTCTTCCCAGTGACACCAACAACAATCAAGACTTAACTACAACAAGGCTGTACACACAGTCCACTAAGGGGTGCACCAAGAGCGTCCACCTCAGGTAACTGGGAGGCTGAGCCATTATACCAATAGGACACCTAGCACACAAAGCTACCCTAACCAACTAAGGGAAGCAGCGAAAATGAGGAGGCAAGAAAACAGATCCCAAACGAAAGAAATGGAGGAGAACAAACAAATGGACATAGAGTTCAAAACCACGGTTATAAGGTTTTTCAAGAATTTCATGGAAAAGGCCGATAAATTTAATGAGACCCTCGAGGAGAGGAAAAAGGACCAACTAGAAATGAAACATACACTGACTGAAATAAAAAATATTATACAGAGACCTAACAGCAAACTAGAGGAATGCAAGAATCAAGTCAAAGATTTGGAATACAAAGAGGAAAAGGACATGCCTCCAGAAAAACAAGATGAGAAGAGAATTCAGAAAGTAGAAGATAGGTTGAATTTCAAAAGATGGCGGCGGAGGTGAAAGGCTGATCTGTTGCCTCGCATGGCAGTTTCGGAAATACAACTGAAACATGGACTGGTGAGGGGAGCAACTGCTGCTCGCGTCTCCCCAGACCGGGCAGCTGCTCCTCTCAGTCAGTACCGCAGCCGGGGCCATGGACTCGTGGGCGCCGCGGCAGCTGCTGTGGCGGTGGCCGCGGACTCGGCGCAGCGGCTCTCGGTGAAGGAAGAGACCATCTTTCTGCAGGAGGGGCTAATCCGCGCCACCGACCTGGCCGAGCTGCGCACTGAGATCCTCGGGGCCCTGGACGCCGCCAACACCGATTTGGAGGATTCTTAGGAGTTCTCATCTTACATTCAAGTCCTCTAGCCATTTTGACGGAGGAGAATCAAGAGGATGGCTGGGCTAAACAGGACGGCTGGGCTAAACAAAGGAATTGCGAACTGTGCCGCGCGCAGCGGTTTCAGGGGCGCGACTGGAGGACGGAGCGTCTGCAGCCCAGAACTACAGGAGAGATGGCTGAACGGCAGATTTACAGCTAAGAGGGAAGAGGAAACCAGCTAAATCGGAGGGGACGAGGTGCGGAGGCACGTGGGTCGGGCTGGTGGCGGGGGAAAGGGGCTTTTGTTCCAAACCTAGGGGAGATTAGCTCTCTATCACCCTGAAATCCAGCTTCTGGGGACCCGCGGGAGACCCAGATGCCTGCGGGGAGAGGCGGGACTCTTGCGGAGGTGCGCCCAGCAATCAGTGTTTGCTGCGCTAGAGCGCGGAACGAGGGGACTTAGAAACTTGGAAGGCAGAAGGAGCAGACTCGCAGCCATTGCGGCTCGCCGCACCATGGCCTGTTGGCGCCCTGAGACCCCGCCCCACCCTGGGACCCGACCCGCCCTGAGACCCGCCCCGCCCTGGGACCCGCCCCGCACGTTTTGAAGACCCGCCCCGCAAGTCTTGCAGGCGCATCTACGCTCCAAGCAACGGCTTATGCATGTGGGTGGCCTGCCCTCTGGCAGCGGACCAGATGAACTGCTGTTCTAGTCGGACTGCTCCAGGGCCACTCAGACAGGAGGAGGAAACTACAGTTTTTGCTGTAATCCCTGCTGAGTGCCTAAGGCAGTGGCTGATCTACACCCCATTGGGGACCCAGAAACGAGGGCATCTGGTGGTCTGTTGGAAATGACACCAGACTTCAACCACGCGCATAAGGGACACATCCAACAGGCAGATTCAGTGAGCGCCAAAGCCTTGCTGCACCAAGACCCGGCCCATAGGAGTGTCTCCTGCACAGCAACTCTTCCTTTATAGACAAAGAGAGCCCTCCCAGTGACACCAGCAACAATCAAGACTTAACTATACAAGGGAGGACCGGGATGGAGGCATAGGGTGGAGGCCTGGATGTCGCCTCCCACAACAACTTTGAGGCAGCGATGGGAGAACGGAGCAGACACCACCCAAGACCACCGTAGGGCTGGTTGAGTGGATGCTCTGCAGCTAGAATAAAAGAGGGGTATGCGGGATGATGCTGATGCAGATGACCCAAGGACCACACTTTGGGAACTGCGGCTCGGGCGACGCAGTGGCGACCTGGAGCGTGCTCGGCGCGGTCCCCCCGGCGGTCTCCGGCTGAGGGGGCGGCTCCACTGGCTGCCGAGCACGGACAGACGGGCCCCTGTGAGACGTGGGGTGGGGGACTCCGCGCTTGCTGGCCTCCGAGTCCTTCAGGAATCTCGGTGCCCCGGGGACGGACGGGTGCGCATGCTCGGCGACCGGCCGCCGCTGCGGACCCAGGGGCCGGCGCGGCGACGCCGAACCGGCCCGCCGCCACACACCGGGCGCACCGGAGCTTCACCGAGCAGCCGCCCGACGAGTTCTGCGGCGGCCGTCCTGGAGCTCTGGCAGGATGGCCGGGGGGATTGCTAGGGGGGGGTTGACCGGCGGGAATTGGGATAGGGAGCACGGGGCCCCGCTGGGACCCGGGTGCGGGAGGGGTTGCGCGCCTCTGGGCTCGGGAGTGGTCGCGCGCCTCCGGGTATGGGTGGGGCCTCGCGTCCCTGGGTCTGGGTAGGGCCCCGTGCCCCTGGGTCCAGGTGAGGCCGGATTCCGGGTCCGGGTGAGGCCAAGTGCCCCTGGACCCGGATGATGCTGGGTCCCGTGCCCGGGTGAGGCCAAGCACCCCTGGGTCTGGGAGAGGCCAAGCGCCCCTGGGTCCGGGTGAGACCATGTGTCCCTGGATCCGGGGGAGACCTCGTGCACCTAGGTCCAGGTGAGGCCACATGCCCCTGGGCCAGGGAGAGGCCACGCACCCCTGGGTCCGGGCGAGACCATGTGTCCCTGGATCCGGGTGAGGCCTCGTGCACCTAGGCCCGGGTGAGGCCACGTGCCCCTGGGGCTGGGAGAGGCCAAGCGTCCCTGGGTCCGGGTGAGACCATGTGTCCCTGGATCTGGGTGAGGCCTCGTGCACCTAGGCCTGGGTGAGGCCACGTGCCCCTGGGTCTGGGAGAGCCCAAGCGTCCCTGGGTCCGGGTGAGACCATGTGTCCCTGGATCCAGGTGAGGCCTCATGCACCTAGGCCCGGGTGAGGCCACGTGCCCCTGGGTCTGGGGGAGGCCAAGCGCACCTGGGTCCGGGTGGGACCATGTGTCCCTGGATCCGGGTGAGGCCTCGTGCACCTAGGCCCGGGTGAGGCCACATGCCCCTGGGGCTGGGAGAGGCCAAGCGTCCCTGGGTCCGGGTGAGACCATATGTCCCTGGATCCGGGTGAGGCCTCATGCACCTAGGCCCGGGTGAGGCCACGTGCCCCTGGGTCTGGGAGAGGCCAAGCGTCCCTGGGTCCAGGTGAGACCATGTGTCCCTGGATCCGGGTGAGGCCTCGTACACGTAGGCTCGGGTGAGGCCATGTGCCCCTGGGTCTGGGAGAGGCCAAGCGTCCCTGGGTCCGGGCAAGACCATGTGTCCCTGGATCCGGGTGAGGCCTCGTGCACCTAGGCCCGAGTGAGGCCACGTGCCCCTGGGGCTGGGAGAGGCCAAGTGTCCCTGGGTCCGGGTGAGACCATGTGTCCCTGGATCTGGGTGAGGCCTTGTGCACCTAGGCCCGGGTGAGGCCACGTGCCCCTGGGTCTGGGAGAGGCCAAGTGTCCCTGGATCCGGGTGAGGCCTCGTGCACCTAGGCACGGGTGAGGCCACGTGCCCCTGGGTCTAGGGGAGGCCAAGCGCGCCTGGGTCCGGGTGAGACCATGTGTCCCTGGATCCGGGTGAGGCCTCGTGCACCTAGGTCCAGGTGAGGCCACATGCCCCTGGGTCTGAGAGAGGCCACGCACCCCTGGGTCCGGGTGAGACCATGTGTCCCTGGATCCGGGTGAGGCTTCGTACACCTAGGCCCGGGTGAGGCCACGTGCCCCTGGGTCTGGGAGAGGCCAAGCATCCCTGGGTCCGGGTGAGACCGTGTGTCCCTGGATCCGGGTGAGGCCTCGTGCACCTAGGCCCGGGTGAGGCCACGTGCCCCTGGGTCTGGGAGAGGCCAAGCGTCCCTGGTCCGGGTGAGACCATGTGTCCCTGGATCCGGGTGAGGCCTCGTGCACCTAGGCCCGGGTGAGGCCACGTGCCCCTGGGGTTGGGAGAGGCCAAGCGTCCCTGGGTCCCGGTGAGACCATGTGTCCCTGGATCTGGGTGAGGCCTCGTGCACCTAGGTCCAGGTGAGGCCACGTGCCCCTGGGTCTGAGAGAGGCCACGCACCCCTGAGTCCGGGCGAGACCATGTGTCCCTGGATCCGGGTGAGGCCTCGTGCACCTAGGCCCGGGTGAGGCCACGTGCCCCTGGGTCTGGGGGAGGCCAAGCGCACCTGGGTCCGGGTGAGACCATGTGTCCCTGGAGCCGGGTGAGGCCTCGTGCACCTAGGTCCAGGTGAGGCCACGTGCCCCTGGGTCTGAGAGAGGCCACGCACCCCTGGGTCCGGGCGAGACCATGTGTCCCTGGATCAGGGTGAGGCCTCGTGCACCTAGGCCCGGGTGAGGCCACGTGCCCCTGGGGCTGGGAGAGGCCAAGCGTCCCTGGGTCCGGGTGAGACCATGTGTCCCTGGATCCGGGTGAGGCCTCGTACACCTAGGCCCGGATGAGGCCACGTGCCCCTGGGTCTGGGAGAGCCCAAGCGTCCCTGGGTCCGGGTGAGACCATGTGTCCCTGGATCCGGGTGGGGCCTCGTGCACCTAGGCCTGGGTGAGGCCACGTGCCCCTGGGTCTGAGAGAGGCCACGCACCCCTGGGTCCAGGTGAGGCCAAGTGCCCCTGGACCCGGATGACGCTGGGTCCCGTGCCCGGGTGAGGCCAAGCACCCCTGGGTCTGGGAGAGGCCAAGCGCCCCTGGGTCCGGGTGAGACCATGTGTCCCTGGATCCGGGTGGGGCCTCGTGCACCTAGGCCTGGGTGAGGCCACGTGCCCCTGGGTCTGAGAGAGGCCACGCACCCCTGGGTCCAGGTGAGGCCAAGTGCCCCTGGACCCGGATGACGCTGGGTCCCGTGCCCGGGTGAGGCCAAGCACCCCTGGGTCTGGGAGAGGCCAAGCGCCCCTGGGTCCGGGTGAGACCATGTGTCCCTGGATCCGGGGGAGGCCTCGTGCACCTAGGTCCAGGTGAGGCCACGTGCCCCTGGGTCTGAGAGAGGCCACGCACCCCTGGGTCCGGGTGAGACCATGTGTCCCTGGATCCGGGTGAGGCCTCGTACACCTAGGCCCGGGTGAGGCCACGTGCCCCTGGGTCTGGGAGAGGCCAAGCATCCCTGGGTCCGGGTGAGACTGTGTGTCCCTGGATCCGGGTGAGGCCTCGTGCACCTAGGCCCGGGTGAGGCCACGTGCCACTGGGTCTGGGAGAGGCCAAGCGTCCCTGGGTCCGGGTGAGACCATGTGTCCCTGGATCTGGGTGAGGCCTCGTGCACCTAGGCCCGGGTGAGGCCACGTGCCCCTGGGGTTGGGAGAGGCCAAGCGTCCCTGGGTCCCGGTGAGACCATGTGTCCCTGGATCTGGGTGAGGCCTCGTGCACCTAGGCCCGGGTGAGGCCACGTGCCCCTGGGGCTGGGAGAGGCCAAGCATCCCTGGGTCCGGGTGAGACTGTGTGTCCCTGGATCCAGGTGAGTCCTCGTGCACCTAGGCCCGGGTGAGGCCACGTGCCACTGGGTCTGGGAGAGGCCAAGCGTCCCTGGGTCCGGGTGAGACCATGTGTCCCTGGATCTGGGTGAGGCCTCGTGCACCTAGGCCCGGGTGAGGCCACGTGCCCCTGGGGTTGGGAGAGGCCAAGCGTCCCTGGGTCCCGGTGAGACCATGTGTCCCTGGATCTGGGTGAGGCCTCGTGCACCTAGGTCCAGGTGAGGCCACGTGCCCCTGGGTCTGAGAGAGGCCACGCACCCCTGGGTCCGGGCGAGACCATGTGTCCCTCGATCCGGGTGAGGCCTCGTGCACCTAGGCCCGGGTGAGGCCACGTGCCCCTGGGTCTGGGGGAGGCCAAGCGCACCTGGGTCTGGGTGAGACCATGTGTCCCTGGATCCGGGTGAGGCCTCGTGCACCTAGGTCCAGGTGAGGCCACGTGCCCCTGGGTCTGAGAGAGGCCACGCACCCCTGGGTCCGGGCGAGACCATGTGTCCCTGGATCAGGGTGAGGCCTCGTGCACCTAGGCCCGGGTGAGGCCACGTGCCCCTGGGGCTGGGAGAGGCCAAGCGTCCCTGGGTCCGGGTGAGACCATGTGTCCCTGGATCCGGGTGAGGCCTCGTACACCTAGGCCCGGATGAGGCCACGTGCCCCTGGGTCTGGGAGAGCCCAAGCGTCCCTGGGTCCGGGTGAGACCATGTGTCCCTGGATCCGGGTGGGGCCTCGTGCACCTAGGCCCGGGTGAGGCCACGTGCCCCTGGGTCTGGGAGAGCCCAAGCGTCCCTGGGTACGGGTGAGACCATGTGTCCCTAGATCCGGGTGAGGCCACGTGCCCCTTAGTCCGGGTGAAGCCATGCCCCTGGGTCCGGCCGAGACCAAACCAGAGGGAGTCGGACCTCCGTTACCACCATTTGTCCACCATCCAGAGCTGAGGGGTCAGTGCTGACATGTACACATAAGGAACTGGTGGACATTGAAATTGGGTCTCAAAAGAACTGTTGGTCCAGAAAGAAACTCACTACAGACTGATTCATCTGCCTGTCAGCATAACTATTATTGCTCGTCTCACATTCAGTTCTCATAAGTATATATCTAGTGACATATGATCTCGCTCATCTAGGGGAAATGATGAACAACATAGACTGAGGAACAAGAACAGAACCAGAAGCAAGGAGGCATCGATCGGACTATCGGGCCTCAGAGGGAGGATAGGGTAGGGAGGGGGAGGGGGAGAATTCAACCAAAGGACTTGTGTGAATGCATATGAGCCTATCCAACGGTTAAGTTCAACAGGGGGTTGGGGCATGCGTGGAGAGGGGGGGGATGGGAATGGGGGGATGAGGACAAATATGTGACACCTTAATCAATAAAGAAATTTAAAAAAAAAAAAAGAAAGTAGAAGATAGTGTAAGAAGCCTCTTGGACAACTTCAAGCCTACCAACATCCGAATTATGGGGGTGCCAGAAGAAGAGAGAGAGCAAGACACTGAAAACCTATTTGAAGAAATAATGACAGAAAACTTCCCCCACCTTGTGAAAGAAATAGACTTACAAGTCCAGGAAGCACACAGAACCACAAACAAAAGGAATCCAAAGAGGACCACACCAAGACACATCATAATTAAAATGCCAAGGGCAAAAGACAAAGAGAGAATCTTACAAGCAGCAAGAGAAAAACTGTTAGTTACTTACAAGGGAGTACCCATACAATTATCAGCTTATTTCTCAACAGAAACTATGCAGGCCAGACGGGAGTGGCAAGAAATATTCAAAGTGATGAATAGCAAGAACCTACAACCAAGACTACTCTACCCAGCAAAGTTATCATTCAGAATTGAAGGTCAGATAAAGAGCTTCAAACATAAGAAAAAGCTAAAGGAGTTCATCACCACCAAACCAGTATTATATGAAATGCTGAAAGGTATTCTTTAAAAAGAGGAAAAAGAAGAAAAAAGTAAGGATAAAAATTATGAACAATAAATACATATCTATGAACAAGTGAATCTAAAAATCAAGTGAATTAAAAATCTGAGGAACAGAATAAACTGGTGAACACAATAGAATCAGGGGCATAGAATGGGAGTGGATTGATAATTCTCAGGGGGAAAGGGGTGTCTGTGTGGGGGGTGCGGGAAGAGACTGGACAAAAATCATACACCTATGGATGAGGACAGCGGGGGGGAGGTAAGGGCAGAGGGTGGGGTGGGAACCGGGTGGAGGGGAGATATTGGGGGGGGTGGGAAAGGAAAAACAATTGTAATAGTCTGAACAATAAAGATTTATTAAATTTTTTAAAAAAGAATTTATTGCTTGAGGGAAGAAAAAGTAGCGGCTGAATAGGCAGACGTGTCATGTACCTCGTCCCAAGGCCAGTCTTGAAATACAACTAAATCGGAGAATATCCACCGGGAATTAACAATTTAGGCCTAGCTGAGGAGGCAACTTACAAATGAAGGGCAGAAAACGCCTGGAGACCGGTAGGAAGGATGGCAAGGGCTCAAGAGGGGTGACAGGCCTACGGGCCGAGGAGAGGGGGTATCAGTTCCTCAGAAAAATGGAAGCCCGCCCCGGCTGAGCAACAAAGCCAGGTCTCTTGGCCACAGGTACAACCTCCAACTGTGAAAAGGAGGAGCCACAGTGCTGCTGGCTGCGGGGTCTGGGCCCGGACCGCAGCCTCCAAACGCTGCTCTGCAGGGGAAAGCTGCGCTGGGAGTAGAGAAAGCCGGGGTTTCCTTGTTTTTGTTTTGTTTTGTCTTTGTTTTTATTCTCTTAACCCAGAACACAGGACTTTTCAATGGCAATCACTCACCCGAGGCTTTGGCGCAGGGAGGGAGGCACAGACTTGAGGTGCCTGAGGGGAGGCTGGGGAGGAAGCAGGGCAGGGAGCCGTGGCCGGAGTCCTGCATTGGGACATACTTAAGGCTTCCAAACCTAAGCGGCCATTTCTCTCCAGAGGAGCTAGCCCTTCCCAGTAGCCTCAAGACAGGTGATACAGCCTGTCACACCCTGCGTTTTCCTTTCCAGAGGAAACAAAGGCAGAGGCCAAGCTTCTGAGTCAGCAATTTCAAGGAGCCCTCAGTGACTGGATTGGAGGAGGGGCCGTCCACCCCACTCTCTGGGACCCAGACGGATAAAACCTCCAGGTTTCCAGCCACCCCATTGGTCTCCATACAAGGACCTCTGTCCAACCAAGGCCAGAGTAATATTTTGGGCCACACGCAGAGGAGTAGCTCTGGGTCAGGAAAAAAAACATCCATTTTATTCCCTGAAAGCAAACCAGCACCAACCCCCCCTAGAGCCCTGTCAGAAACAGACGCTGGAGTGATTAAGATTGACCACTGGCTGACAAGAAAGGAGGGCAGACTGGCCCCACCTGCTTGCAGCCAAGGCCTGAGGAGACAGACACAAGCAGAGGACCAGTGGATCACTGGGGGCTTCAAGCAGGGGCTAAAAGCCAAAAGACGGTGCCTGACAGTGGTCAGCACCTAAATAACTCACAGGAAGCCCAGAACTGGAAGACAGGACAGAAGAGTGGAGTCCTAAACCAACTCCCATCTGGCATTAAAACTTAGCTGGAGCAAATGACACTTCACTTTTTAATTTTTTAACTTTTTAAAAATTTATTATTATTTCAATTTATTATTATATTATTTTGTTTTTACTTTTTCTTCCTCTTGTCTCTTTTTTTCTACTGTTTCTCTTCTCCTTTCTCTTCTCTTTTCTCTTTCCTTTCTTTTTTCCCCTTTTTAAAATTGATCTTCTTTATCTGCTTTATTAATGTGTTATTATTCTAGTCTCTGTTGGTTTATTCATATATCGAATTTCCTCTTCCCTGCTCATACTCCATTTCCCCTTCTCTTTTCTTTTTCTTCACTACTCAATTTTTTTCTCTCTTCTCTTAATTGTTTCTTCTCCTAATTTTTTAACTTGTTTCACTTCCTAAATTTAGACCTATCCTCTATTCTCCTTTAAAAAATTATTTTTTCTTGTTATCTTTTCATTTCTTTTCTCCCTCCTCCATTCTAAACTGTGGTCCTTCCACTAGTCTTCCAATTCCTTAACCTTATTTTCTTTATTTAAGCTCTGCATCTACAGATTCTGCACTGGCCCCCTTTTTTCTGGGTGTTTTTTGTTTGTGCTTTTTGATTTGTTTATTTGTTTTGCTATGGTTTCTCTCCATATTCTTTCTTTCTTCCTTTTTTAAAATATATTTTATTGATTTTTTTTTACAGGGAGGAAGGGAGAGGGATAGAGAGTTAGAAACATTGATGAGAGAGAAACATCAATCAGCTGTCTCCTGTACACCTCCTACTGGGGATGTGCCAGCAACCAAGGTACATGCCCTTGACCGGAATCGAACCTGGGACCTCTCGGTCTGCAGGCCGATACTCTATCCACTGAGCCAAACCGGTTAGGGATCCATATTCTTCCTTCCTTCCTTCCTTCCTTCCTTCCTTCCTTCCTTTTTTTTTCTCATTATCATTCTTGCTTTCTTTTCTCTTTCCTAATTCTCTTTCCTCTGGTGGTCACTTTTATTGGTATTATAGGTCTCTTGGGTACATTTGTGTTCTGTTCCTTCTGTGTCATGTCTTGCCATGCTGTATTCTCTGCAGTTCAGTCAGCACCTCCACAATGATTAGTATGATGTGGTAAGGGGTGAGCCACATAATCAGACACCCTGAGAGGAGACTCCATCCAAAAACAGGAAAATAAATTCAAGACCCAATTCATCAGGAGAACCCAAATATCTCAAGTACGGGACCTCCCTAGAACACCCAGCCCAGGAGACCTGAGAGACTGCACCACTGGATGCCACAAAACATCTGCTACATAAGACCAATTCAAAAATCTGGGTGGCATAGAAGTTTGATCTAATACAGAGAAACTATTACAAAGGAACAGCAAAAATGGGGAGATAAAGAAACAACCCCAAATGAAAGAAAAGGTGGAATCACCAGAGAAGGAACTAAATGTAATTGAGGCAAGCAATTTGTCAGAGAAAGAATTCAGAGTTATGGTTATAAGGATACTCAAACAACTGGATGAGAAACTCATGTGTAAGAATCAAGAGGAAATGAAGAATGACATCCTACCTAATAATAGACAAATATGCAAATTGACCGCACCTTCGCTATGCTCAAGCCACACCCACCAGTCAAGTCACACCCACCAACTAATCAGGACGTGTATGCAAATTACCACAACAAAGATGGTGGCTAATTTGCATATCAAGACAGCTTAGAAAGAAGCCAAGAGCTGCCAAAGGGAGCAAAGCTTTGGAGAAGCAAGCAAGCCGTGGGGAAGAGAAGGGAGGAGCAGAGGCGGGGCCGGGGGAGAAGGAAGGAGAGCAGGTGGCTGGCTGAGAAGGCGGGGTGGGGGAGAAGGGAGGAGCGCAGGCAGGGCCGGAGAGAAGGGAAAAGCAGACTGGCTGGAGGAGAAGGCGGGGGAGAAGGGAGGAGCGGAGGCGGGGCCCGGGGAGAAGGAAGGAGAGTGGGCGGGCTGGCGGAGAAGGCGGGGTAGGGGAGAAGGGAGGAGCCCAGGCAGGGCCAGGGGAGAAGGGAAAAACAAGCTGGCTGGAGGAGAAGGCGGGCTGGGGGAGAAGAGAGGAGAGTAGGCAGGGCGGGGTAGAGTGCAGCAGGAAACCCTATTGCAGGATTTTTCCTGCAACGGGAACGCTAGTAGCTGCAATAAAGAACACAATGGAAGGTTTCAACAGTAGACTTGAAGAAGCTGAGGACTAAATCAGCGAGTTAGAACACAAGATAAAAAAATACAAGCAGAGCAGCAACTGTAACAAAATGTAAAAAGCAGGAGGAGAGTCTAAGGGAGCTCTGGGACAACACAAAATGAAACATTTGCATAATAGGGGTGCCAGAAGGGGAGGAAGCTGAGGAAGGAATAGAAAATCTGTTTGAAAAAAGAATGACAGAAAACTTCCCTGACTTTGGGAAGAAAAACATCACACAAATCCAAACAAGATAAACCTAAAAAGACACACCATAATTAAATTGGCAAACATCAGTGACAAAGTAAGAATCTTAAAGGCTGCCAGAGAGAGACAAAAAGTTACCTACAAGGGATCTCCCATTAGACTATCAACTGATTTCTCAACAGGAACTCATCAGGCCAGAAGGGAATACAAAGGAGTATACAAAGTGATGAAAAGCAAGGAACTGAATCCAAGAATACTCTATCCAGCAAGGCTATCATTAAAAATTGAAGGTGAAATCAGGAGCTTCGCAGACAAAAGAAGGCTAAGGGAGATTATTACCACCAAGCCAGCAATACAAGAAATGCTAAAGGGATTATTGAAAAGAAGAAATAGAAAGGGAAGAAGGAACACGGGCATAAAGAATAAAATGGTGAGTTGAAAGATGGTTGTTGTCGGTTCCGATAAGATCCGATTCAGCTGTCCAAGCACTTTCCACGGCAGATCCTGAGGAAGCACGGGCTTCTTCACAGCCCCGCCACCTTCTTCTGTCCCTCATCTTCTGAAGCCTCTGCCACATCTTCCCCCAGCATCCCAGTGAGTTTGGACTGGACAGTTCCGAGCAGGAGCCCAACAGTGGACCGGCTGGAGGAAGTGGAGCTGCAGCATTTTCATTAACCAAACTGCTTGAAGCCACATCTGCAGTATCAGCTCAAGTAGAAGAGCTTGCCTCAAAATGTACAAAATATGCACGTTTCCTGAAAACATGGCGGGACCTCTTGAAAGAAGGCTACAATTCTTTGAAGCTGACAACTGATTTAGCTGTGGAATAACTCATACTTCCTTATTTATGATATTTTCACAAGTATCACAGGTATAGGAGAATCCCCAGTAGTTCTGTACACTCAAAATGGAATATTTTTTTGTTTTCTTCACTTTTGTGAAAGCAGGATATTGATGTTATTTATTTTTATTTTTTTATTAATAAATCTTTATTGTTCAGATTATTACAATTGTTTCTCCTTTTTCCCCCCATAGCTCCCCTCCACCCGGTTCCCACCCCACCCTCTGCCCTTACCTCCCCCACACTGTCCTCATCCATAGGTGTATGATTTTTGTTCAGTCTCTTCCTGCACCCCCCCATACTCCTTTCCCCCTGAGAATTGTCGGTCCACTCCCTTTCTATGCCCCTGATTCTATTATATTCACCAGTTTATTCTGTTCATCAGATTTTTTATTCACTTGATTTTTAGATTCACTTGTTGATAGATATGTATTTGTTGTCACTTTGTTGTTCATAATTTTTATCTTTACCTTTTTCTTCTTCCTCCTCTTCTTAAAGAATACCTTTGGCATTTCATATAATACTGGTTTGGTGGTGATGAACTCCTTTAGCTTTTTTTTTAATCTGTGAAGCTCTTTATCTGACCTTCAATTCTGAATGATAGCTTTACCAGGTAGAGTAATCTTGGTTATAGGTTCTTGCTATTCATCACTTTGAATATTTCTTCCCACTCCCTTGTGGCCTGCATGGTTTCTGTTCAGAAATCAGCTGACAATCGTAAGGGTGCTCCCTTGTAGATAACTAACTGTTTTTCTCTTGCTGCTTTTAATATTCTCTCTTTGCCCTTGGCATTTTAATTATGATGTGTCTTGGTGTGGTCCTCTTTGGATTCCTTTTGTTTGGGGTTCTGTGCACTTCCTGGACTTGTAGGTCTATTTCTTTCACCAGGTAGGGGAAGTTTTCTGTCATTATTTCTTCAAATATGTTTTCAGTATCTTGCTCTCTCTTCTTCTGGCACCACCATAATTCTGATGTTGGTACGCTTGAAGATGTCCCAGAGGCTCCTTACACTATCTTCAATTTTTTTTATTCTTTTTGCTTTTCCAGTTGGGTGTTTTTTGCTTCTTCATATTTCAAAACTTTGACTTGATTCTTGGGATCCTCTGGTCTGCTTTTGGATCTCTGTATATTATTCTTTATTTCAGTCAGTGTATGCTTAATTTCTTTTTTCATATCCTTGAGGGTCTCACTAAATTTCTCAGAGGTTTCTAGAAGATTCTTGAGTAACCTTATAACCATGGTTTTAAACTCTATATCTAGTATTTTGCTTTCCTCCATTTCTTTCATTTGTGACTTGTTTCTTTGTCTCCGCATTTTGGCTGCTTTCCTGTGTTGATAGAGTGGCTTTGTGTGCTAGGTGTCCTATAGGGCTCAGTGGCTTAGCCCCCCTAATTACCTGAGGTGGACACTCTTGGTACACCCCTTTGTGAGCTGTGTGCACAGTCTTTTTTATATTTTATTGATTTTTTACAGAGAGGAAGGGAGAGGGATAGAGAGCTAGAAACATCGATGAGAGAGGAACATCAATCAGCTGCCTCCTGCACACCCCCTACTGGGGATGTGCCCGCAACCAGGGTACATGCCCTTGACCAGAATAGAACCTGGGACCTTTCACTCCAAAGGCCAACGCTCTATCCACTAAGCCAAACCGTCTAGGGCTGTGTGCACAGTCTTGTTGTAGTTAAGCCTTGATTGTTGTTGGTATCACTGGGAGGAATTGACCTCCAGTCCAATTGGCTGTGAGGATCTCTACAATGGGAGAACTTCTGTGCTGGAGACACCCTATGGAGCAAGACTTGCTTCAGTGGGGCTTTGGTGCTCACTGAGTCTGCCCCCTGAATGTGTCTCTTATGGATGTGAAGAGTTGTAGTCTGGATGGTCTCACTCTGACTACTGGGTACACTGGCTCTTGGATCTCTTTGGTGCAAAGTCAGCCACTGCCTGAGGCCACCCAGCAGGAGCTACAGAGAGATCTGCAGATTCCTCCTATTTGTTTGAGGTTTGGAGGTGCCCAGATGAGGCCCAGTTGTGAAGCAATGCAAGCTTCTATGGAGCTTTGGGCCTTCTTTTGGAAGCTCTGGGGCTCTCTGACCCAGCTGCATTATGTTAGGTTTTAGATTGTAATAGGCCAGGCCATTCATATGCAAAAGCCTCTGCGTACAGCTTGGGTGGGGTTGTAAATTGGGTGAGGCAGGGTCTCAGGGAATCACCAGGGTGGAGCAAACAGCAATGGCTGCCTGTCAGCCCTGCCCCAAAGAGGCCCCCGGGTCTCTGTGTCCCCAGGCACTGTGCAGGAACAATGATCGCTACAAGCACGTCTGAGAGAAAGCTGCCCTCATGTTCCGGCCCGATGCCAGAGAGTCCAGTTTCTCCCTGTATGAATCCGGGTTCCCAGAGTCTTGCCTGGAACTGGAGTTCAGAGCAGTTGAGAGCTTGTATCTCCCTCCCCATTGAAAAAGATAACAGCGTACACAGTTCCCATCCCTTTCCACGCGCCTCTCCATACCTCTGCACTTCACTTCTGCACCTCCACACCTCCTCCCAGTCTCTGTGTGCTTTTCTCTTTCCTTCAGGCTGTATAATTTCCACTCAGCCAGCCTTCCCATGGGCCTGGATGATGTCTGTTTTGTCTTTTAGTTGTAGTTTTGAAGTGGTTGTGTGAGGCAGCAAGTTCAGGTGTTTACCTATGCTGCCATCTTGGTTCCTCTCCTGATGTTATTTTTGATGCTGGCTAGTATTTGTTTAATCTTCTGACTAAACTTTCATAGAATCTTTTATGAAAGTTAATTTCATCAGTAGACAAAAATACCACAGCCTTACCAGGAGCAAATGAGGTAGAACATTATTTTATTTGATTTTCAAGAAGATGCCAAGAATGGCAGAGTTTAAAGTTACCAAAGAAGGTAACTTTAAGGTTAGTAATGTTAGATCCAGCACCATTAGGCTAACTTCTCTAGACCAATCCCCAGCACCTAGGATAGTGTCACATAAAAGAGTCAACCAAATTGACTTGAAGGAAAACATTTTTTAAAATAAATCCTTATAGTTCAGATTATTACAATTGTTCCCCTTTCCCCCCCCCCCCCATAGCTCCCCTCCACCTGGTTCCCACCACACCCTCTGCCCGTACCTCCTCCCACTGTCCTCATCCATAGGTGTACGATTTTTGTCCAGTCTCTTCCTGCACACCCCCATACACCTTTCCCCCTGAGAATTATAAGCCCACTCCCTTTCTATGCCCCTGATTCTATTATATTCACCAGTTTATTCTGTTCATCAGATTTTTTATTCAATTTATTTTTAGATTCACTTGTTGATAAATATGTATTTGTGTTCATAATTTTTATCTTTACCTTTTTTTCTTCTTCCTCTTCTTAAAGAATACCTTTCAGCATTTCATATAATACTGGATTGGCAGTGATGAACTCCTTTAGCTTTTTCTTATCTGTGAAGCTCTTTATCTGATCTTCAATTCTGAATGATAGCTTTGCTGGGTAGAGTAATCTTGGTTGTAGGTTCTTGCTATTCATCACTTTGAATATTTCTTGCCACTCCCGTCTGGCCTGCATAGTTTCTATTGAGAAATCAGCTGACAATCGTATGGGTACTCCCTTGTAGGTAATTAGCTGTTTTTCTTGCTGCTTTTAATATTCTCTCTTTGTCGTTTGCTCTTGGCATTTTAATTATGATGTGTCTTGGTGTGGTCCTCTTTGGATTCCTTTTGTTTGGGGTTCTCTGTGCTTCCTGGACTTGTAAGTCTATTTCTTTCACCAGGTGGGGGAAGTTTTCTGTCATTATTTCTTCAAATAGGTTTTCAGTATCTTGCTCTCTCTCTTCTTCTGGCACCCCCATAATTCTGATGTTGGTACGCTTGAAGTTGTCCCAGAGGCTTCTTACACTATCTTCAAATTTTTGGATTCTTTTTTTCTTTTTGCTTTTCCGGTTCAGTGTTTTTTGCTTCTTTGTATTCCAAATCTTTGACTTGATTCTTGCGATCCTCTAGTCTGGTGTTGGGTCTCTGTTTAATATTTTTTATTTCAGTCAGTGTATGTTTAATTTCTAGTTGGTCCTTTTTCATATCCTTGAGGGTCTCGCTAAATTTATCGGCCTTTTCTAGGAAATTCTTGAAAAACCTTATAACCGTGGTTTTGAACTCTATATCCAATCGTTTGTTTTCCTCCATTTCTTTTGTTCGTGATCTGTTTCTTTGTCTCCACATTTTCTCTGCTTCCCTGAATTGGTAGGGTAGCTTTGTGTGCTAGGTGTCCTATATGGCCCAGTGGGTTGGCCTCCCCAGTTACCTGAGGTGGACACTCTTGGTGCACCCCTTTGTGGACTGTGTGCACAGCCTTGTTGTAGTTAAGTCTTGATTGTTGTTAGTATCACTGGGAGGAATTGACCTCCAGGCCAATTGGCTATGAGGATCAGCTTTGTCTATGCTGGGACAACGTCTGTGCTGGAGACAGCCTTATGAGACAAGACTTGCAAAATTGCAAAAGCCTCTGTGCTCAGCTTGGATGGGGTGGAGTCTCAGGGCTGAGCAGACAGCCTTGGCTTCCCGTCAGCCCTGCCCTATAAGGCCCCAGGGTCTCAGTGTTTCTCGGCAATCGCTGCAAGCACCTCTAAGAGTAAACCGTCCTCAAGTTTCGCCCACTGCCAGACAGTCCAGTTTCTCCCCCAATGAATCTGGATTCCCAGATTCTCACCCATAACTGGAGTTCTGTGCAGTGGGGAGCTTCCGTTTCCCACCCTCGAGAGAAAGCCAGCAGCACACTCAGCAGTCCCTCCTCTCTTCACCCACTCACGCACGCGTGAATCCAGACCTCTTCCTTCTGCGGCTCCCCTGAGTTTCCGCCTGACAGTCCAGATTCCCCCTCTATAAGCCTGGATCCCCACGGTCTCGCCTGGAACTGGGGTTCAGTGCAGTCGGAACTGGGGTTCAGCACAGTCGGGAGCTTTTGTCTCCTTCCCGCTAGAGAAAGCCACCCAGGCACTCAGCCGCCCGCGCGCGTGTCTCCGTACCTCAGCCTTTTGCAGCTCTTCTGATTCTCTGTGTGCTTTTCTCTTTCCTTCTAGGTGTAGAATTTCCACTCAGCCAGCTTTCCTGTGTTTCTGGATGATGTTCGTTTTGTCTTTTAGTTGTAGTTTTGAAATTGTTGTGCAAGGCAGCAGTTTAGGGTTTTACCTATGCCGCCATCTTGGTTTCTCCTTCCTCTAGGATGCTTTTTTAAAAAGCTTTTAACTCAGAAAATGAAAGCATGTATAGAAAAAATATTTCCCCCCATACTGTTTCTAAGATTAACTGCTTCTACAGATATTTCTTGCTTTCCATGTTGTTAGGTCTTTGATTGTTGTCTTTAAAGTGCCTTATCACAATTATGGTTCTGTACTATTACTTTTGGAGCTTTGTAAGTAATAATTCTTAATTCTAAATATAATAATTTTAAAGAAGTTACTTTGTTTTTAATGCATCAAATTTAAATGATGTGATTATTTTCATATTATTTGACTTTATATTCTATTTTACTTGTCCTGTATCTTATGTTGCTTTTCTCTCTCTCTTTCTCTCTCTCTCTCTCTCTCTCTCTCTCTCTGGTGGTTTATATCACATGTCAATGATTAAGCCCACTAATTCTCTACTATATAACACTGGACATCTTTGATACAGCAACTTATTCTTTGTAGTTATGGAGATGTGTACAAAACTGTATTCTAAAACTCCTCAATGGGGCTATGAAAGGGGAATAATGGATGGGCAAGTAGTTTTGTTTAGCATATTAAGTCATAGTGCTTGATTAATTTTTTAAAGTTAAAGATAACACATGGCATATACCTATACCATAGAGATGCTTATTTTGATAATTAGAAAATATTTTTATATATCATGAAAATGTACAAAAATAAATTTGTTAAAAGCAAAAAAAAGAATAAAAATGGCAACAAATAAGTACCTATCCTATCCAATAAAGAGGGAATATGTTAATTGACCCTCACGCCATCTCAAAGATGGTGGTGCCCACAGCCAATAAGGAGGGAATATGCTAATTGACTGCCCAGCCCTGAAAGATGGCGGTGCTCACAGCCAATAAGGAGGGAATATGCTAATTGACTGTCACACCCTCAAAGATGGTGGTGCCCACAGCCACAAGATGGCGGCGCCCAGTCCCCTCAACCCCAGCTGACAAGCCTTGGATGGCAGCTGCCCAGCTTCCCAGGGCCACCTGTGGGTCAGGTAACCAGGGCCATCCGAGGCTTGCGCTGCCAGCAGTGGGAGCAGCAGAGGTGTGATGGGGAATCGCCTTCCCCTGATCACCGGGTCGCCTCCCACTCCTGAGGGCTCCTGGACTGTGAGAGGGGGCAGGCTGGACTGAGGGACCCTCCCCTCCAGTGCATGAATTTTCATGCACCAGGCTTCTAGTCAATAATAAGCTTAAGTGTAAATGGATTAAATGCTCCAATGAAAAGACATAGGGTAGCTGAATGGATAAGAAAACATGACCCATATATATGATGTCTACAAGAGACCCACCTTAGAACAAATGACCTACACATACTGAAAGTGAAGGGATGGAAAAAAAAATTTTTAGGCAAATGGAAATGAAAAAAAAAGCTCGGGTAGCAATACTTATATCTAACAAAATAGACCTCAAAATGAAAGTCATAACAAAAGATAAGGAAGGCCACTTCATAATACTACAGGGATCAATACAACAAGAGGCTATAACTCTGATACATATAAACCCAATACAGGAGTATCCTACCTAATAATAGACAAATATGCAAATTGATCATACCTCCGACACACCCACAAGCCACGCCCACCATCCAATCAGAGAGAGCATGCAAATTAACCCAAACCAAGATGGCTACAGCCACAGAGAGCAAGGTTTCCTAGGTAACAGAGGAAGCCAAGCTTTCCGCCTGCCTTTGCCAGGACTAAGCCTCCACTCAAGCTACAAAGTTTCAATTATAGAAGGTAAACAAATTCAAACAAATGGCGGCAGAATGGAGCTTGAGAGAGCAGGCCATGGTTGCTGCCAGCAACAGGGGAAGCAAAGCTTTCCGCACACCCTGGCCGGGCCCACCCGCTTAAGGCAACAAAGTTTCAATTATAACCCCAACACAAATGGCTGCTGGAGCCCCAGGCTTGGCTCCGCTCCAGGCTACAGTTTCAATTGTAGAAGGAAAATAAATTCCAGATACCAGGGCCCCTGCTTGGGTTGCCAGGGGGGCATGGCTGGACTGCAAACCACCTCAGGCCCCTCGCTCAGGCCGCCCCACGCCCCCACCTGATCCGGGACACCCTTCAGGGAAAACCAGCTGGCCCCCACCTCTGTACCAGGCCTCTATCCTATCTAATAAAAGAGTAATATACAGATTGATAAAAGAGTAATATACAGATTGAGCATCACTGCAACACACAATATAGCTGCCCCCATGTGGTCAAAGATCCTGCCCCCATGTGGACACAAGATGGCTACCACAATATGGCCAGCAGGAGAGGGCAGTTGGGAGGCACCCGGCCTGCAAGGGAGGGCAGTTGAGAGGGACCAGGCCTGCAAGGGAGGGCAGTTGGAGGTGATCAGCCTTGCAGGAGAGGGCAGTTAGGGGTGACCAGGCCGGCAGAGGAGGGAAGTTGGGGGCAAACAGGCTGGCAGCAGAGTGGTTAGGGGGTGATCAGGCTGTCAGGCAGAAGCGGTTAGGGGCAATCAGGAAGGCAGGCAGGCAAGCAGTTGGGAGCCAGCAGTCCTGGATTGTGAGAGGGATGTCCGACTGCCCGCTTAGGCCCGATCCCACCTAAAAGGGCAGTCGGACATCCCTTGAGGGGTCCCATATTGGCAAAGGTACAGGCTGGGCTGAGGGACAACCCCCCTCCATGCACATATTTCGTGCACCGGGCCTCTAGTCTATATATATAAAAACCTCGACCAGAATTACTGAAATGACTGGTAGACCAGTCACTATGAGGGAGAAGAAAAGACCCTATAGTAAATATTAAATAATAAATGCAAAAGGGATGATAGAGTTTAAAAATTATTATCTGGCAATCATATGGTAATTTGATTCTAACAAGAGCCATCAAAGTACTGTAAGGAACAGGATATTAAAAAAATATCAAATAATCTCTCCACAGGTTAGTTACTTATTACAAAGGGGAAAATAGTAACTTTACAGTAGAGAAACTTAGAGGACATGTCTGGGACTTGGTGATCAAAGTTAACATCACTAATATGGGAACAAGCCACAATATCCTGCCAGTAGGATCAATGAGAACACAGTGTCTTCTGGGGTATTCCTGCCACCCATGCATAACCTGAAGCTAATGAAGTATCAGACAAACCCAAATTGAGGGACATTCTACAAAATATTTGGCCCCAACTCTTCAAAATGTCAAAGTTGAGAGGACAAAAAAAGACTAGACTGATGCAGATGAAAGAAGGCTAAAGAGACATGACAGCTGAAATGCAACAGGTGACCCTGTGATTGGATCCTGGACCTGAAAAATATTTATTGCAGAGGACAAGTAGGACAATGGGTGAAATCTGAATAGTCTGTTGGCTGAATAACAGTGTTTTATCAAGGTCAATTTCCTGATTTTGATGTATTTGCATTGTGGTTATATAAGAAAATGTCTTTTATTTTTACCTTTTTTTAATTGATTTTTTAGAAAGAAAGGAAGGGAGAGGGATAGAGAGATAGAAACATTGAGAGAGAAACATCATCAATCAATTGGCTGCCTCCTGCACACCCTCTACTGGGAATTGAGCTTGCAACCAGGGCTTGTTATGGTCCAACGCTCAACCACTGAGACACACCGGCAGCCTGGCTTAAACTTCTTTTTTAAAAAATTTTCAAACAAATAAAAGAAGTCACTGTTTAAAGATTTCAGACAGCAGCTTGTTAGCATAATATTCTGCTACAGTGTTTCCTCTCATTCTTTTTAATATGAACCTCTACTTAATGACAGCAATTTCCAAGATATCAGGAAACTCATTTATTTGGTGTCTATTTTTAATAGGGATACTTGAGAAGGTTAAAAACACACACACAACTCTTTCTTTCCATGATATACTGAAATTATGGACTACGAGTCAGAATGTTAGAGTGTGTTGGTTGTTCCTTACTGTGTTTAACAAGATACTGTTAGAGATACGCTCAGAAAAGAACATACTGGTTTGCAAGCAGAAATGAAAAGGAATAGGAGTCCAGAAGTGGGGCCTTGAAAGATTGGAGAAGACACAGAACCACAACAACAGGAAAAAAGACTGAGAAGGCTTTGAGAAACAAAGATACTAAGATATTTCAGTTAAACAGAGGAATTCAGCTCTATTGCAAATAGCAGTTTAAAGGCTTTCATGTGGCTTCACTGTCACTTCCACGAAGTTGAAAGAGAGAGGCAGGCATGGAGTAAAGAAATAAATAAATAAATGAAAGCCCTGGCCTGTGTAACTCAGTTGGTTGAGTGTCCTCCTGTGCACTGAGACGTCGCCAGTTAGATTCCTAGTCAGGGCACATGCCCTGGTTGCGGGTTGTGGGCTCAGTTCCAAGTAGGGGACGTGCAGGAGGCAGCTGATTGATGTTTCTCTCTCTTTCCCTTCCTCTCTCCCTAAAATCAATTAAAAAAAAAAAAAACATTAAAAAAGAGAAAAAAATGGAAAGGGGAGAATGGGAAACACGACAAGTCATGTCCAAAGCAATTATGGAATCCTGGTATATGTACATTATGAAGACTTCCTTTTCTGGAAAGTTCCTAGATTAAATCCAATTTTGCTCTTTAGGAAAAATTATCTTGTCATTGTTCTCTTCATTCCTTGGTTCTGCCCTCTGGCAGATCCTTTCTCAGCCTTTGTTCTCCTTGGCTATAGTGAAGTGGGAAGCATGCCCTCGATGGGAATAATCCGGCTGTTCCTAATTTTTTGCTAGTGTCCTGTGTTCCAGTTCTTTCAGTTGGTACTCTGCAAATGCATGGTACAGGTCAGCTTTATGTCCAGCGTGATCTGGTTTTACTCTCTAATTTACACTGAGTGGCCAGATTATTAAGATCTCTGAACGCATAATAATCTGGCCACTCAGAGTGTGTGTGTGTGTGTGTGTGTGTGTGTGTGTGTGTGTGTGTGTGTGTGTATTAGAGGCCCGGTGCATGAATTCGTGCATAGGTGGGGTCTGGACAGCCTGGCCAAGGGGAGGGGACATGGGCGGTTGGCCGGCCTGCCTGCTGGTCGAACTGCTGGTCAAGGGGACAATTTGCATATTAGCCTTTTATTATAGAGGATATACATTGAGTGGGCAGATTATTATGCGTTCAGAGATCATAAAAATCTGGCCACTCAATGTAGGACTTCATATAGCTTCTTTCAGCCAAATCACAAAGCTAATATGCAACCATATCCATTCTCTGTGGCCCACTATTGTAAAGTGTATATTGAAAAATAAACTAAAATGGTTACAAGTAAAATATTTACATTGATAGGAGAAATATAACATGGTGGTTAAAAGCATGAATTGCAGTCAGATAGCCCTGGGTTGAAATCTCAGCTCTGCTACCTATAACATATAACTTAATCTTGGGCAAGTTACTTAACTCCTGTATTAGTTTTCTCACCTGTAAAATGGGGATGTTGTGAGGATTAAATAATAAAAATTTAAGTGAAGTGCTTAGTGCATGATAACTACCAGCTAATAAGTACTGTAGATTTTTTAATTTAAATTCTTTGTTATTTAAAGTATTACTATGTCTCCATTTCCCCCCCATTGACTTCTCCCTGGCCAATCCCAATCCTCTAGATTTTTCTTTCTTTTGTTTTTTCTTTTTTATAAATCTTTATTGTTCAGATTATTACAATTGTTCCTCTTTTTCCCCCCATAGCTTCCCTCCACCTAGTTCCCACCCCACCCTCTGCCTTTACCCCCACCCCCACTGTCCTCATTCATAGGTGTACGATTTTGCCCAGTCTCTTCCTGTACCCCCCACACCCTTTCCCCCTGAGAATTGTCAGTCCACTCCCTTTCTATGCCCCTGATTCCATTATATTCACCAGTATATTCTGTTCATCAGAGTTTTTATTCACTTGATTTTTAGATTCACTTGTTGATAGACATGTATTTGTTCTTCATAGTTTTTATCTTTACCTTTTTCTTCTTCTTCCTCTTCTTAAAGAATACCTTTCAGCATTTCATATAATATTGGTTTGGTGGTGATGAACTCCTTTAGCTTTTTCTTATCTGTGAAGCTCTTTATCTGACCTTCAATTCTGAATGATAGCTTTGCTGGGTAGAGTAATCTTGGTTGTAGGTTCTTGCTATTCATCACTTTGAATGTTTCTTGCAACTCCCGTCTGGCCTGCATAGTTTCTGTTGAGAAATCAGCTGACAATCATATGGGTGCTCCTTGTAGGTAACTAACTGTTTTTCTCTTGCTCCTTGTAGGTAAGTAACTGTTTTTCTCTTAATATTCTCTTTTGTCTTTGGCTCTTGGAATTTTAATTACGATGTGTCTTGGTGTGGTCCACTTTGGATTGGGGTTCTCTGCACTTCCTGGACTTGTAAGTCTATTTCTTTCACCAGGTGGGAGAAGTTTTCTGTTATTATTTCTTCAAATAGGTTTTTAGTATCTTTCTCTCTTCTTCTGGCACCCCCATAATTCTGATGTTGGTACGCTTGAAGATGTCCCAGAGGCTCCTTACAATATCTTCAATTTTTGGATTCTTTTTGCTTTTCCAGTTGGGTGTTTTTTGCTTCTTTGTATTTCAAATCTTTGACTTGATTCTTGCGATCCTCTAGTCTGCTGTTGGATCTCTGTATATTATTCTTTATTTCAGTCAGTGTATGCTTAATTTCTAGATGGTCCTTTTTCATATCCTTGAGGGTCTCACTAAATTTCTCAGAGGTTTCTAAAAGATTCTTGAGTAACCTTACAAGCGTGGTTTTGAACTCTATATCCAGTCGTTTGCTTTCCTCCATTTCTTTCATTTGTGACTTGTTTCTTTGTCTCCGCATTTTGGCTGCTTCCCTGAGTTGATAGAGTGGCTTTGTGTGCTACATGTCCTATAGGGCCCAGTGGCTCAGCCTCCCCAGTTACCTGAGGTGGACACTCTTGGTGCACCCCTTTGTGGGCTGTGTGCACAGTCTTGTTGTAGTTAAGCCCTGATTGTTGTTGGTATCACTGGGAGGAATTGACCTCCAGGCCAATTGGCTGTGAGGCTCAGCTGTGTCTATGCTGGGACAACTTCTCTGCAGGAGACACCCTTATGAGACAAGACTTGCAAAAGCCTCTGTGCTCAGCTTGGATGGGGCGGATTCTCAGGGCAGAACAGACAGCAATGGCTTCTTGTCAGCCCTGCCCTAAGAGGACCCTGGGTCTCAGTGTCCCGTGGTAATCGCTGCAAGCACCTCTGAGGGAAAGCCACCCTCGAGTTTCACCCGCTGCCAGACAGTCCATTTTCTCCCCGAATGAGTCTGGGTCCTCAGAGTCTCGCCCAGAACTGGATTTCAGAGCAGTCGGGAGCTTTTTTCTCCCTCCCGATTGAGAAAGCCAGCCACGTACTCAGTTGCCAGCTCTCTTCGTGTGCGCGCCTCTGTACCTCTGCCTCCTGCAGTTCCTCTGAGTCTCGGCGTGCTTTTCTCTTTCCTGACAGTCCAGTTTCTCCCCGAATGAGTCTGGGTCCCCAGAATCTTGCCCGGAACTGGAGTTCAGAGCAGTCAGGAGCTTTTGTCTCCCTCCCGATTGAGAAAGCCAGCCACGTACTCAGTTGCCAGCCCTCTCTGCGCGTGCGCCTCTGTACCTCTGCCTTCCGCAGTTTCTCTATGCGTCTCAGTGTGCTTTTCTCTTTCCTTCTAGTTGTAGAATTTCCACTCAGCCAGCCTTCCTGTGGTTCTGGATGATGTCCATTTTGTCTTTTAGTTGTAATTTTGAAATTGTTGTGCAAGGTAGCAGTTTAGGTGTTTACCTATGCCGCCCTCTTGGTTTCTCCTCCTAGATTTTTCTTTAATATATATTTTTTTCTAGTTATCAAATAAAGCAAAAATTAAATTTGAGTCTATGTTTAGGATATGTATTATAACTATCTTTATTGTCAAGATGGGAAAATGTTTTTCAAAAAATTAAATCATTCCATTTTTTTCATTTATTTAAAAAGAGAACCCTCAAATTTTGTGATAATTTATTTTAATTTTTTTGTTTGCTTGGTTTTTTTGTTGTTGTTGCTGTTGTTAATCTTCACCAGAGTATATTTTCCCTTTTTTTTTTTTTTTTTTTTTTTTTTTTTTTAGAGTGGAAGAGGGAAAGACAGAGCGAAACATCACTGTGAGAGAAACACATCTATTGGTTGCCTTCTGCAACCAAGGTATCTGCCCTTAACCAGAATCAAACCCAGAACCCTTTGGTCCACAGGCTGACACTCTATCCACTGAGTCAAACCGGCTAGGACCATTTTAATTTTGTATCAAACTATTGGGGTTAGTATTGGGTCAGGGCTGATCCTATATTGTAGATGCAGGAAATTCAGTCATTGCACATGCCATAATCAATGTTAAAGCAAACACAGAGGCTTCATTGGCCTTAGAGAGTGGGAGGGAAGGGATTGTAGAAAACACACAAATGTAAATGCCATTCTCCTAACACTTGAATTCCAGAAGTGAAACTGGAGGGCTGAACTGTCCATATTAGGAAATAACTGACTTTTTGATGACTACAATGTTAAACTAAGTGTTTTGCCCTCCTCCCCACCCCCAACAGTGGGCTGGGCAATGGATGGGGATGGGGGTAAGGAGAAGCATGGAAGGGAATTTGTCAGGAAGATATTATTATTATAGATCAGTTAGTTTTATATTCACTCTATTCTCTTCCAACATAATCTCAGGGCAGTTATAAGCACTCTAAAATCAAATTTTCACCTTATTGGAGAGACTGAAAACACCCATCTTAGTTTTAACAATGAAATTTCTGACTCAGATTCCCAAATGAGGTAATATGTTAATTCCTGAAATTGCAGCAGGGTTAAAAACATGTGTTAAGATTGGTTTGAATCAATCAAAGCATTCAACATGTGCCCTTGCTATAAAGTAGTAAATGAGGGCCTGGGGTATAAACAACCTTTTCAACCTCTCTGGCATTGAATATATTTCACCTTAATAAAATATCAGGAACTCCCATTATATATATATTAGAGGCCTGGTGCACAAAATTCGTGCATGGGAGGGGGTGTCCCTCAGCCCAGCCTGCACCCTCTCCAATCTGGGATCCCTCTCACAATCCAGGACTCCAGGACTGCTGCCTCCCAACTGCTCGCCTGCTTGCCTTCCTGATTGCCCCTAACCGCTTCTGCCTGCCAGCCTGATCAACCCCTAACCACTCCATGCCAGCCTGACTGATGTCTAACTGCTCCCCTGCCAGTCTGTTTGCCCCCAACTTCCCTCCTCTGCTGGCCTGGTCACCCCTAACTGCCCTCCCCTCCAGGGTTGATCGCCCCCAACTGCCCTCCCTTGCAGGCCTGGTCTCTCCCAACTGCCCTCCCCTTCTGGCCATCTTGTGGTGGCCATCTTGTGTTCACATGGGGGCAGGATCTTTGACCACATGGGGGCAGCCATCTTGTGTGTTGGAGTGATGGTCAATCTGCATATTACACTTTTATTAGATTGGATAAAGGCCTGGTGCATGGGTGGGGTCCAGCTGGTTTGCCCTGAAGGGTGTCCCGGATCAGGGTGGGGGTTCCCTTGGGGTGTGGGGCACCCTGAGCGAGGGGCCTGTGGTGGTTTGCAGGCCAGCCACGCCCCCCAGAGACCAAAGTGGAGGCCCTGGTATCTGGAATTTATTTATCGTCTGCAATTGCGACTTTGTAGCCTGGAGCGGAGCCAAGCCTCCTTCTTGCTCAGTGGCGGCAGCCATTTCTGTTGGAATTTATTTACCTTCTATAATTGAAACTTTGTAGCCTTGAGTGGAGGCCTGGGCCCGCCAGGGTGTGTGGAAAGCTTGGCTTCCTCCATTGCCAGGGAAACCCAAGCCTCCCTCCTGTTCTCTGTGGCTGCAGCCATCTTGGTTGGAGTTAATTTGCATACTTGTTCTGATTGGATGGTGGGTGTGACTGGTGGGTGTGGCTTGTGTGTAGCGGAGTGATGGTTAATTTGCATATTACTCTTTTATTAGATAGGATATACATATTCAGTTTCCTTTAGTTAAGAATCAGGGATAAAATAGCATTAAGCTTCAATAGGAACATAGCTGTGTGGCATGTGCTATGTGGGGGCAATAAAGACACTATGAGCCAGGGACTGAACCGCCTCAAACCTAACAGAAGCAAGTGCTCCCACCCTGCATTTAAGAAACGTTTTTCCACTTAAGTTCTCCCAGGACACCTTGCATCCCCTGAGCTCATATTTTCAAATACTTGCCTGGTATCTCCATAACTTCTCTATGCTTTTCTCTTAAAATTGACATTGTTTTGTGTTTTGTTGTTTTGCGTGTGTGGTGTGTTTTTTTTTTAACTCAGAGAAGACAACGTTTTTGCATATTACTGTCCTTGTTAACTCATCATTCAGAGTTGGTGCGTGAAAGTAACAGGTTTTTTTTGTTGTTGTTAATTATTCTTTAAAGTATTACATATGTCTCCTTTTCCCCCCACTGACCCTTCCCCAGCCACTCCCACCCCCCAGGACAAGCCCCCACAGCCCCAGTGTCCTGACCATTGGTTATGCTAATATTCATGCAAACAAGTCCTTTGGTTGCTCTCTTACACACCACCTTGCCCTCTCCTGCCTTCCCTATTCAGTGTTTCTCCATCCCTGGACCTATTTTTTGTTCATCAGTTTATGATATTCATTATCTTCCACAAATGAGTGAGATCATGTGATATTTATCTTTCTCCAACTGGCTTATTTCACTTAGCATAATGCTCTCCAGGTCCATCTAGTCCTGCAAATGGTAAAAATTCCTTTTTTCTTATAGCAGCATAGTATTCCATTGTGTAGATGTACACAGTTTTCTGATCCACTCATCTGCTGATGGGCACTTAGGCTGTTTCCAAATCTTAGCTATGGTGAATTGTGCTATGAATATAGGGGTGCATATGTCCTTTTCTGATTGGTGTTTTGGAAGTAATAGTTTTTGAGGGATGAGAAGCCCCTGGGCATGTGAGGTTTTTGTGGAGACATTTGTAGCAATGTGTCCCCATGATTCTTCCAGCTAACCAAGCTTACTGCTCAGGCACCCTCTCCTTAGTCTCACCAGCACTTGTTATAAGTCTGGTTTATAACAGCTCTGACAGATGGGCCAGATGGCTCCCAAAGAGCCCCAACTAGAGCACAGACCTGTGCAGATGTCTTGCTCTGGGACAAAAGGCTTACACTGCCTCCTGCTGCCATTTGTCCTGGCGGTCTGTAGGAGAGCTGAGTACTGGGTCCACCATAGAAATCTGGGTGGAGCTTTGCAAAGACAGCTTTCAATTAAATATCAAGGACAGTGGAATGATCCAATGTTTTCAAAGATGAGCCTTTTTACTTGCCTTAGAGGTCTGACCTCTTATATTCCCAGGTAAGGGAAAGAGTAATATAGTCATGGTAGTTCTCAGAATGTTAGCAAATCTCAGAGTCATGGAATTGGAAAGGACCTTTGCAGTGAGAGCAGCTACCTGTAGGGGAATGTTAGCTGCCTACTGCCAGGAGGCCCCAGGATTGACGGGCTTGTGGAGGCTGACACATCATGTAACTCAAGACATCAGACACCAAATACCAATTGCCTGATTCAAAATATGAAAGAAAGGACCCAGGAGTTAGTCTTATGGGTGTATCTCCCCTCCTCCCTGTGGGAAGTGGGCCTCTGTGATCCGCTTTTGATGGAAACTGTTGCTGAATTCCCCCAGAGCAAACAGAATGTAGGGAGGAAGGAAGAGGAGGTAAGAGCAAGGAACTGTGGACATGGGCCAGCATCAGGGTGGAAACCAACCCCTCCCCCTGCAAGCACCTGCATCAACTAGACAGGGGAGGTGGATGCAACTAGAAAAGCCTTCAGCCCAATTTTTTAAATGGCCCAATGGGAGACAATAAGACCTAGGTGAAGTATGAGGAAACAGATTACCCCATAGTACTCAGCCAATGAGGAACCGGAGGAGGGGCTGAATAAATCGGCTGTGTTCGCTACCCCAGGTGTGCCGGTACAATTGGACAGACACCCACTCTTGAGAATGTATTAAAAGTCTCATTTTTGCCATTCTTCTGTCTCCGAGTCCATTATTTGAATTCCGACAGGTGAGCATTTCTCACACTTTCCCCACCCTCTAGGAAAATACCCAGGACACTGAAAGAGGTCCTCTCAGGAATGTGTAGACTTGATACACCCCCTTTCAGGCTCCCCTTCGGTTTGTCATATTTTTTCTTTACCCTGCTAATACCATTTGGTCAGCACAGATACACAAGCTAATTGAGGCTCCCTGAGGCTATACATTAATCTATGGACAAGAAGAAACCTTACTTATCAGGCTACATTTTAATTTTCCATGACAGTAAAACATAAGTAACTGTAGGACAGTACTCAGGGTAATCAATTCTAAAAAAGATCTTGTGGGGCCAATGCAAGTTGAAAATGTAATCATCGTTCATTTCAACTGAAAAACATTTTATATGTTCCCTGAGTTCCAAAATTGATACCCTTTCATACCAAAACACTAAATATGATTAAGAAGGGCACAATTACATCAATAATTAACATTGGCTATCATAAACACAAACTAAGGGCATTTTCCCTTCACTAGTTATGACTAATATTATTATTCAACTAGAGGCCCGGTGCATGAAAATTTGGGCACTCAGGGGCGGACGTGGGGGCGGGGGTGTCCCTCAGCCCAGCCTGCACCCTCAGGTAGGGTCCCTAGGCCTGGCCTGAGATCAGGGCCTATCGGGGCTTTCCTTCCCCGGGCTGCAGGCAGCTGGCCCCACCCCCGCCACTGCCACTGCTTGCCATCTGTGCAGCGCTGCCCCCCCTCCCCTGCCACTGGTGGCTTCCCTCTGCGGGTGACAGGCTGGGGTGCGATGGCTTGGCTGGCCTGGGCCTCCCTCTTTCTTTGCTGAGGGTGGGGGGGCCAGCCCTGCAAGAGGGGCCGTCTGCCTACCTGATCTCCCCTAACCGCTGGCCTGCCTACCTGATTGTCCCTAACCATTTGCCTGCCTACTGATCATCCCTAACCACTGGTCTGCCTACATGATCACCCCTAACCACTCTGCCTGCCTGCCTGATTCCCCCTAACTGCTTGCTTGGTGGCGGGGCCAGCCCATGAGGGGTTGTGGTGGTCTGGTCTCTGGTCATTTCGGTCGTGATGCCTCTGGCCTTTTATTATATAGGATAATATGGCCACTTACATGTTGTTTCTTAGTTTTTATGTACACATTAAAGACTAAATTTATAAGAATACACATACAAATGATACCCAATATTTATATAATTCAACATTTATTTTTTTAAAAAAAACAATTCCCTAGCTGGTTTGGCTCCGTGGATAGAGCATCGGCCTGTGGACTCAAGGGTCCTGGGTTCAATTCCAGTCAAATGCACATACCCGGGTTGGGGGCTTGACCCCCAGTAGGGGGAATGCAGGAGGCAGCCAATCAATGATTCTCTTTCTTCATTCATAGATTATCTCTCCCTCCCTCTCCCTTCTTCTCTGAAATTAATAAAAATATATTAAAAAATATAAAATCAGTGAAAACCAAGCACATATTATTTGTTTAGTTATTTATTGTTGAAACTATTACATATGTCCCTTTTTCCCCTATTGACCCCTTCTAGAACCCCCCACCCCAGGCCTTCACCACCCCATTGTCTATGTCCGTAGACTTTGCACATATGCATACAAGTTCTTGGTTGATCTCTTCCCACACACCCACCCTCCCCTGCCGTCCCTCTGAGATTCCAAAGTCTGTTCCTTGGTTCTATGTATCTGGATCCACTCCATTCATCAGTTTATTTTGTTCATTAGATTCCACATATGAGTGAGATCATGTGATACTTGTCTTTCTCTGGCAGGCTTATTTCACTTAGCATAATAGTCTCCAGATCCCTCCATGCTGTCTGAAAGGGTAAGAGATTATTCCTTATTATTGATGCATAGTATTCCATGGTATAAATGTACCACAACATTTTTATCCAATCGTCTACTGATGGGCACTTGGGCTGTTTCCAGATCTTAGCTATTGTAAATTGTGTTGCTATGAAGATAGGGAATGCATACATTCTTTCTGATTGGTGCTTCGGGTTTCTTAGGATATATTCCTAGAATGGGATCACTGGGTCAAATGGCAATTCCATTTTTAATTATTTAAGGAAACTCTGTACTGTTTTCCATAATGGGTGCACCTGTCTGCATTCCCACCAGCAGTGTACTAAGGGTTCCCTTTTCTCCACATCCTCGCCAACACTTGTCATTTGCTGATTTGTTGGTGGTAGCCATTGTGACAGGTGTGAGGTGATACCTCATGGTCATTTTAATTTGCATCTCTCTGACGATCAGTGACTTTCAGCATTTTTTCATATGTCTCTTGTCCTTCTGTATATCCGCTTTGGGAAAATGTCTATGTCCTCTGCACATTTTTAAAAAATATTTTTTAATTGATTTCAGAGAGGAAAGGAAAGGAAGAGAGAGATAGAAACACACTGGGGATTGAGCCACAGCCCGGGCATGTGCCCTTGACCGGAATCGAACCTGGGACCCTTCAGTCCACAAGGTTGGTTCTCTATCCACTGAGCAAAACCTGCTAGGTCTGCCCATTTTTTTAATTTAATAAATCTTTATTGTTCAGATTATTACAATTGTTTCTCTTTTTCCCCCCCATAGCTCCCCTCCACCCGGTTCCCACCCCACCTCTGCCCTTACCTCCCCCGCCCCACTGTCCTCATCCATAGGTGTATGATTTTTGTCCAGTCTCTTCCTGCAACCCCCAACCCCTTTCCCCCTGAGAATTATCAGCCCACACCCTTTCTATGCCCCTGATTCTATTATATTCACCAGTATATTCTGTTCATCAGATTTTTAATTCACTTGATTTTTAGGTTCACTTGTTGATAGATATGTATTTGTTGTCACTTTGTTGTTCATAGTTTTTATCTTTACCTTTTCGTTCTTCTTCCTCTTCTTAAAGAATACCTTTCAGCATTTCATATAATGCTGGTTTGGCGGTGATGAACACCTTTAGCTTTTTCTTATCTGTGAAGCTCTTTATCTGACCTTCAATTCTGAATGATAACTTTGCTGGGTAGAGTAATCTTGGTTGTAGGTTCTTGCTATTCATCACTTTGAATGTTTCTTGCCACTCCCGTCTGTCCTGCATAGTTTCTGTTGAGAAATCAGCTGATAATCGTATGGCTACTCCCTTGTAGGTAACTAACTGTTTTTCTCTTGCTGCTTGTAATATTCTCTCTTTGTCTTTTGCTCTTGGCATTTTAATTATGATGTGTCTTGGTGTGGTCCTCTTTGGATTCCTTTTGTTTGTGGTTCTGTGTGCTTCCTGGACTTGTAAGTCTATTTCTTTCACCAGGTGGGGGAAGTTTTCTGTCATTATTTCTTCAAATAGGTTTTCAGTATCTTGCTCTCTCTTTTCTTCTGGCACCCCCATAATTCTGATGTTGGTACACTTGAAGTTATCCCAGAGGATTCTTACACTATCTTCATATTTTTGGATTCTTTTTTTTTTTTTGCTTTTCCGGTTGAGTGTTTTTTGCTTCTTTGCATTTCAAATCTTTGACTTGATTCTTGTATTCCTCTAGTCTGCTGTTGGGTCTCTGTATAATATTTTTTATTTCAGTCAGTGTATGTTTAATTTCTAGTTGGTCCTTTTTCATATCCTTGAGGGTCTCGCTAAATTTATTGGCCTTTTCTAGGAAATTCTTGAAAAACCTTATAACCGTGGTTTTGAACTCTATATCCTGTCATTTGTTTTCCTCCATTTCTTTCATTTGTGATCTGTTTCTTTGTCTCTGCATTTTAACTGCTTCCCTGAGTTGATAGAGTGACTTTGTGTGCTAGGTGTCCTATATAGCCCAGTGGGTTGGCCTCCCCAGTTACCTGAGGTGGACACTCTTGGTGCACCCCTTTGTGGACTGTGTGTACAGCCTTGTTGTAGTTAAGTCTTGATTATTGGTATCACTGGGAGGAATTGATCTCCAGGCCAATTGGCTGAACTTCTGTGCTGGAGACAGCCTTATGGGACCAGACTTGCAAAATTGCAAAAGCCTCTGTGCTCAGCTTGGATGGGGTGGAGTCTCAGGGTTGAGCAGACAGTCTTGGCTTCCCGTCAGCCCTGCCCTTGCGTGCATGCCTCCAGACCTCTGCCTTTCGCGGCTCCCCTGAGTTTCTGCCTGACAGTCCAGATTCCCCTGTAAGAGCGTGGGTCCCCAGGGGCTTGCCCGGAACTGGGGTTCAGTGCAGTCGGAACTGGGGTTCAGTGCAGTAGGGAGCTTCCGACTCCCTCCCACTACGGAAAGCCAGTGGCAACCTCAGCAGTCCGTCTTCTCTTTGTGCACTTGCGTGTGCGCGCAGGCGCACATGCGCACCTCTACACCCCTGCCGGCTGCAGCTCCCTCGAGTCTCTGAGTCTCCGTGTGCCTTTCTCTCTACCTGACAGTCCAGACTACCCCCGTATGAGCCTGGGTCCACAGGGTTTCGCCCGGAACTGGGGTTCAGTGCAGTCAGAACTGGGGTTCAGTGCAGTTGGAACTGGGGTTCAGTGCAGTCGGGAGCTTCCTTCTCCCTCCCGCCAGAGAAAGCCAGCCAGGCACTCAGCTGCCCTTCCTCTCTGAGTGTGTGTATCCGTACCTCAGCCCTTTGCAGCTCCTCTGATTCTCCATGAGCTTCTCTCTTTCCTTCTAGTTGTAGAATTTCCACTCAGCCAGCTTTCCTGTGGTTCTGGATGATGTCCGTTCTGTCTTATTTGTAGTTTTGAAATTGTTGTGCAAGGCAGCAGTTTAGGTGCTTACCTATGCCGCCATCTTGGTTTCTCTCAGGGCTGCCCATTTTTTAATTGGACTGTTTGTCTTCCTTTTGTTGAGTTGCATGAGTTCCTTATATTTTTTTTTATATTAACCCTTTATCAGATGTATTATTCCCAAATATGTTCTCCCATACAGTGGGCTGCCTTTTCGTTTTGTTGATGGTTTCTTTGGCAATCTAGAAGCTTTTTATTTTAATGTAGTCCCATTTGTTTATTTTCTCCTTAGTTTCCTTTGCCCTAGGTCCTAGGAGATGTATCCGTAAACATATTGATATAAGAGGTGTCTGAGATTTTGCTGTCTATGGTTTCTTCTAGGATTTTTATAGTTTCATGACTTACATTTAAGTCTTTTATCCATTTTGAGTTTAATCTTGGGTATGGTGTAAGTTGGTGGCCTAGTTTTATTTTTTTGCATGTATTTCTCCAATTTTCTCAACACCATTTATTGAAGAAACTGTCTTGACTCCATTGAATGTTCTTGCCTCCTTTGTCAAATATTAATTGAGTGTAATGGCTTGAGTCAATTTCTGGGGTCTCTGTTCTGTTCCATTGATCTATATGTTTGTTCTTGTGCCAGTACCAGGCTGTTTTGAGTACAGTGGCTTTGTAGTATAATTTGATATCTGATATTGTGAACCCTCCAACTTTGTTCTTTTTCAAGATTGCTGCAGCTATTCAGGTCTTTTTTGGTTCCATATAAATTTTTGCAGTATTTGTTCTAGATCTGTGAAAAATGTTGTTGGTATTTTAATAGAGATTGCATTGAATCTATAGATCACGTAGGGTAGTATGCACATTTTAATGATGTCAATTCTACCAATCCATGAACATGGTATATGCTTTCACTTGTTTATATCTTCTTCTATCTCCTTTTTCAATGTCCTATAGTTTTCTGAGTACAAGTGTTTTACCTCCTTGCTTAGTTTATTCCTATGTATCTTAATTTTTTTTGTTGCAATGGTAAATGGGACTGTGTGTTTATTTTCTCTTTCTGAGAATTCATTACTGGTGTATAAAAAGCCATAGATATTTGGGTGTTGATTTTGTATCCTGATACACTGCCGAATTCATTTATTAAATCTGGTAGTTTTTTGGTGGAGTCCTTAGGGTTTTCTATGTACAATATCATGTCATCTGTGCATAATGAGAGTTTTACTTCCTCTTTTCCAATTTGGATGGCTTTAATTTCTTCTTCTTGTCTGATAGCTGTGGCTAGGACTTCCAGTGCTATGTTGAATAAGAGTGGTGAAAGCGGACAACCCTGTCTTGCTCATGTTCTTAGGGGAAATGATTTTAGTTTTTGCCTATTGAGCATGATGTTTGCTGAAGGTTTGGCATATATGACCTTTATTATGTTGAGGTATGATCCTTTTATACCCACTTTGTTGAGAATTTTCATCAAAAATGGGTGTTGGATTTTGTTGAATGCTTTTTCTGCATCTGTTGATATGATCATGTGAGTTTTGTCTTTCAGTTTGTTTATGTGATGTATCATGTTTATTGATTTGCGAATATTGTACCAGCCTTGCATCCCTGGAATAAATCCCACTTGGTCATGGTGTATGATCTTTTTAGTATATTGTTGGATATAATTTGCTAATATTTTGTTGAGGATTTTAGCATCTATGTTCATCAGGGATATTGGCCTGTAATTCTCTTTCATTGTGGTGTCTTTTTCTGGTTTTGGAATTAGAATAATGCTGGCCTCATAAAAAGCACTTGGAAGTTTCTTTCCTCTTGGAATTTTTGGAACAGTTTGAGGAGTATCGGTGTTAGTTCCTCTTTGAATGTTTGGTAAAACTCTCCTATGAAGATCCAGCAGCGGGGGCACCCGCCAAGACCCTGACCCTTTGCACCCAGACAAGACTGGCCGCGCAGTCCCCTCAGCTTCTTACTGTTGTTGGAAGTGGGAATCTGTGCTTAAATGAGAAATAAGGCCTCACTGGAGACATTCAAGCAAAAGTTGGACTACTCTTCCAGAACAGAAAGGAAACTCATGCATCAGAAAAGGTAACTAATAAAGGTACCAAAAGAATATGGCTGCACAAATTCCAGAATCTGATAAAACAGTTTAAAGAGTTTCTTGGAGTCTACAATAAACTTACAGAAACCTGCTTTTTGGACTGTGTTAAAGACTTCACAACAAGAGAAGTAAAACCTGAAGAGACCACCTGTTTAGAACATTGCTAACAGAAATATTTAAAAATGATGCAAAGGAATATCATATTCAACAGAATGAAGCCCTGGCAGCCAGAGCAGGACTCCTTGGCCAGCCACAGTAGAGACATCCTGATGGGTGGACTTTCCCTGAAAGGTTGCCAATGGCTTTGCACTGGAAGTGAGGATTCATCTGATAGAATCCCCTGAAAGCAGTAGCCACCATGTTTACCATCTGTCATGACTGTTTGGCAAATGGAAACCACTGGAGAAACAAAATTGCTATTTACCAGGGATAATCAAAATAGAAGGTCTTATTGTCCAATGAAAATAGTAAGATGCAACATTTGTTGAGGCATTATGATTCAGGAGCTTAGTCACTTAATTAGAAAAATAAACCATTGTTTCTTCAATTGTGACTGTTAATTTTAAAGCACAATATGTGTTCAATCATGAATGACCTAGAAAAATTTTATTTCTAAAAGTTAAATAAATGGAAATATCACTGTGCAAGCAAACAAACAAGGAAAAATTCCCCTATGAAGCCATCTGGATCAGGGTTTTTGTTTGCTGGGAGTTTTGTTTTGTTTTTTTTAATTTCTGCTTCTATTTCATCAGTTATTATTTGCCTATTCAGGTTTTCTGATCCTTCCTGATTCAGTTTTTGGTAGAGTGTATTTTTTTAGGAATTTGTCCATTTCATTCATATTGTCCAGCTTGTTGGCATATAGTTTTTCATAGTATTTTTTTTCTACAATCCTTTGTATTTCTGTGGTGTCAGATGTTACATTACCGTTTTCATTTCTGATTCTATTTATTTGTGTCCTCTCTCTGTTTCTTGAGGAGTCTGGCTTAAGGTTCATCAATGTTGTTTACCTTTTCAAAGAACCAGCTCTTGGTTTCATTGATTTTTTTTGTTTTTTTTTTTTAGTCTCTATTTCATTTATTTCTGCTCTAATCTTTATTATTTCCTTCCTTCAACTTACTCTGGGCTTTCTTTGTTGTTCTCTTTCTAATTCTTTAAGTTGTAGGGTTAAATAGTTTATTATTAATTTTTATTTTTATTTTCTTTCTTTTTATTTTTTTTTTTTGTAGGGTCACTTTTCCTTATCAATTTTATGTCTGGAAGATCAATGCAGTGAAGTCAGAGGGTTGTTAAAGTCTCCTACTATGACTGTATTGTTGTCGATCTCTCCCTTAATGTCCTCTAGAATTTTAAAAATATATTTAGGTGCTCCTATATTGGGTGCAAATATGTTTACAGGGTTATATCCTCTTGTTGGATTGATCCCTTTAGTGTTATATAGTGACCTTTTTTAAAAATATATTTTTATTTACTTCAGAGAGGAAGGGAGAGAGAGAGCTAGAAACATCAATGATGAGAGAGAATCATTGATTGGCTGCCTCCTGCATGCCCCACACTGGGGATTGAGCCTGCCACCCCCAAAGACATGTGCCCTTGACCAGAATTGAACCTGGGACCCTTTAGTCCACAGGCCAATGCTCTATCTACTGAGCCAAACCATCTAGGGCATATAGTGACCTTGATGGTCTCTTGTGATGGCCTTCATTTTGAAGTCCATTTTGTCAGATATCAATATTGCTACCCCAGCTTTTTAATTTTGTTTCCATTTTCATGGAAACTTTTTTCAATCCCTTCACTCTCATCCTGTGTGAGTCTTTTGTCCTGAGGCAGGTCTCTTGTAGACAGCATATATATGGGTCATGATTTCTTATCCATTCAGCTACACTATGTCTTTTGATTGATGCATTTAATCCATTTACATTTAAAATTATTGCCATTTTTATTCTGTATGCCTCCGTTTCACTCTCCATTTCTTCTTCTCATTACAGCAGTCCCTTTAGCATTTCTTGCAATGCTGGTTTGGTGCTGATAAATCCCTTTAGTTTTTTTGTTTGTCTGGAAAGCTCTTTATTTCACCATCTATTTTAAATGATAGCCTTGCTGGATATAGTAATCTTGGTTTCAGATCCTTGCTTTTTATTCCCTTGAATACGTCATGCCATTTCTTCTGGCCTATAGAGTTTCTAATGTGAAATCAGCTGACAGCCTTATGAGAGCTCCATTGTAGGTAACAAATTGCTTTTCTCTTGCTGCCTTTAAGATTCTCTCTCTGTCTTTAATTTTTGGCATTTTAAGTATGATGTGTCTGGGCATGGGTCTGTTTTGGTTCTTATGTTTGCGACTCTCTGTGCCTCCTGGACTTGTGTGACTTTTTCCTTCACCAGGTTAGGGGAGTTTTCTGTCATTTTTTCTTCAAACAGTTCTCTATTCTTTACTCACTTTTTTCTCCTTCTGGCACTCTTATTATGTGAATATTATTATAGTCCATGTTGTCCCACAGCTCCCTTAAACTGTCCTCCTGTTTTGTAATTGTTTTTTCTGTTTGGTTCTCTGATTAATATTTTTTCTACCCTGTCTTCTAATTCACTGATCTGATCTTTGGCTTCCCCTAATCTGTTGTGTACGCCTTCCAATGTGTTCTCCGCCCCCCCCCCCCATTGTGTTCTTTATTAGTTCTATGTCATTCTTTATTTCATAGTTACTATATCTTTTCTCATGCTGTTGAACATCTTTACCATCATTATTCTGAACTCTGTACCAGATAAATTTCTTATCTCCATTTTGTTTATCTCTTCTTCTAGAGAAATCTCTTCTTTCTTTCTTTTTCTTTTTTTGTCTCCCCATTTTGGTTGCCTGTTTGGGTTTGTGTCTATGTATTTGTTAGATCTGCTATGACTCCCCCTCTCTACTGTAAGACAATGTCAGATTCTTTTTCTGATTGGCCCTGAGTACCCTGTTTGAAGCTATCAGCAATCCACAGCTTGTGACTCCCTCTGCTGGGGCTGAGTGTCTTTGGGAAGAACCAAGATGTGCACTAGGATCTGCTTTTCCTAGCCCCAGGCCTATAAGGAGATTAGGCAAAGACTCAAAGCCTCCAGAGATCCACCTCTGCATTCAGTCTGATTTTATCCAGGCTTGATTAGCCTCAGACTATTGATCACAGGGTGGGGCAAGAGGTCTTCCAACAGGGTGGTGCAACTGCCTACTCCCCAAGCAAAAAGTGCCTGAATAGCAAAGGTCTGTGGAGAAAGATGTCCTCCGCAGCGTGAGGGAATGACTTAGCACAGGACTCTGAGGTGCCTGCCCTCCAAGCTCCAACCCCAGAGCCCCAGCCCTAGACTCTGCTCACACAGCACCAGTCCACTCTGCCCTCCCTCTGCCAGAGCCCAAGGTGAATGGCTACACACAAAATTTTGCATGTTGGCCCTTTAAGAGAGTGCCTGCATTTCCAGCCATCTCTAGCTGGCAGATAGCAACAGTGCTGCTTTTTATAGCCATATGTTCTATGGCCACCTTTCTGTTTCAGTTCTGTGGGCTCGGGAGCCCAGCTTGGGATTTAGACCCCAGGGTTCTCAGCGGGAACGCCCCACAGCTAAGACTTCCTACCAGTCTCTACTTCCTACCAGTCTCTATGCAGTCTCAACTTTCCATCCTTGGTTTTCAATGTTCTCTCCAGCTAGTCTTCAGTTGATTTTTTCAGGGTGTTTTTTTCTATATTTTAGTTGTAATTCCAGTTTGGTCCTGGGAGTGTGTCAGTGTAGCTTCTACTTACTCCACTGCCATTTTTAAGACCTGCAAATATTACTTTTACTGAACAAGTTGAAATGTGTTTCATTTCAACAGACACAATGTATATGATTATCCTTGTTATAAATAAGAAAAACTATGTATGATAAATCTGATGGGGGAACTTAAGGTAACATATGCCAATTATATGATGATGATGATGCATTGCGGTTCTCTTCTTTAGGTACTCAGTGGCTCCAAGAAGTACACCCAAAGAAAACCAGCCCAATAGATGCAAAGAAATGTCTTGAGTATCAGTTATCTTTGATTTCAAAACAAATCATCTCAAAACTTACTGGTTTAACTTTAAAACAATAAACATGATTTGTCACTGTTTTGTGGGTTCTCTGGGGGGTTTCTATTGTTCTGGGCCAGCCTAGCTGAGCCTAGATGATCTACAGTGGCCTGGTTCACATACCTGGTGGTTGGCAGGCTAGTTGATCAAAGAGGCCACACTCATCTGGCGGTTGGTTAGTCAGATGGGATGATGATCACATGTGTCTCATCATCCATCAGGTTAGCAGAAGTTTTTCACAAGGTGGTGTAAGAGTTCCCAGCAGCATGAGAGAGCAAGTCATAAAGAGAGCAAGCACTTTTAAAGACTTTCCTCATATCAGATTTGCTAATGTCCCATAGAACAAGCCAAGTAACATGGCCAAGCCTAGATTCAGAGAATGGAGAAATAGACTCAACCTCTTGATGGAAAAACTGAAAAATATAGTAAGTCCACACTTAATGTTGTTAATAGGTTGTGACTTTAAGCAAAACAATATATAACTAAACCAATTTTACCATAAGCTAATTGATATAAACAAGAGTTAAGTTCCCACAGCACCTCAACAACATTATAATGAAATGTTATTCAAGGACTTGCTGTACTGTGGCTACTCTGTTTAATCTACCATACCTTGGAAGCCAAAGTAGAGAGATTAAATGATATTCCTTGTGAGCAGAATGGGTGTGTCTCTGGTTGAAACATATTTCTATGAAGGGGGTGGGGGCTCTTCTGCTTTAACTACTGAGTTCATCTAGTAAGGCTGCTCTCTTGGGTCTTCTATTATACCTTAGGCAAAGATAAAACTAGAGGTAGGCAGAAGCTTGGGCTCTATAGACTACATGAAGAAATTTAGGTCTTGATCCCAAGAGCAATGGGAAGACATAAGACATTTTAGGAATGAGGGAGATAAGATTACTTGGGCTGCATTGAGAACAGTAATTCTAGCTTTGCTAGGAAGGGGAATAGTGAAATAAGGCTTAAGTCACAGAATATGGGGTCAAGGGACAGGTGTTATTTTTATTATTTTTTTAAAGAATAGTTTATTGCTTTTTAGAAAGAGAGGGAGAGAAAAGAGAGAAACATTGATGTGAAAGTGTAATATCAATTGCTGCCTCCTGCACACCCCCATAGGGTATGAAGCCCTCAACACCAGCATGTGCCCTGATTGGGAATTGAACCTGCAACTTTGGTGCACAGACAATGCCCAACCAACTGAGCTACACCGGTCAAGGCCAGGTGTTTTATTTGGAGTTGGGTTTTTGTTTGTTTGTTTGTTGGTTGTTTTTTCAGCAAAAGATGGTTTACACTAGAGCTTGTTTGAATACTGATGAAAGGATCCAATATTGTAAAAGGTTAAAGGAAAAGCCCAGAGAATTGGGAAGAGAAACTTCAGCATACATGGGAGTTGGCTAAAAACAAAAAAAAATCATATAATAAAATTGATTGTATTTTTGTTGTACAGTTCTATTGATTTTAACATGTGGAAATTCATGTAACTGTCAACAAAATCAGGGTACAGAAGAGTTCTGTTATAACCCTAAGTTGTTGGGTACATCAATACTTTCTTTTTATTCCATTGGGATCAGCTTCTGATAGTATTTCCTGGGTCAATAAATGATATCACTATTCTACCAGTTATTTGGGACAAAAACCTTGGCATCATCCTTGACTCTTTTCTAACCTGTGCATCCTGATGGCTTTATTTTCAAAACACACCTAGACTCTTCTTACCACCCCACTGCTGTCATTTAGTTCAGGCTACCATCATCTTCCGTCAAGACTAGTGCTTCCACGCTTCCCCCCGCCACCCCTCCCCCACCCCTTCACAGTCTATTCTCCACACAATAGAATTATCCTTTCAGAGACTTAAGTCTGATCAAGTTACTCTTCTGCTAAAACTCTCAAGTGAGTTCAGTAGTAACAATCCAAAGACATCATCATGGCCTACAAGATGATTGGGCCCCTGGCTACCTCTCTGATTTCATCTCCTACCACTCTCCCCGTCACTCTCTATCAATTATGGTGGTCTCCTTGCTATTCCTATAGCATGTCAAGCATATTCCTGCCTCAGGTCATTTGAATTTTCTGTCACCTCTGTCTGGAACACTCTTTCCCTAGCTGTCCACATGGCTCATTCCCATCAAGTCAATTCTAGTTTCTGCTTAAATTCCCTTACCAATGAGTTCTTCTCAAACATTTAAAATACCAGCTACCTGACACCACTGTCAAACTTTACCATGCTTTGTTCTTATTCTTAGCACATATCCCTTCATAGCAGATATATATTTGCTTCTCTGTCTTCCTATACTTTAGGACAAGGAACTTTTTTGTTCACTACTTAACAAGCACCTACATGAATGCCTTGCCTGGTATATAGTGGGAGTTCAGTGAACTTTTTTTTAGTGAATAAACTATAGGAAGAAAGGACAGGATGGGAATACATGTAGATTTCTAGATTTTAGGGCACTCTACATTTTCTGTTACTTATATGTACAGTAAGATAATCAGAGGAAGGGGTACAGTAAGTGTTGGGTTAGAGATCTGCAGAGATAGTGGAGAGCAAGTTAACTAGAAAAATATAATGAAATTTCCAGGCACTGTTCACAGTCCATTTAAGGTTGAAATTATTAACTTAGTGATGCCAATCTGTTCAGCAGGACAATTTTCTATGATAAGGCACAGGCATGGAGAAGCATTTTAGTACATCCAGGGTAGAGGACTTAGTTGGGGAAAAAGAAGTGTTGGGCAGGCTTACGGGTAAATAAGAGCAGGATTGTAATGCTGTAGCATTGAATCTAAGATGGATGAGGAGGGAAGTGAAGAGTGAAGCTTAAGTACAGGCTTTCAACAGATTGGCTGTCCTGATAAAGCGAAAAAAGAAACCAGTTATGGTGAACTTCTTTTTTCTTGTTAATCCTCCCCTGAGGATATATTCTTTTCCTTGGATTTTTAGAGAGAATGGAAGGGAGGGAGCGAGGGAGGGAGGGGGGAGATGACCGGTTCAGATAATCGAGCCCAGGACCCTTGTGTGTGTGTGTGTGTGTGTGTGTGTGTGTGTGTGTGTTGGGGGGGGCGGGGGGAGGAGAGGGAGGGGGCACGCCCAACCCTGAGCCACGCCTGCCAGGGCTTCGGTGAAGTTCTTGAGACATCAAGGTGAAAGCCTGTCGGGCTGTGGCTGGACGGAGGGATGTTCCAGTTACTGATTCCTGACGTGATAGCATCCCTGGTGATGGGTCCAGGTGTCTGACTGGGTCGGGAGGCTGACTAAGCCGCTAGAGGCGACGCACGGGTGTTAAGTGGGTTGTACACACTATGAAATTATCAAGGTGGAGACAGAGAGAATGTGCGGGGCTGGGTGCGCAAATAAGCAGATGCTCCCGACAGGGGCGGCTACGTGGGCGGAGAGCCCTGAGAAGAAGCGTCGGAGAAGTAACGGTTTTACGGGGTGACGGTGTTCGGCACGTAACCCCCCTTGGCACCGGGGAGTGATGGCACTAATCCCTGGGGGGGTCCCAGGGCCGCCGCCGCGGACGCGGAGGAGTGGAGCTCAGGCGGAGAGGGGTCTGAGAGCGGGGATCCCAGGGGACCGAAGGGACCGGAGCAACCGCAAGCACCGGCACGCCTTGTCCTCCCTGCGCCCTCCCCCCACCGGCGCCCGCGCCACTCCAGCCTCCACACCAGAAAACGCGGAGGAAACGAGGAGCCCGGCTCCTCAACTCCCGCGGAAGCGCTCTCCGAGGCTCGCCCCGGGTCCGCGCTTCCCCATTGGCCGCAGCTTCCGCCAGCGCCGACCCGCTTCCGCTCACGTCTCCGTGGGGCGGAGCCTTCCTCAAAAGCCACTTCCGCCGGACTCCGCCCCCTCACTCCCTTTTTTGGCGGCTTCTGGCTCAGGCCGCAGCCCCGCCCCGGCGGTCCCGCCCTTCCCCCCGCCCGGGCCGGCAGGCGGGCCCCGCGGCGCCGCTTCCGGTGCGGGCCCCGCCCCGGCTGTGGCCCTGGCGGCGGACCAGTCCGAGGCGCCGCCGCCGCGCCGTGGCCACGGCCGATGCCTCCTCCTCCGCTGCGGGTCCCGGAGCGCCCGGCACAGGTGAGCCGCGCGGCCGGGCCCTCCGCCGCGCGGGAGCAGGTGGGACGGAGTGAGGGAAGGGAGGCAGGTGTGCTGGGCGGACTGGCGGCGCCGCCGGAGGAGCGGGGCCGCGGGGCTGGCAGGAGAAGTGAGCGCCGGGGGAGACCGGAGGCGCCCGGCCCCCGCGGGGTGATGGAGGTGAAGGGAGGAGCCGATGAGGGCCCGCGGGGACTGAGGAGGCGCGGTAGGTGGGCTGGGGCGGCCCGAGAGGAGCCGGCGGAAGGCTGGAAGGCTCGGTGGGAGTCGGGGTTAGGGCTGGGCTGGGGCGGTGAGGAGCCGGGTGGGCAGTAACCGGGGGAGGCGTGGAGCCCGGAGGGGACCGAAGCTGGAGAGATCGGCGGCGAAGGTAGAGGGGAGGCTCAGAGCGAGGCTGGGTCAGAGCTGCGAACGGTCCGTTGCTCCGGGTGGTCCGGGAACTTGAGGGGAATGGGGGAGGGGCCGCGTGAGAGGATGAAGTGGCTGAGGCACCGGAGACAAGTTTCCAAGTGTAGTCGGTGGCATTGTTTGTGGGCCCGCTGGCTGCTGCGGGACGGGGCGGTGGGCTTTGGGGTGAATGGAGTTGTAGCAACGAGTCCTTTCATTCTCACCGAAGAGGCTGTGAGACGCCTCCTCTGCCGGGACGGCAGCCGGAAAGACGGTGCCGCAGGAGCAGTTTGTTCAGGGACTTGGGTGAAAAAACTCCTGCTCGTGATTGTAACGATTATAAATAAATTTTAGATGGTCAACGAATTATTCCCTTTATTCTTTTAATTTTCTTTGATGCAAATTGTTTTTATGTTAAATGAACATCTTGGCTAACTGGATTTAATGTGGGTGTAAATCTTTTTCTGCTTTGTTGCACTATAAAGAGGGCTAAAGCAGAATGAAATTATGCTACAGGCATAACACACTTTTTAAGGGCTAAGAGAATTAAAGGTGGTAGGAGGCAAGTTGGAATTTGACTCTCAGAATACAAAAGGCAAAAGCAGTGCTTCTAAGATAAACAGAAAAGTCGGCTTTTCTCTCTATTTTTTGCCTAGCTTTATAAATTAGACATTTTTTCTCTAACCCATTAAAATATTTATAAATGCAAGCAGTTTTTATTGCTAGGGATGTGATTACTTCCCCATGAATTTTTGAAGATGCTAGGCATTTAGTTTTTTTTAACCTTTCCACCCAATCCTAAAACAACGGAACCATGCATATATCAAGTCCCAACTTGTTCAGTGCATTCTCCTTTCATGTGATGATAACATTGTACGCCATATTGCAAGCCCTGTTCACCTAAATTTTGCCCAGGCAGTGCAGTAATCCCCATTCAGTTATGGATCCTTGCCGAGGAAACAACTCAAGTGACTGTTATTGGGGGTAGGAACTTGGAGAGAAGGGACTGGGGAGTGAGAGGAAGAGAGCCTGTGAAAGGGGTGTGATTTGGAGACTGATTGGGAAGAATGCCGATGAACCAGCCCCCAGAATACTTTTGACATAAAAGCCTTTTCTTTTTGTATTCGTCACAGAATATAGTAGAAGTGAATCAGAAAGAAAGGGGATATGAAGCATTTACTTAGCTGTTTATAAAAAAGAACCATTAACTTCTTTATATAATATTGATATCTGTTTTAAATTGATTAACTTTAAAATCTCCAGAGGAATTCTCCCATTTGTTATTGCCTCCTTTGGGGAGGCGGGGGCGGGGGAGGGGGCATACATTCTTTTGTTGTTGAAGTTGGATACTTTTTGAGGCTATAATGTCCAGTTGGCATGGCCTAGCCCACTTGTACAGCAGGCTGGCAGTTTGATTTGGAAAATTTGAAAAGTTTAGATTCAAGAGCAGTTTGCTAATTCTTTTCTCTGGAAAGAAATCATTCTGTCTGCCTGATCGCTCTGTGTCTAGCTTGGATGATAATTTCTTTCTCTAATGGGCCTGAGAGCATAAGCAGTATTTTCTCTTTTGTAAGCACGCCCTTCTTTTCCTTTATTATTATGTTTTCACACACACAACCTTTTTGTTGTTGTTAATCTTAACCTGAGGATATTTTTTCCATTGATTTGTAGAGAGAGTGGAAAGGAGAGAGGGAAGGGGGGAGGGAGAGATAGAGAAAGAAAGAAACATTGATGTGAGAGAAACACATAGATTGGTTGCCTCCTGTACACACCCCAATCAGGGCTGGGGATCAAATGAATCTGAGACCCTTGAGTGCGTATGCTGATGCTCTAACCACTGAGCACACCGGCCAGCGTGGTAAACACAACCTTTGTACAGTGCGAACCAGTTGCCTTTCCAGTAATAAACAGATTAATGTTTTGTAATGCTGCAGGAGAGAGATCAGAACACAGATGTTTATAGACTTGATTTTGTCTGGATTTACTTCTTTTTAAACCTGCAGTACATCACTACTGAGATTCATCCCATATTCCCCTCTTAAATTCTGTTCCTCTTCTTCACACCCTCCCTACTTACCCATCCACCCCTGAAACTCCCACCACTCACTCACCTTAAAATTCAGGTTTAGGAGTATATGTTTAGTGTTCAGAACTCATACCCTTTACTGGAGAAAAGAAAGCCTTTTATACCTGTTTTACATAGTTGTTTTTTTCCCCCCCCTTTTTTTCTCCTTCTTTGTGGTTTCTATTAATCACTTAAGGTTTAGACCCAGTGTGCCTGCTGGGCTGTGCCCAGGTTCAGAGCCATGCCAGTCGGTGGGTGAAGCACTTGAGGCCCTGATGGAACCGCTGCAGCAGCAGCCACCGCAGCAGCAGCCACCAAACCTAGCTCCTCTGGGGATGGATGCCAGAGAGAAGCAGGGACAGCAGATAAGAGAAGCCCAGTTCTTATTTGCCCAGAAGCTGGTCACACAGACTCTCCTTTCTGCCACACCGGGGCGGCCTTCTGGCAGCCCTTCCCTGGGTCCCTTAGCCAGAGTTCCTCCAGCCACAGCAATGACCCGAGTTTTTGAACGGAGCAACGCAAACTCAGAGCCTAAGGAAGAGGAGGGAGGCTTGGAAGATGAGGATGGGGATGATGACATTGTAGAGGTGGCTGAGAAAGAGGCCCAGGCCGCTTCAAAATATTTCCATGGGCAGAAAGTTGCTCGCCAAGACCCCAGAGTGGCACCCAAATCTGGTCTCCTTCCAGCACCAGGGCGCCCACCACATGGACAGCAAGCTCAAGAAGACCGTACCCAAGATGCTGCCAAGGCCCCACCTTCAGTCTCCACAGCTGGGCAGCCAGGCTGCAATCAGGAGGAGCATCTCAAGCAGGTCAGTCTTTCTGGTGTGGGGGCCATTTGTTCTTCCTAAAGGCTAGTCAGGGGTACTGGACTCTCAGGGCCAGGGTCTGTGCCAGTCTGTGCCTTCTTACCCTACTTCCGTGACCAGTAGCCTAGGCATGATCTGACTTTCAATTTTTTCGTCATACTTGTGTTCTTGATTAAAGCAAAGAAATGTGTAAGTTACTGCTCATATAGATTGTTCCAAGTTTGAAATAAAAGAATATCAATAGAATCTTTTTTTTTTTTTTAAAGGAAGGATAAGGTTGCAACACTTAAGAGGGATATCTAAAAATGAGATGCATAACTCTAATTACAGTTTTTCTAGTAATAATGTAAAAGAACAATCTTGCCTAAGACAGTTTCTTAGCTCCAGGCTAACCCAGGATCATGCTCTTTTGTGTATGTGTGTGTTTTGTTTTTTTTTGGGGGGGGATCATGCTCTTTAAGGACAGTTTTATTGTTTTGCTGCTAAATGTAGCTGATAAGAACTTGCATTGTGTATGTTTTCTAATAAAGAGCCTTGTAGACAAGATTTCATTTCACAGGAAAGGGCACACATCAAAATTCCCATTTTAGCCAAGGCTAGCTTGTGATTTTTAAACGTACCTGAGCATTAGTATCATCTAGGGAGCTTTACAAAATATATAGCCCTAGTCGGTTTAGCTCAGTGGATAGAGTGTTGACCTGCAGACTCAAGGGTCCTGGGTTCAATTCTGGTCAAGGGCACCCTCCCGGGTTGCAAGCTCGATCCCCAGTGTGGGGCGTGCAGGAGGCAGCCAGTCAATGATTCTCTCTCATCATTGATGTTTCTATCTCTCTCTCCCTCTCCTTTCCTCTCTGATATCAATAAAAATATTTTTTAAAAAAATATATAGATTGCAGGGTCCTAATGAATTATATCTGGAGGTGGAGCCTGTGGAATCTGTTCTCAACCAAGCCTTTGATTCTAGTTCCTCTTTTCTTTCTGACCTTCAAAGCAGTTTTTCCTCTCCCAAAGAATGGGAGAACGGGAGCAAAGTTAAGTTGTTCCAGGTAAAGTGACTTACTGGTGCTTAGGCAGGGAGCTCATGATAAAGCTAGTAATATCTGCATATTCCCCATAAGCACATACTCTTCATCTGGTCCAATGGTGCTATTTAGAAATCAGTTTTGAAAAGCTGTGCATTTCCATGTGCAACAGAAGTCACATAAGAAAAATGCTTTGGAACCTGAAAAATCAGCCTCTGTATAAAGGAACCTGTGCAGTTATCTGAGTTTATAATAGTGGTGGTGGCAGAAGATTTCCAGAGCCAACAAAGTGGGGTTCAACTCCCATCTCTTCCATTTATTACCCTGTGATCTTTTAAAAAAAAAAATACTTTTATTGATTTCAAAAAAATACATATTTTTATTGATTTCAGAGAGAAAGAGAGAGAGAGAAACATCAATGATGAGAGAGAATCATTGATTGGTTGCCTCCTGTGTTGAGCCCGCAACCCAAGCATGTGCCCTGACTGGGAATTGAACCATGACCTCCTGGTTCATAGGTCGACGCTCCACCCCGGAGCCACACTGGCTAGGACTCTACATCTCTCTGAACCTGTGTCTTCTCACAGATTTTTAAATTTTTTAGTGGCTTAAAAGGGAAATTTTATTATAATCACTGGTTGTGAAATGGCAATCATACACCCTTATGAAAAATTTACAGAAGTTATCAAACTTACTTGCTAACAGAGATATTTAAATATTTTGTGAATTTACTTGCCAACAGAAGAAAAAAAATATTCAGCAGGGGAGTAAAGGCATTTATGGCTCCATGTTTGCATTCTCCTTTGACATACCTTTTCTCTTGTGTGAGCCAATGCTGAACTCTGGTAAAGAGGGCCACCTTGTGAACGGGTGACTGGACTCCAGCCGAAGAGAGTGCAGGGGGTGCCAGGGGACATGAGCACATCCTGACGGGTCTGACGCATGAGAGATGGTGCCTTCTCTGTTAACTGGAAAGAAATGTAAAATGAGAGAGAGCGCAAAAAAATATTAATAACCTAAAAGGTTTCTGGCCGTTCTCTCTTCTCTTTCCTGACTTGTGACAGCACACTGTCATGTTTTACAGACTTGAATTTTCATGTGTTGTTCTGATACTGTCTGTAGGGAGCCTGGCATGGGCTGCCGGAGAGAGCCGTACTGAACGGTCTTTCAAGCGAAGGACTCCTCCAGGCCCGCTGTGGGACAGGACAGGATGTCGTCTGAGCTGGCATGTGGGTGGCAGTAGTGCTCCTGGGCTCTGGTTTTTTTTAAATCCTCACCAGAGGCTATTTCCCCATTGATTGTTTTTAGAGAGTGGAAGGGGGAAGAGAACATCACTGTGAGAGAGACTCATTGACTGGTTGCCTCCCATTGGCACCGCTACTGGGGCCAGGGCTCGAGCCTGCAACTGAAGTACGTGCCCTTAACTGGGAGTCAAACCCTTCTGTCAGCAGGCCAGCGCTCTAAGTACTGAACACCAGCCTGGGTTCCAGGTGCTCTCCAATGCAGTCAGTGCCCCCTCTGTGATGCTGTCAGACCCGCTCTGAGGGAAGATGCTGACACAGAGGTCTCCCTCAGATCTCCAGGGAGGCGGTGGCAGAGGTGGGACAGGGATCAGAAAAGCCCAGCTTCCGCGACAGCAGCAACCTGGCCGCTCGCCCAGACCTGCCTCCCAGCTGACTGCTCGGGTTTAGCAAAACATCTGTGAGCTGCCGGCAGCCCACGCTGCCGGGTGGTTGGCAGGGTTCCATGCCGGCCGATGAGTCAGCTCACAGTGGTATCCTGCCCTGACAGCACTGGGAAAGTGCAGGCCAGAGCAGCTGGGCTGCCCTGCCTTGGCAGCTGGCCAGCCTTTGCGTGTGTGCAGTTGTTCTTAGAAAGTGCAGCCGCGTGCGAGGAACAAGTGGAGCTCCGGAGCCTGTCTGTCTTCAGGAAGTGCAGCAGGTGTTGAGGTCAAGCCATTAGAGCTTTGAGAAAAAGAGACTTCAGAACTGGCGTGTGCGTGCACACGTGTGCATCAATGGCAGACACCCAGCGCTGTTTTCTAGACAGCAGTAGCCCCATGGCTCACAGCTCAGTGCTCAGAGGGACTGGCTGTTGGCTCCTGAAACTGAGTTCATTTTAAGTCTCTGATGCATACTCATTAATTATAGACTGCCTGGTAGAGCACTGCCAAAATGTGTTATAAATGCCAGCTTAGCCGAGGCCTAATCTCGGCCCCCTGAATTCACCTTCCCCCTGGATTTGGAGATTAGGAATTGGGTAACAGTGACTTAAAACCTTAAATGTGTACCTTTTTTTCCTTCTGAATTTAGTTTTACCAAATCAAGTTGGTCTGTGCCCTCCTTTTTCTGATCCTGTTTTTGAAGCAGTAAACAATGTGGGGATTTAAAAACCTTTTTTAAGTTGTGCTTTGAAAGAGGGGCTAAAAAGATAATATTGGGAGAGCCTTTGGAAACCATTAGGATCCATGAGACTAGTTTTTGTTTTTTTTTTTAAGTGTTCAAAGTCTTTTGTTTCTTAAGCAGTTACTTAGTAGAGAACAGAAATAAAGGATCTCTTGCTCCAGTGATTATTACAAAGATTGACACAAATGATCTTATTGTGTTCATTTTGTTCTTTTATACACAACGAACTTCTAGAGAGGCTTCTCTGGGCCAGGCCTGTGCTTCATGGACTAAGGCATGGTCTAGCAGAGGCAGTGTGGGAACCTCAAGAGGGGGTGGGTTTTGGGTTGCAACAATTTCACTCTTTCTTGAAGCCCAGCTGCTCAATCTGGGCTATGCTACAGATACTTTAATTTTTAAATTAATTTTTTATTTTTTAATATGTTTTTATTGATTTTACAGAGAGAGAGAGAGGAAAGGAGGAGAGAAACATCAATGAAATTTTTTAGAACATGTGACGTCAAAATAATTTAATGAATTCTCTTTGAAAAAACTTTTAGAAAATAATTGGTTCTCAAGCCTGGATCCTTAGAAAGAGTGTAGGATTCTCTGGCACCAGTGATGGCAAGATGAATAATGCCACTGAGCACAGGGTGCTAAAGCCAATCAGATTTCAGTGGGCAGAGTAAATAATTGTTCCATGTTCCAATGTATATATTCCCACCTATTTATTTATCACCTCCTACTCACTCCTCAACATTCTTCCGTCTGGACTCTCCCATGTCTCAAGTCAAGAGACAAAGAGCTGATTGGCTCTTCTCTCAAGGGAGATCAGAAAAGCCCTGTCAGCATTCAACTGACGGTGGGGGGAGGAGGGGGGTATTCCTGGCCTTCTTAGCGTTGGTTTTCTGTCCTCCTGAAAAGAGGGTAGTACAGGCTTTGTCTGTCTTAAGCCCATTAGTGGAGCCAGGTTTCCAAAGGGAGCACATAGAATAGAAACATGAGTGATGGCTTGATAGGCATGTGGGAGCCAGAGTGCATGGGTCTGATTTTCTGCGTACTTTTGGCAGTCACTTCAGGTACTGAGTGTGGAGGGAAAAAAGGATGACTGACTGCTTGGTCTCCAGAACCTGTCACAAAGAGTTCCTCTAAGTAGTAAGGTGTGTTCTCTTGGGTTCAACCTGCTTTTCTTGGTGCATACTGCAATGCATGTCTTTGGAACATTAGATGCTTTTTGTAAAGATTGTGCCAACTATTGCCTGGAAAAAAGTAAGGTCAAAGCTTTCCCCAATTTCTTTGTAGGATTATCTTGCCTGTCCTAGCATCTAGAATCACAGTGAATCCATCTAGGTCAACGGTTTTCAATTGAAGGCGATTCCCCACCTCTTCCTGACTCCAGGGGTTGTTTGGCGATGTCGGGAATATGTTTGGTTATCATTACTGGGATGAGGTTGGGATTGGGGGATGTGCCCCTGGCCAATGGTGGCTAGAGATCAGGGATAGTATTAAGCAGCCTACAATACACCGGAAAGTCTCCCACAACAAAGAATTATCTGGTCCAGAATGTCCCAAAGAATGGTAATCCTCTCCCACCATCATCAGGGATTGATTTTAAAGATATTACACAGGTGTGGTGTATTTGTTTTGATTTATTTTATTATCTCCCTTCCTCCCAAGGTATAGCAAGCAACTAAAAGCCATCTTCCTATAAACACAAATTATAATTTCTCTTTATATTTGCTAATACCCAAGCCAGTTATCTGCACCCTCTCAGAGTCATTTCAGATTTTCCTAAAATTTCTTCTGTATTGGATCCATTTAGACTTTCCCCCCAAGAGTTCAAAATTATCTGGAATCAGACATTTTCATGTATTTTTTTCATTAAGCTCTAGATCCTATGTTTAAAAAATAAAGATATTCCAAAGGTGGAAAAAGAATATGAGTGTGGCCCTAGCCACTTTGGCTCAGTGGATAGATGTTAGCTATGGACTGAAGGGTTATGGGTTCGATTTTGGTCAAGGGCACGTACCTTGGATGCAGGCTTGATTCCCCAGCCCTGGTTGGGATGAGTGTGGGACGTAACCAATGGATGTGTCTCTCTCACATTGATGTTACTCTCTCTCAGTCTCTCCCCCTCCCTTCCACTCTCTAAAATATCAATGGAAAAATATCCTCGGGTGAGGATTAACAAAAAAAAAAGAGTGAGAGAGAATATGAGTGTTGAAAGATCTTCTTAAAATGAACGCTATCATACAAAAGTTAGGTTGAATTGTCATTAGCATCTGAATACTTTTTAGAGCTATAACTTTTCAGTCTGTATTACCTTTGTAGATTAGATGCTCCATAAATCCTAGACACTACTCTAAAACAACTTCTTTTTTCTAGAGCTGTGACCAAATTCTAGTATTCTAGAGTTCTCTGAAACATTTTAAGTTTGTGTGAGCTGAATCCATTGCACTTTTGTAGCTGCTGCTTCAATATTAAAATTGGATGTGTGCATATTTCTTTTTTAGGTAGAGGTAAACTTTATTTATATTAAAGTCTTATAAATACAAGATCAGTGATTTGGGTCCTAATTCTTGCACCCGTGTCCCAGATCTCATGCTTTCTTAATTTTTAGGGACTTGCTCCACTAGTGACCCTCCATTTCCCTGACTCTTTGGACTAACTCTCTTCTGAAGCCCTTTCCACATTCACAAATGTTCTACTATTTCCCAAATTAAAAAACACACACAAAACAACTCCTTAATAAATCTGCCTGATTTGATTGTTCTCAGGCAGTGGTCGGCAAACTCATTAGTCAACAGAGCCAAATATCAACAGTACGATTGAAATTTCTTTTGAGAGCCAAATTTTTTGAACTTAAACTTCTTCTAACGCCACTTCTTCAAAAGAGACTCGCCCAGGCCGTGGTATTTTGTGGAAGAGCCACACTCAAGGGGCCAAAGAGCCGCATGTGGCTCACGAGCCTCAGCTTGCCGACCATGGTTCTAAGGAAATGAGAAGTCACTTAAAAATCTTTCCTTCCAGCTTGTTCTGTAGCCCTAACTGTCTACCCATTCCTCACAACAAAGCTTCTCAGAGGAATTGCTTGCACTCCTTGCCTTCACTTTATCACCTCCTACTCACTCCTCAACATTCTTCCGTCTGGACTCTCCCATGTCCCTGAAGTTACTCTTCGAAAGGCTGCCCAGTGACCACCATGTTGGTAAGCCCAGCCTGCCCTCACTTCATTGATCTCTCAGCATTATCAGGTACAGTCAAACCCTCTCCTTAAAACATTCCCTTATGCTTTCTAGAGCCCCTCTATTAGCTTATTTTCCTTATCTCTTTGTTTTTCATCTGACCTAGAACTCCAAGTTCCCCAGGGCTCAGTCTTAAACTCCCTTCTTTTTATGTTCCCCCTGGGCAATTTCTTTCACTTTCATGACTTTAAATACTGGTCTGCAAGCCTTTGACTCCTGTACACATTGTTTGAGCCCATGTTCCAATGTATATATTCCCACCTATTTTATTTATTTATTTAAAAAATATTTTTATAGATTTCAGAGAGGAAGGGAGGAGAGAGAGCTAGAAACATCAGTGATGAGAGAGAATCATTGATCGGCTGCCTCCTGCGTGTCCTCTACTGGGAATTGAGCCTGCAACCTAGGCATGTGCCCTGACCAGGAATCAAACTGTGACCTGCTGGTTCATAGGTCGACGATCAACCACTGAGCCCCACTGGCCAGGCCCCATCTGTTTTCTTGACATTCCACTTAGATGTTTTATTGGCATCTCAAGTTTAACACTATAAAATTGAACACTTGGTTTCCAACTTACTCCCCCACAATTATTTCCTCCTTTATTTTTCTTCTCTGCAAATACATTTCTATTGAGTTGGTCATTCATATCAGAAAACTTAGCATTTACTATCTTTCATACTTCTTACTCTGTTATTCCATCTGGTAATGTTCAATCCATCACCAAGTCTTATCAATTGTTCCATCTAAATATCTAAAATCCTGCCACTTTTTTGTCCCCGCTGTCACCTACCTAATCCAAGCTATCTACCTACTGCTATAGATATCAACTAGTTTGTCTTCCCTCTCCCGTCTAATTGTAAAGGCCCCAAATCTGCATAATCTGATCCCTGCCTGCTTCTCCAGCCTTATTTTTGTCAATGTCCGAACATATCACTGTGCTCCAAGTGCCCTGGCCTTTGTATATGCTACTCATTCTGCCTAGAACATTCCTCCAGCCTCTTATCCAGTCCTTGGTTCTCACTTTAACATCACTTCCTCATTTCTTGTCAAGATGGCCAGATATGTACATGCGGTACTGGCATCCTCCCACAACCATGTCAAATTACAAATAAACTATAGAACAACCATCATTCAGAACTGTGTGAAATCTAGCTGAATAGAAGTCCTACAACAAGGGATTTAAAGAAGAAGCCACATCGAGACTGGTAGGAGGGGCGGAAATGCAAGAAATGGGCTGGTTTCACACCCATGTGTGGTGGATAAAAATTGGGAGCTATATCTTGGCTAAAGGGGTACCCCCTGAGGAGCAAAGGTCCCAGCCCCACACCAGGTCCCAAGCTCAGGGTCCCAGTGCTGGGAAGAGAAGTCCCCATAACTTCTGGCTGTAAAAGCCAGTGGGAATTAAAGCTAAGTGAGACAGAGGGCTGCTGGAGTCCCAGACAGTCCCTTTAATTTTTTTAAAAATTGGTTTTAGAGAGAGGAAGGGAGAAAGAGAGAGAAACATTGATTATTTCCTTTCCATACTTGCCCCGACTGGGGATTGAACTCACCACCTTTTGGTGTACAGAAAAGTACTCCAACCAACTGAGCCATACCAGCCAGGGCAAATGTTCCTCTTAAAGGGTCTGCACATGGACTTACTCTGACTCACTCTTTCTGAACTCCAGTGCTGGGATAGCAGCTCAAAAGGCACCAGGGACATATGGGGAGAAACTGAAGTGTTTGGCATCAGGATGAGAGCTGGGGGGAGGCAGCTTTCTCTCAGACAAAAGTAGTGGCAGAGGCCATTGTTTCTTTGATGAGTCCTCCCCCACAGAGTGGTAGGCAGGACCATATCTGAGTCTCCTCAACCTGGCTATCATTGTTTGCCCTGGTAAATCCCTGAGACCCTGCCCCACCAAATTTGTGGGCCCACTCAAGTGGTTTCCACTGCTTTTCCATATGAGTTACCCATCTTGGCTTGTACTTCACACTTTCCTAAAATCTCTCAAACGAGTAGCATCTAGCCACACTGTGCCCTGTACCTCTCACTAAGTAAGTGTCCCGGGCCCAGCACTAGCAGCAACCAGCCACAGTTTGCGGCTTGGCCTCTCCTGGGCACCCCCAAGCCCAGCACAAGTGACAGCCATCTAAAGATCACTTTGTAGCGCAAGCCTGGTGGCCCTGGGCAGAATACAGGCAGTGGATAACCTTGGACTGCAACTCCTGGAGGATCCCAGAGCCAGCCAATGCACCCAGTGGACAGCTTCAGACCATGTCAAAACACTGCTTGACCACCTTCACAGTGACACACTCAAGGGGTGGACTTAAGTGGGTACCACAGGCCCTCTGAAGTAAGTCCTACTCTGTGGAGCGGGCCTCTGCACAGTTGATCTTCCATGATGGTCAGTGGTCACAGACAGTCCTTGCAGCAGATCGGCCTGGGGATGGCTGTGCCATTGGACCCTACAGGACACCTATTACATTAGGCCAAGTCCAGGGAATATAGCAGCTCTATCTAATACATAGAAACAAACACAGGGAGGTTGCCAAAATGAGGAAAAAAAGAAACACACCCCAAATGAAAGAACAGAACAAAACTTCAAGAAAAGAACCAAACAAAGTGGAGACCAGCAATCTACCACATTCAGAGTTCTAAACACTGGTTATAGGGATGTTCAATGAATTTAAATATTTTTTTATTATTGATTTCAGAGAGGAAGGGAGAGAGAGAGAGAGAGAGAGAGAGAAACATCAATGATGCAATGACAAGAGAGAATCCTTGAATCATTGATCGGCTGCCTCCTGCACGTCCCCTACTGGGGATCGAGCCCGCAACCTGGGCATGTGCCCTTGGCTAGAATCGAACCTGGGACCCTTCAGTCTGCAGGATGACGCTCTACCCACTGAGCCAAACCAGCTAGGGCAAATTTAAAGGAAGAGTACTTGAACTTAGAACTTCAACAGCATAAAAAAGGACATGGAAATCATAAAAACCCGTCAGAAATGAAGGATATGATAACAGAAATGAAGAATAATTTACAGGGAATCAAGAGTAGAGTAGATAAAGCTGAGAATCAGATCAGCAATTTGGATTATAAGGAAACATAAAACACCCAAACAGAGCAGCAAAAAGGAACTGGTGTAAGGAACTGTAGGAACCCCTTTCACGTCCCGCGTGGTTCAGGGTTTGGGTTCTGGAGAAGGCCGCACACAAATGAAAAGAGACTAGGAAAGTATTAATTTGGGAATATTGGGGGCCAGGCGGGAGCCCACCTCTAGTGGGAGGACTACCCATTGCTCTGGCCCTGTTATCCCTTTTATTGGGACTATGCTATAATAGCTTTTAGGCAGGAAATTCCAATAACAAAAATACATAAGACAAACAGGTGGAGGCTGCTTCAGCTAACAATGTTTCAACTAAACAGTGAGTGATTAGAGCAATTAAGGTTGTTGACCAGCCTTCTGGGCTTCCTGTCCACATCTTTCTATTAGTGAGACAATGATCAGTTTCCGGTATCTCCCCCATTTCTTTTCTTTAAAAAATCTTGCATCTGCAGACTAGGAATAAACATATAAGAACAAAAATTGTTTGAGTCCCAATTTCAGTTTCCCAACAGTTTTTTGAGTACATGTCAGCATTGGTATCTGGATGGTGGACAAATGGTGGCAATGCAGGTCCGACCCTCTCTGGTTTGGTCCTGGGCAACCTGTAGCAACGCACACCTGCTGACTGCTAGTATGGCAAGGCGTTGTCAGCGTCTTCCATCTTTGGACTGTTTCTTCTCTTGTCTTCATAGCTGGAGCATTCCTGTCAATTCCTCTCTGTTGCAGGAATCCACATGGTCTTGGAGTTGTTTTCTGAAAATATACAAACATATTCTCGACCAAAAGTTAATAAAGGAATCTTTTCTATAAATTTTACTTGGGATCCTTTTTATTTTTCCCCAACCGATTTTCCTTTGGCTTATTTTGATATCATGTGTGTTTTTCATGGGTGTCTCGCTGTTAGTATTACAAATGAAAATTAATTTTCAAAGTAAAAATTTTTCTAGATGTAATTTACTTACAGGACATTTTTCCTTACATAATATTTTTCCACTATCCCCCCTTTTTTTGAATTAATGGAGGCTTTTGGGAATTTTTATAATGCAGTCTTGATAACTTTAAATTTAAATTTTTTTTGCACAAAAATATGACTGCTTTAGGTTCATTGCATGTTAAGCAATTTTACCACAAAATGAAATACCAGTAGAAATTTTAGTTAATACTTTATGAACAGCTTTTTGTCCAGTACAATTAAATTTTCTTTAATATTCACTTATTTCAATTAGCCAATTTAAATTAATCTGAAAACTTGACTACTATTTTACTGTAAAATTTAATACTCTAACAACAATCTTAGTTTACCCTGTAAATATTAGTGGAAAGGATTATTTGCATCCTTGAGTAGGCCCTGAGCATTCCTGGTACTAGGCTGGATTTAGATATAGGGCAGCTGCTGTCTGCCAAGTCTCTGTCTGTTACCTGGGTCCCGATCTGAGCTGGGCGTGGGAAGCGAAGCAGCCATGGGGGCAGGAGACCTCCCTCAGAAGGGGCAAGGGTTCAGGCCCCTGCAAGGTTTGAGGGGTGAGGGTCTGTGCCCCACCTCTGTTGACCCCCAAGTTTTCTCCTGATGGCCCCTCTGCGACTGTGCCTTTCTTAGGTTGTTCCTTCCCTGAGGAATCTTACCCCTCTCTGGCTAACCAGCCATCCTCCAGGGCCAAGCAGGATGATGTGAGGTTCAGTTCTGTCTCCTTGGTAGCCTATGCCCCGTGGCCTCCACGCCCAGCACCTGCCTTGGGATCCCCTCGCCTGCTGGCGGGGCCCTGGCATTGATCACATATCTTGGGGAACCCAGGTTTCTTCTCCAGGGAGGGCCCAGCTCACACCATTGGGCGAGAGACAGATCTATGGTACCAGCCACCACAAGGCTTCAACCTCAGTATGAACAGAAAACTCAGGCAACAGCTGTGGGAGGGTCCCTCTTGGCAAAAAGGGCAAGAGAGGCCAATATAGAATGCTCAAGTGCCTTCCCAGTGCCTTAATTCCTTTCATGTCCTTTTTAAAATTGCTGCCAAACATTCAAAGAATTAGTTTGTAAGTTTGTTTGGGATAATTGTACAATATGCTGTTGTAAAATATCAAAAATTATAATGAAATTGTAGAATAATATCATGTAAGTATATTCTTTGCTCTATGCCATGGCAATTCTATTTCAAACTGGAAGAAATATTTAGTTACTTCATTTTGCCCTTCTTAGAGGCCAAAACCTTCATAACATTTAAAATATATTTATTAATTTTTATTTGATAAGGCTTTCCATGCAATTTCAAGTATATTAGATCTGTTTTAAAAAGATTTCCTTTAAGAAGAGAGAATAAATTTCTTGTATTACTCCGGGCCCTTGGAGCTTTCCAAGAATCATCTCTGTTAAGAACTTGAAATTTTAACATGGAAAAAACCATCAAACAAATATCTATATATGATTTAATATTATAATACCTTTTATAATTATTTTTAAGATATCAATTAGATTTTAAACTGGTCTTTATATTAAAATTTTTTCAGTTGCGAATCACAGAATTAATCCTTCTTTTTTTAATTAGACCAATAAGCAACTTATTTTGAATTCCTAATTATTTTCAGAGAAAACACAACATTTTATTTTCTCAAAAATAAGTTCTTATACTTTAGGCATATGATTACCACAACCACATTTTTCAAAGATGGTTCCTGGCAGGAAACTAGATTGCCTGTCTGCTGGAGGAAGGGCGTCTACCCCTTCCTTCATTAACAAAGGGCATAGCCAGTTACCTGGTCTATTTAGATCTTTATAATTAATACATTATTTATCTATATTTCAACAATTTTTTGAGATTCAAATCCAATTCCAATTATTTTAAGGCATTTACTTTGGATAAATTCTATAACAGACAAATTTACTTATTTTCTTGAAGGCCTTAAAAGTTAACTGTTTAACAAGGTTCATTAGCATTTTGAAAACTACTCTTTATTATGGAAATGCAAATCCTGTTGCTGGAATTGGCTTGAATTTCGTTCTGGGTTTTTCATTTTCTATAGCTTTTGCAGAGAGATTCCAGCTGAAGACAATCTAAATGTCCAAAATCGGTCCATGCGTGCAATCTGTCTCTCCCCACGAGCACAGAAGTTCCAGACACATTTCAAAATTTTTAAGACTTTTTAATGGCGAGAAAGGAAATTTTAAATTAGCATACTGGGAGAGTGGGCTTCCATATTGGCTCACCACGTGTCTCCCTCCCTTCCCCCACATCCTGCTTACTTCGGGGGAAGTTTCAGCAACAGATCTGGCCGAATTTCTTTTCATGCTTAAAAGATAAAAACAGATCTCAAATTTTTTTCTGTCTTTTTTGCTTTCCAAAGTAGTAACACCCAATTTGGCCAAGATCTGCATTTCCCTGCAAGTTCTTTTATAATTTTTAAACAAGGCCTTAAGTAATCTCATTGCAGGAGAGCAGATAGCCTTGCCCTCTCCTGACACCTTTGAATTTCTCTGCACCAGAAGTGGTTTCAGCAGTGGAGTTTCATTTCTTATTACAGATTTTAAATTCCAAATATAAACTAAGATTTTAATTTGAACAAGAAACCACATTCTTTAACCCTTTGCACTTGCTTGCTTTTTTCTCGATTCCTTTATTCTACTCGGGATTTAATTTTTTAATTAACCCAGATTTTACAAAGCGTGGCAGTAGAATAAAAAACTGGAGTTTCTTTTCATACAAACTTATTTATTTGCATTTTTTAATATTTCAAATTATTGATACATTCAAAGAGTATAAAAAGAGCTGCTACCGATGCTAACTGTGTCGAGTCACACTCGACATCCGAGTGTAAAAGGTTTATTTAAGCATGCAAACCAAAAGTCTATAGTAAAGTTTACTTTATATTTATAATATAATTCTTCCCCATTAGCCTGGCTGAAAAAGATGTTCCCACACTACTTACAGATCCGGTTTCTGTAGCTGGCAGTGGGCTTTGGGTGCGTTGAATTTCCCACACCTTTTCTCGGTGTAATTTTTTCCTTCCTTCGCTCTAGGCAAAAAATATCATCTCCTCCGGATGTCCTGCGTTCAGGCGCCAGATGTGGGAACCCCTTTCACGTCCCGCATGGTTCAGGGTTCCGGTTCAGGGTTTGGGTTCTGGAGAAGGCCGCACACAAATGAAAAGAGACTAGAAAAGTATTAATTTGGGAATATTAGGGGCCAGGTGGGAGCCCACCTCTAGTGTGAGGACTACCCGCTGCTCTGGCCTTGCTATCCCTTTTATTGGGACTATGGGATACACCCATAGCCTTTAGGCAGGCAATTCCAGTAACAAAAATACATAAGACAAACAGAGGTGGAGGCTGCTTCAGCTAACAATGTTTCAACTAAACAGTGAGTGGTTAGAGCAATTAAGGTTGTTGACCAGCCTTCTGGGCTTCCTGTCCACATCTTTCTATTAGTGAGACAATGATCAGTTTCCGGCAGGAACTATGGAACAACTTCAAGCATACCAACGTTTGCATCATAGGACTGCTGGAAGAAGAGAGAGCAAGATATTAAAAACCTATTTGAAAAAATGATAGAAAACTTCCCTAACCTGGTGAAGGAAATAGACATACAAGTCCAAGAGTCCCAAACAAGATGAACCCAAAGAGACCCACACCAAGACACATCGTAGTTAAAATGCAAAAGGTAAAACACAAAGAGAATCTTAAAAACAGCAAAAGAAAAGCAATTGGTTACCTACAAGGGAGCTTTGCAGGCCAGAAGGAATTGGCAAGAAGTATTCAAAGTGATGAAATACAAGAACCTACAACCAAAATTACTCTATCCAGCAAAGCTTTTATTTTGAATTGAAGGACAGATAAGAAAAAGCTAGAGTTCATCATTACCAAACTAGCATTATATGTAATATTAAAGTATCTTCTTTAAGAAGGAGAAAAAAAAAAAAGATAGAAAATATGCACCCTCTTCAACTAAACCCTGGCCAGTGTGGCTTAGTCGGTGGGAACATTGTCTCGTGCACCAAAGGATTGCCGGTTCAATTCCTGGTCAAGGCATATACTAGGTTGTAGGTTCAATCCCCAGTGGGGGTGTGTATGGGAGGCATCTGATCAATGTCTCTCTCATACATCAATGTCTGTCTGTCTCTGTCTCTCTCTCTCTCTCTCTCTCTCTCTCCCTCCCTCTCTCTCTCCTTCCCTCCCTCCCTCCCTCCCTCCCTCATTTCCTCCCTCCCCCTCTTTCTAAAATCTGTAAAAACATATCCTCTGGTGAAGATTAAAAAAAAGAAAATAGAACAGTAAAATGGCAATGAATACATATCTATCAAGTGAATCTAAAAAAGCAAAATAACTGAAGAAGCATAAAAGAAGCAGGCTCATAGATAGGGAGAACATTTTGATGGTTGCCAGATGGGAGGGGGTTAGGGTTATGAGTGAAAAGGCGAAGGGATTAAGAAATACAAATTGGGCCCTGACCAGTTCGGCTCAGTGGATAGAGCGTCAGCCTGCTGACTCAAGGGTCCCAGGTTCGATTCCGGTCAAGGTCATGTACCTTGGTTGCAGGCACATCCCCAGTAGGGGATGTGCAGAGGCAGCTGATCGATGTTTCTCCCTCATTGATGTTTCTAACTCTCCCTCTCCCTTCCTCTCTGTAAAAAATCAATAAAATAGATTTAGGAAAAAAAAGAGAAAGAAATACAAATTGGTAGTTACAGAAGAGTCATGGGGATGTAAAGTATAGCAAAGCGAATCCTATCTAATAAAAGAGTAATATGCAAATTAACCATCACTCTGCAACAAAATGGCGGCGCCCAGTCCTCTCAGCCCCGCCAGAGCCCCCCAGTCCCGGGGAGGGTGGCCGCTGAGAGCGGGCAGCATGAGCGGCCTGGCAGAATGCTGCCCAGAGGCCCTCCTGACCCTTTATAAAAAAACAAAAACAAATTCACTCCTCACGGATCCTCCACACGCACACCGGCAGTCTTAGGGTCTCAGCCTCAGAAGCGCCCGCACCCCCACTTTGTGATCCCCTCCCAGTGGCAGCCTTGGGGTCTCAGTCTCAGAAGCACCCACATCCCCACAGAGTGATCCTCCCCGACACACACCTGCAGCCTTAGGGTCTCAGCCTCGGAAGCGCCCATGCCCCCATGGCGTGATCCCCCCCACACACACCTATAGCCTCAGGGTCTCAGCCTCGGAAGCGCCCACGACTTGAGCGAGTGATCCTGCCCCACTGGCAGCCTAAGGGAGTCCTAGAACTTGGAACTTCCCTTGCCCCCAGCCGAGTGATTGGAGAGGGGTGGGGTGGGGTATTTGGGCGACGCTGCCCAGCAAACCTCTCCCGTTGGGTAGAAACTTCTGACCGGGTTAGGGAGGTAAATGGGTTTTGTTTAAAATCTTTATAAACCGCAAAGGAAATGTCTGAGGTAGGGTTTCACATCAGAAGTAACTTACAACTAATTTCTGAAGGCAAACTGCCTTCATTTGTAGTTACATTACTGGAGAGTACCCCGTGGTCCGGAGGTTGGGCTCTGCAGTGGTGGTGGCGGATGCTCCCTCCCCTGGTTCCTCAGCACCTTGGGCAGGGCTTGAGCCCACCCAGGAAGGCCTTTTCCCCTACAGTTTTCACCAAGGCAGGGAGGTTTTTTTTGTTTTTTTTTAAATATATTTTATTGATTTTTTACAGAGAGGAAGGGAGAGGGATAGAGAGCTAGAAACATCGATGAGAGAGAAACATCGACCAGCTGCCTCCCGCACCCCCCCCACCAGGGATGTGCCCGCAACCAAGGTACATGCCCTTGACCGGAATCGAACCCGGGACCCTTGAGTCCGCAGGCTGATGCTCTATCCACTGAGCCAAACCGGTTTTGGCAGCAGGGAGGTTTTGTAGACATGAATAAGAAGTGCCCACGCACAAGTCCTGAAGATGCCGGGGCCGGCAGAAATGACAAACAAACCGGGAAAAGAGCAAAACCAGAAACACCACCGATCCCAACATAGATCATCTTTTTCTTCAGATGACTGTGTGTTTCCCTCTTCTTCGTCTTCTGGAAGTGAGACATTCAAGTACTGACGATTCTACCAACGGAAAAGTTAAGAGAAAAGACAAAAAAGGAATAAAAGGAGAAAAGAAAGAAAGGACAAAAGATGAAACATCAAGAAAATGAAAGAGAAGGAAAAAAGGATGAAACAACCACATGATATCACCTTTCCAAAGGTCTCATGAAATTCCTGTTTAAGGAGTTTATTTTATGACACTTTTAGTTTGGGTTTACATTTTTACTGGTTTGTCAAGACCAAAGCAGGTACACTGTCCAATATGGTTTTTTTTAAATATATTTTATTGATTTTTTTACAGAGAGGTAGAGAGAGGGATAGAGAGCTAGAAACATCGATAAGAGAGAAACATTGATCAGCTGCCTCCTGCACACCCCCACTGGGTATGTGCCCGCAACCAAGGTACATGCCCTTGACCATAATCGAACCTGAGGCCCTTGAGTCTGCAGGCCGACACTCCATCCACTGAGCCATACTGGTTAGGGCTGTCCAATATGTTAAGGAAAAATCCCTATCTAATAAAGAGTGAATATGCAGGGGAGGGCAGTTGGGGGCGACCAGGCTGGCAAGAGAAGGCAGTTGGGGACGATCGGGCCAGCAGGGGAGCAGTTAGGCGTCAATCAGGTTGGCAGGGGAGTGGTTAGGGGGTGATCAGGCAGGCAGGCAGAAGCAGTTAGGGGCAAGCAGGCAAGCAAGCAAGCAAGCGAGCAGTTGGGAACCAGCAGTCCTGGATTGTGAGAAGGATGTCCAACTGCCCATGGGATCGGGCCTAAACGGGCAGTCGGACATCCCCCGAGGGGGGTCCCAGATTGGAGAGGGTGCAGGCTGGGCTGAGGGCCTCCCCCACCCCCATGCACAAATTTCGTGCACCGGGCCTCTAGTATAGTCAATAATATTCTAATAGCTATGTATGGTGTCAGAGGGGTACTAGACTTATCGGGATGGTAAATTATATAATGTCTAGTCTCTGGAGTGTACACCTGAGACTAATAATGTGTGTCAACTCTAATTGAAAAGAAAAAAAAATAATTTTAAATTAAAAAAATTACTTCTTCAGAGGCACTCTCTTTACCTTTAGGGTAGATCAGGTTGTATACTGTTATTGAACACTAGTGACCCAGTGCATGAAATTCATGCACATTAAAAGGGAATTAATTAGAGGAAATATTTTAATATTGCCATTTGCCCTTTCTCTATAATAGAAGTGTCAGAGATGAAAGAAAACTAGTAAAATGTATATGAAAATCTCCCTCCTGTCAGAGTCTGGGGCGCGTCATGGGACCCAGAGTCAAGGCCCTGCCCACCGGCTCATGCCTCAAAATCGTGCAAGATCCCAGACCTGGCTGGCCCCACCCCAGTAAAGCCCCACCAGATGCGGGGGGGCACGGCCTCAGGTCGCCTGGCCCAGTGCTGGGGTGGGGGGGGGCGTGCCCTGAGATCCCCTGTCAAGCCCCACGGGTGGGGGTCGCAGCCTCAGGTCCTCTGTCAAGCCCTGCATGGCGGGGGGCGCGGCCTCAGGTCCCCCGGCCCGGTGCCGGGGCAGAGGGCGCAGCCTGAGGTCCCCTGTCAAGCCCCACCAGGTGGGGGACACAGCCTCTGGTCCCCTGCCCTGGCCCAGCACCATGCAGCTTCAGGTCCCTGCTGATTGCTCGATAAGGCTCGTTATGGAAACTCGGGATCCCCACCTCTGCTGTGGGCGCAGCCATCTTGTGTTATAGAACCCCTGCCTCCGCTGTTGACGCACCATCTTTGTTACAGTGTGATGGTCAATTTGCATATTCCCTCTTTATTAGATAGGATTATACTTTTACTAGAGGCCCAGTGCACAAAATTCGTGCACAGGGTGGAGAGGGGTGTCCCTCAGCCTGGCCTGCATCCTCTCGCAGTCCAGGACCCCTCGGGTAGGGTCCCTAGGCCTGGGCAGCGATCAGGGCCTATTGGGGCTGTCCTTGCCCCGGCTGCCGGCAGCTGGCCCTGCCCCCGCTGCTGCCACTGCTTGCCATCTGTGTGGCAGCCCTCTACCTCCCCCGCTACTGGTTGGCTCTCTGCGGGCAACAGGCATACGGTGCAATCGTTTGGCTGGCCTGGGCCTCCCTCTGTGGGACGATCATGGGGCGATGGTGGGACCCCCGACCAATCACATCACACCTGCCTTGGCTGGCCTGTCGCCAGTGCATGTCATAGCATGGTCGTCCGGATGGTCGTTCTGCTGTTTCGTCGTTTGTTTGATATGCATATTACGCTTTTATTATCTATCTATATATAAAAAGCCAGTGTTCATGATGACCAGGACGACCAAACGACTGGTCACTATGTGCTGCATTGAGCACCTCATAGCCCCTTCCCCCTGCCAACCTGCCTCTGATTGGACTCTCCTATCCTGATCAAGAGTGGTCTGCACAAAGCCTGGACCCTTCCTGGCAGCCCCAGGTCCCTGGGGTTAATCCTGATGGCCCTGCCCAGAGAGTAGAGGTGCCTGGTGGGCAGGGACAGGGACCACAGGTGTCCAGGGAGCACCGCAGAGTTGGCAAGGAGAGGAGAGGGCCTTTGGAGAGGGAGGAGGCGAAGCCAGCGGACATCAGCCCAGAATCCAGCCCTTCCTGCCGGAGGCAGTGGGCCGTCAATCCAGAATCCCAGCCCGAATGGGAAAAGCCCAAGGGAGGCTTCAGGAAGCTCTACGCAGAGCTGTGTGTTGAGAACGAAAGACTTTGTGAGGCCCTGACCAAGACCACACTGCTGGCTGCCGCAGCTCAAGGTGGAGCTGGAGCGCACCATGCAGAGGCAGGAGCGCTTTGCAGAGAGGCCGGCCCTCCTGGAGCTGGAGAGATTTGAGTGCAGGGCCCTGGAGCACAAGGCCGCTGAGCTGGAAGAGGAGCTGAAGGGCCTGTCCAACCTCTGGGCTGACAACCAGTTCCTCAAGGATGAGAACACAGCTCATGTGTTGAGTGTCTGCACCCTCTCCAATCCGGGACATCCCTCTCACAGTCTGGGACTGCTAGCTCCTAACTGCTCACCTGCCTGCCTGCTGCCTGATCACCCCTAACTACTCTGCCTGCCAGCCTGCTCGCGCCCCCCCCCCCCCCCCCCCCCCCGCCCCCCCGCCGGCCTTCTCACCCCCAACTGCCCCCCCACCCCTGCTGGCCTGATCGCCCCTAACCGCCTCTGCCTTGGCCCCGCCACCATGGCTTTGTCCAGAAGGACATCCAGAAGGTCTCCCAGTCTAATTAGCATATTACCCTTTTATTAGTATAGAACAGGCGTCCTCAAACTACGGCCTGCAGGCCACATGCAGGTGTTTTGCCGTTTTTTTTTTTTTTTTTTTTTCTTCAAAATAAGATATGTGCAGTGTGCATAGGAATTTGTTCATAGTTTTTTTTAAACTATAGTTCGGCCCTCCAACGGTCTGAGGGACAGTGAACTGGCCCCCTGTTTAAAAAGTTTGAGGGCCCCTGGTATAGAAGATATCTTAAGCTCTAACCATTATGCTTAGAGAACTGGTATGGTGTCAGTTTTCTGAAATTTATGATAATATCCTTTGTATGATCAATTTCTTTAAACTCTCCATATGTGCTTGGAAAGAATGTATTTGATAGATATGGGTTGTAAATCTGTGTTGGATCAAGCTTATTATTATTTAAATCTTCCTAATCCTTTTGTTTGTGTGATCAGTTTCAGAGAGGTGAATCAAAATACTCCAGTTGAAGACTGGCCTTGTTTTGATTAGTGTATTTAACTCATCTTCTGATGTACATTTTTCTTATATATTCCATTCTTTATGAGATCACATTTAAAAGACCTATAATCTCTGTCTTTTTTATTAGGTTAATTTAATTAGGTTTAATTAGGTTAGTTGTTAGGATTGATGATATATTTGTTAGTTACTTTTATATTTTAACTTGCATTCTTGATTTTTTTAACACTACTTTCAAATAATGCTAGGAATTCTAGTTTTTCTGCCAGTATTTTACTTTCAATTTGTTTTAACCCCTCCTCCAAATTAGTCCCTTTGCTTTCCCCATGGTCAATATTTATTTAGACTTCCCAGGAGTTTATCCTTTTCTCTACTCATTACTTCTTATGTGCCCGCTTCCTTTTGGGCTGGCTCTGTCTTTCCTTTTTACTAATTCTTTTAGTGGTTTGTATGTAGTAAACTCAGTCTTGGTATGTCTGAGAAGAGCTTTAAAAATACATTCCTTTATTTTGCTCTTACTTAAATTTATACTTTTATTTTGTACAATTATTTGCAGCTTTAGATTCTAGATTGACCATTAGTTTTCTTAACACTGTAAGGATAAGATTCCATTATCTCTAGCAACTATTTTTGTTGTTGAGAAGTCTATTTATTTTAAGTCTAATTGTCATCTTTGTGAATCTTTTTCTGTCTTGGAGCTTTAAAATACTTTATTTTTGACTCTTATTTTGTACCAACCGCAGTATTTTAGGTTTGGACTTAATTTTATTTATCCCACTTGGACCTTGGTCTGCTCCTTCAACCTGATATGTGTTTGTGTGTGTTGGGGGGAGGCGGGTAGTTCTTTCATGACTTTTTTTTTTAACCATTACGTTAATAGAAGTATTTGAACCTTCTCATTCAATCTTCTATGTACCTTTTCTTTTATAACCTTACTAGAAGCCCGATGCACAAAATTTGCGCAAGAGTAGGCCTTCCTCCGCCCCCCCCCCCCCCCTTCCCCGGCTGCTGGCACTGGCTTCCCTCTGGCACCCAGGACCCGGGCTTCCCTCCGACCGCTGGCAGGCATCTGGGACCCAGGCTTCCCTCACAGCCCCGGCTTCGTCCAGAAGGTTGTCCGGTCTAATTAGCATATTACACTTTTATTATTATAGATGTCATCCACCCATATTCTGGAATATTTTCACATTCTATTTTATAATTTTTAATTATCTTCAGTTCTGTCTGTTCTATTTTACATGTTTTTAAAAAATTGTTTATCTTAGTATTGTGTCTAATTTTTTTTTTAATATATATATTTTATTGATTTTTTACAGAGAGGAAGAGAGAGAGATAGAGAGTTAGAAACATCGATGAGAGAGAAACATCGATCAGCTGCCTCTTGCACACCCCCTACTGGGGATGTGCCCGCAACCAAGGTACATGCCCTTGACCGGAATCGAACCTGGGACCCTTGAGTCCGCAGGCCAATGCTCTATCCACTGAGCCAAACCGGTTTTGGCTATTGTGTCTAATTTTTTATACATTTTTTTGGCTTTCAAAAATCTGCCTTTTCTTATCTCATGGTTTCTATTTTTTCCTTTAGCTCTTTGAACATCTTTAACTTTTAAAAACTTTAAATTATGGAATTGTTGAAACTTTCTTTTTGGCCAAAAATGAGAATGCTATTAGGGACTCTTTGTATCCAAGCTGCTAAAAACTGCAAGGAAATCCACAAAAATTTTAAGAATGTGGCATTTAAAGGTACAATGGTGCAAGGAAAGAGTATCTTCCTGTCTCTGCACTCATGCCACTAAAATCCTTTACTCTCAGCTCCAAGAAATGGCTCCAAAAGGAAAGGCAAGTTAGCATTTTCCATAGAGTCATTTATTCGAGTTTCTTATATTCTTGTGATGGTTTGGATTAATAGGCTATCAGTTCCTTGACAAAGAAGATTCACTTTGGAAAGGGCAAGTGGGAGCTTCCTCCTACTTCCTTGAAACTCTCCTGCCTTTATCTAGAGTCTTCTCCATTGGAACATACAGGTGAATAAGGTTTTTTAGAAAATTTATTGGGGTGACATCCTCCTGTATAATAAAAGCCTAATATGCAAATTGTCTCCTTGACTGGGAGTTCGACCGGGAGTTTGACCAGGAGTTCGACCAGGGGGCGGGGCCAGTGGCAGCAGGTGGCCAGGGGAAGGCACACGTCCCCTGCCTGCAGCTGCTAGGGACCCTACCTGTGTACCAATTTCATGCACCAGGCCTCTAGTTGGATAATAAAATGGTATAGGTTTCAGATGTACAATTCTATAATACCGTATTTTCCGGCGTATAAGACGACTTTTTAACACAGGAAAATCTTCTATACGCCCAGTTGTGTTATACGCCGGAAAATACGGTACATCATCTGTATATTGTGTTTACCACCTCCAGTCAAGTCTCCTTCCATCACCATTTATACCCCTATATCCTCTTCTATTTCCCCTGAAACTTTTCATTATGGAAATCTCAAGCATGCAGAAAAGGAAGAATGGTAATGAATTATCTGTGTCCTTTACCCAGCTTTCTCAACAATTACCAACATTCTGCCATTCTTTACTTGTTTTTTAATTCATTTCAGAGAAAAAGGGAGAAGGAGAGAGAGAGAAACATCAATGATGAGAGAGAATCATTGATCAGTTGCCTGTTGGGGATCAAGCTCACAATCTGGGCATGTGCCTTAGTCGGGAATCGAACTGTGACCTCCTGGTTCATAGGTCGAAGCTCAACCACTGCGCTACTTCAACCGGGCTCTGCCATTCTTTAAACATTCTTGTAAAGATGCTTTCAGATTGTTTTATTAGTATAAAAGTTCTCTTTGTATCGTGTTACTCTAGCTTACTGATGGTTTATTTCCTCTTGTGGTTCATTTTAGTTTGTTTCCAATGTAAGCTCATTTTGAATTGTAATTTATTTTCATGGGAGTCTCATGTGCTTTGTATTACAAAAGCATTCCTAAGGGGAGTTTGTTTTCTCTTCTGCTGGTGCCCAGCAAGATTAGCTGGCTGTCCTGGATTTGGGGTAATATGAATTTGGAGTCCACATCTGTGCCTGGGGAGAGCCTGGGTTTTCATTTCTTATAGATCCTCTTTTTCCATAAGGACTCTGACAGATGGCAAGGTTCTTTGCTTCTTCTCCAGGCTGGTGGGCACTTTTTTAGGCCCCAGTTATAGGGAATGGGAGTGTAGCCCTTCATGGCCTCTGCTTTATGCATCTTAAGTTCTGGTTCCTGGTATGCAGGGGACCTTCAGCCTAGACTCTTCTCCTTTGCGGGTGGTTAAATCTCCAGTCCTCAGCCCTCAGCTCTTAAGAACTCTGTCCCGGTCCTATTCTGCCTTGAGCCTTTCAGCTTCATGGCCTGCTCACTGCTCGCTGCTTCCTTCCTTTTTGTTTCTTACACTGTGCACTCTGCTTTCTTTCTTGGTTTTAAACTTAGCTATATACATAGGAGGTGTGCAATGTTAAATTTTATCTTGCATTTCTAAGTGAAGTTTTCTGTGGAGATTATCCTCATCCATGGTTTTTTTGCTTCATTTTTTATTAATAACTTAAGACTTTTTGACCTCTCGTGTGCCAGGTACTTGCCTTATTTCATTGGGTTGTGTGAGGCAGGCCCTGATATTATCTCCCTTTATGTGTTTGTTTCCTTTTACAGGTGAGGGAAGAAGGTGACTAGGCTGCTTTTACTTGTAGTTGGAAAGTTGAGCTATGAACCCATGCAATCTGACTTCAGCCTCACTTCATCCGAGACTCCCTCTCACTCCATTCCAGATAGAGCAGGGCAAGGATAATATTTTCTTCTTTTTTTTAATGTATTTTTATTGATTTCAGAGAGGAAAGGTGAGGGAGAGAGAGATGGAAACATCAATGATGAGAGATAATCATTGACCAGCTGCCTCCTGCATGCCCCCTACTGGGGATCGAGCCTGCAACTCAGGCATGTGCCCTTGACCAAAATCGAACCTGGGACCTTTCAGTCCGCAGGCTGACACTCTATCCATTGAGCCAAACCAGCTAGGGCAAGGATAATCTTTTCTTAGTGGTTTCATTACTTTAAAGGTACTGGTTTATTTTTTCTGATTGTCAAAGTAATTTAGACTCACTTTAGAAAATAGAGAAAATGTAAATATTTGTAAAGAAAATATAATTGCCACAACCACGTTAACTTAGATATATAACTATAAACATTTTCTTTTATTCCCTTCGTAATTTTTTAAAATAAATCTTTATTGCCGAAACTGGTTTGGCTCAGTGCATAGAGCGTCGGCCTGCGGACTCAAGGGTCCTGGGTTCGATTCCGGTCAAGGGCATGTACCTTGGTTGCGGGCACATCCCCAGTGGGGGGTGTGCAAGAGGCAGCTGATCAATGTTTCTCTCTCATCGATGTTTCTGACTCTCTATCCCTCTCTCTTCCTCTCTGTAAAAAATCAATAAAATATATTTAAAAAATAATAAAAATAAATAAATTTAAAAAAATCTTTATTGTTCAGATTATTACAGTTGTTCCTCTTTTTTTCCCCCCATAGTTCCCCTCCACCTGGTTCCCACCCCACCCTCTGCCCTGACCCCATCCCCACTGTCCACATCCATACATGTACGATTTTTGTCCAGTCTCTTCCCGTACCCCCCCACAAACCTTTCCCCCCAAGAATTGTCAGTCCACTCCCTTTCTATGCCCCTGATTCTATTATATTCCCCAGTTTATTCTGTTCATCAGATTTTTTTATTCACTTGATTTTTAGATTCACTTGTTGATAGATATGTATTTGTTGTTCATAATTTTATCTTTACCTTTTTCTTCTTCCTCTTCTTAAAGAATACCCTTCAGCATTTCATATAATACTGGTTTGGCAGTGATGAACTCCTTTAGCTTTTTCTTGTCTGTGAAGCTCTTTATCTGACCTTCAATTCTGAATGATAGCTTTGCTGGTTGTAGGTTCTTGCTATTCATCACTTTGAATATTTCTTGCCACTCCCGTCTGGCCTGCATAGTTTCCGTTGAGAAATCAGCTGACAATCGTATGGGTGCTCCCTTGTAGGTAACTAACTGTTTTTCTCTTGCTGCTTTTAATATTCCCTCTTTGTCTTTTGCTCTTGGCATTTTAATTATGATGTGTCTTGATGTGGTCCTCTTTGGATTCCTTTTGTTTGGGGTTCTGTGCGCTTCCTGGACTCGTAAGTCTATTTCTTTCACCAGGTGGGGGAAGTTTTCTGTCATTATTTCTTCAAATAGGTTTTCAATATCTTGCTCTCTCTCTTCTTCTGGCACCCCCATAATTCAGATTTTAGTACACTTGAAGTTGTCCCAGAAGCTCCTTACACTATCTTCAATATTTTTTTATTCTTTTTTCTTTTTGCTTTTCCAGTTGGGTGTTTTTTGCTTCTTCATATTTCAAATCTTTGACTTGATTCTTGGGATCCTCTAGTCTGCTGTTGGATCTCTGTATATTATTCTTTATTTTAGTCAGTGTGTGCTTAATTTCTAGTTGGTCCTTTTTCATATCCTCAAGGGTCTCACTAAATTTATCGGCAGATTCTAGAAGATTCTTGAAAAACCTTATAAGCGTGGTTTTGAACTCTATATCCAGTAGTTTGCTTTCCTCCATTTCTTTCATTTGTGACCTGTTTCTTTGTCTCCACATTTTGGCTGCTTCTCTGAGTTGATAAGAGTGGCTTTGTGTGCTAGGTGTCCTATTGGGCCCAGTGGCTCAGCCTCCCCAATTACCTGAGGTGGACACTCTTGGTGCACCCCTTTGTGGGCTGTGTGCACAGTCTTGTTGTAGTTAAGCCTTGATTGTTGTTGGTATCACTGGGAGGAATTGACTTCCAGGCCAATTGGCTGTGAGGATCAGCTATGTCTACGATGGGAGAACTGTGCTGGAGACACCCTTATGAGGCAAGACTTGCTTCAGTGGGGCTTTAGTGCTCACTGAGTCTGCCCCCTGAGTGTGTCTCTTATGGATCTGAGGAGTTGTAGTCTGGATGGTCCTACTCTGACCCCTGGGTACACTGGCTCTTGGATCTCTAAGGAGGTGCTAATTTAGCCTCTGCCTGAAGCCACCCAGCAGGAGCTACGGAGAGATCTGCAGATTTCTCCTCTTTGTTGGGGTTTTGGAGGTGCCCAGATGAGGCCCAGCTGTGAAGCAATGCAAGCTGCTGTGGGGCCTTGGGCCTTCTTTTGGATGTTCTGGGTCTCTCTGACCCAGCTGCAGTTTGCTAGGTAATTTTAGATTGCAAAGGGCCAGGCCATTCATATGCAAAAGCCTCTGCGCACAGCTTGGGTGGGGTGGGGTTTCTGGGAATCAACAGGGCAGAGAAAACAGCTATGGCTGATCCTCAGCCCTGCCCTAAGAGGCCCCCGGGTTTCAGTGTCCCATGGTAATCGCTGCAAGCACCTCTGAGAGCTAGCTGCCCTCGAGTTCCACCCACAGCCAGACAGTCCAGTTTCTCCCCATATGAGTCTGGGTCCCCAGAGTCTCGCCCGGAACTGGAGTTCAGAGCATTCGGGAACTCGTGTCTCCCTCCCGATTGAAAAAGACAACCGTGTCCTCAGTTGCCAGCCCTTAACGTGTGCATGCGCCTTGGTACCTCTGCACTTTACTTCCGCACCTCTTCTGAGTCTCTGTGCTTTTCTCTTTCCTTCTAGTTGTAGAATTTCCACTCAGCCAGCCTTCCTGTGGTTCTGGATGATGTTCATTTTGTCTTTTAGTTGTAGTTTTGAAGTGGTTGTGCGAGGCAGCAATTTCAGGTGTTTACCTATGCCACCATTTTGGTTTCTTCTCCCCCTTCGTGATTTTTAAATTAATCTATTGTTATTGTTGTTGTTGTTATTATTTTTAGTCCTCACCAGAGGACATGTTTTTTATTGATTCTAGAGGAGAGAAACATCAATCACTTGCCTCCCAGATGCGCCCCAACTGGGGATTGAACCCAAAACCCCAGTATGTGCCCTGACTGGGAATCAAACCTGCAAACCTTCAGTGGATGGAATGATGCTCTAATCAATTGAGCCACACTGGCCAGGACTTCCCTTTGTGTTTTTTAAAAAATGCCTATTACAGGCATATTTTTTACTTTTGTGTCTAACTTTAATCACCTAAGAGATCATAAGCAATTTTTATCATTAAAATTTATTTTAAAGTATTATTTTTAAGTAGCTTAATTAAAAATATATATATTATAGAAGTTATATTGACTCAAATAACTTTAGAAATGTATAAGGTAAAAGTCAACCATGAGTCATTGTTGTTAATAATTTGGTCTAAACCTTTACAAAGCTTTTTTTCTTCATAAACATATATTGAAACTCTTGTGTATTATTCTACAAGTAGTTTTTTTATTCAATGATAACGGCTATTCCTCCATGTGTGTTCATAAATATTTCTGTATTAATATTTTTATAACCATTTATCTCAATTATATAAGATGAATAGATGATCATGAAAAATTAAAAGTAATAAATGTATACTTAAAAAAATATTACAGTGCTTTCTCCCACCCTCCCCCCTTCCTTCCTGAAGGAGGCCACAGTTAACCATTAATCAGTTTTCTAGGGCTATTTCTGTATATTTACCCCTGTAAGTGTGCAGTCACAGCGTGTGGTGTGTGTGTGTGTGTGTGTGACATAAATACAGACTATCTTTGTATATGCTGTGTAACCCTATCTATGCCTTTGTGTGTCTATTTCTGTGGTGGAATAGATTATTCTGAAGGTTGAATTTGCTGTATCATCATATTACTATCTTTTCATAGGTTTACCTTTTGTATTTGTTGTGTGAGTTATCTGCTTGTGTAGCCTTTGTCAATTTTTCTTTTTTTTATTGTAGAAAACACATTTAACAGATTTTTAAATGCATGGTACACGTTGTTAACTATAAGCACAATGTTGTGCAGCAGCTCTCTAGAACTTTCTGATCTTGCATGACTGAAACTTCTACCCATTGAACAGTAACTCCTCATAGCTCCCTCTCCCCAGCCTCTGGCAACTACCTTCTGCTTCAGTGAATTTGGCTACTGTAGATACCTCACATAAATGGAATCATGGCTTAGTTCACTTTATTTACATTTATTTAAGTTTTTGTTTAAATATTTACATTTTTAATATAACGTCCTCCAGGTTCATGAATGTTATCACACATTGTAGGATTTCTTATTTTTAATGACTAAATAATATTCCATTTAATGTATATACCAAGGATCCAGTGCATGAATTTGTGCACTTTGAAAGGAACTGTGGGCCTCGAGGCTGTGGTAGGCACAGGGGTGCCCATCCTCCGCACCCCTGCCTGGCCCCTCCTGCCACGGCCTCTGGTCCCGTCTGCCAGCAGCCCTGCTCCTGCTGCCGCCGCTTCCACATGCTGATGGCGCCGGCCCCACTCGATCCTGCTGATGGCGTGGAGCGATTGGGGCTGGTGCCAGCAGCAGGTGCAAGTGGCAGCTGCTGCCCCCATCACTCCTCAGGAGCCAGGGAGGTGGAGAAGCCCTCAGCAGTGATCAGGGCCGGCAGCTGCCGCTTGCACCCGGTGATGGTGCCAAGTGATCGGGACCAGCGCCGGGCACCGGCAGCACAGGTGCAAGCGGTGGCTCTGGCACTGGCAGCAGGTGCGAGCCCTGGGCGGGACCGTGGCGCGCGGGAGCAAAGAATTTTCAGTAACCAACACATGTCAGCGAGCAGCGCCCACTTTGGTCTGGCGCCCCTGCTCACCTGCTCCACCACCCCACCTTGACCAATGCCCACCTTGTTCTGCACACACACCCCAGTGGTCAGTGTACATCATAGCGACTGGTTGTTCGGATGTTCTAGTTGTTCTGCCATTTGGCATCGGCAGTGGGTGCGAGTGGCAGTGCCGGCTGCGAGTGGGCCCAGCACTTGCAGTGGGTGCGAGCAGCGGCTCCGGCACTGGCAGCGGGTGCGAGCGGGGCTGGCGCTGGCAGCAGGTGCGAGTGCTGGGAAGGAGCAAAGAATTTTCAGTAACCACCAGAGCTCGCCCCAATGACAGCGACTGGCGCCCACCTTGGTCCGGCCCACTCACCTGCTCCACCATCCCTCCTTGGCCAACGCCCACCATGTTCCACACATGCCCCCTGATGGTCAGCACACATCATAGTGACCAGTTATTCAGTTGTTCCAGTTGTTCCACCATTCAGTCTATTTGCATATTAGCCTTTTATTATATAGGATATATAGGATACTTTCTTTATTCATTTGTAAATGGACACTTAGATTGATTCCATATCTTGGTTATTGAGAGCAATGCTACAGTGAATATGGGTGGGAGTGCAGATATCTTTTCAATATCCTAATTTTAATTCTTTTGGATAAATATCTAGAAGTGGGATTGCTTGATCAGATGGTAGATGTACTTTTTATTTTTTCAGAAACTTGTATTCTGTTCTCCATATCAGCTGCACCATTTTATATTCCTACCAATAGTGCACAAAGATTCCACAATCTCTACAACACTTATTTTCTGTTTTTGTTTGTTTTTATAATGGTCATTGTAATAAAAGTAAAATGATATCTCAGTGTGATTTTGATTTGCATTTCCCTGATGATTAGTGATTTTGAGCATCTTTCCATATACTAGTACTTGTTGGCCATCTGTATGTCTTCTTTTAAGAAATGTCTATTCACGTCTTTTGCTCATTTTTAAATTGGATTATATACATTTTTGCTGTTAAGTTGTAGGAGTTCCTTATATCTTTTGGATATTAGTCCCTTGTCAGATATAGTTTGCAAATATTTTACCTTCACTTTGTTGGGATTATTTCCTTTGTTGTGCAGAAGGTTTTTAGTTTGTCCCATTTGTCTATTTTTGCTTTTGTTGCCTATGATTTTGGTGTCATATCCAAGAAATCATTGCCAAGACTTAACCCTTTGCACTCGCTTGCTTTTTTCTCGATTCCTTTATTCTAATGCTAACTGTGTTGAGTCACACTCGACATCCGAGTACAAAAGGTTAACTTCACAAAGCTTTCACCCTATGTTTGCTTCCAGGAGCTCTACAGTTTCAGTTCTTAATTCTATTTGGAGTTGATTTTTATGTATGGTGTAAGATAATCCAATTTCATTCTTTTGCACGTGGATATCCAGTTTTACCAACTCCATTTGTCAAAGAGATTATCCTCTCTTCATTGTGTATTCTTGGCACTCTACCAAAGATCAGTTAACTGTATCTCTGTGGATTTATTTCTGGGCTCTGTATTCTGTTCCATTGTATTATATGTCTGTCTTTAGGCCAGTACCATACTTAATATATATACACTAGTGGCCTGGTGCACAAAATTTGTGCACATTAAAAGGGAATTAATTAGAGGAAATATTTTAATATTGCCATTTGCCCTTTCTCTATAATAGAAGTGTCAGAGATGAAAGAAAATTAGTAAAATGTATATGAAAATCTCCCTCCTGTCAGAGTCTGGGGCGCGTCATGGGACCCAGAGTCAAGGCCCCGCCCACTGGCTCGTGCCTCGAAATCGTGCGAGATCCCAGACCTGGCTGGCCCCACCCCTGTCAAGCCCCGGGAGGGGGGTGGGGTGGGGGCGCAGCCTCAGGTCCCCTGTCAAACCCCGCCAGGCAGGGAGGGCGCAGCTTCAGGTCCCTCGGCCCCGGCGTGAGGGCATGAGAGTGTGACGACCATTTGCATATTAGCGATTTATTATATAGGATATTAAGTACTAGAGGCCCGGGGCATGAAAATTCGTGCAATCAGGGGGGTTCCTCAGCCCAGCCTATGCCCTCTTGCAGTCTGGGACCCCTCAAGGGATGTCCATCTGCCGGCTTAAGCTGCTCCCTGGGGGATCGGGCCTATGCTGGCTGTTAGACATCCCTCTGGCAGCCCAGGAGGAGGCAGGAGAGGCTCCTGCCACTGCCGTTGCGCTCGCAGCCGTCAGCCCAGCTTGTGGCTGAGCAGAGCTCCCCCTGTGGGAGCACACTGACCACCAGGGGGCAGCTCCTGTGTTGAGCATCTGCCCCTGGTGGTCAGTGCGTGTCATAGCGACTGGTCGTTCCACCATTAGGGTCAATTTGCATATTACCCTTTATTATATAGTACTAGAGGCCCGGTGCACGAAATTCGTGCACGGGCGGTGGGGTGTCCCTCAGCCCAGCCTGCACCCTCTCCAATCTGGGACCCCTCGAGGGATGTCTGACTGCCCGTTTAGGCCCGATCTTACCGGGATCAGCCTAAACGGGCAGTCGGACATCCCTCTCACAATCCAGGACTGCTGGCTCCCAACTGCTCGCCTGCCTGCCTTCCTGATTGCCCCTTACTGCTTCTGCCTGCCAGCCTGATCACCCCCTAACCACTCCCCTGCCAGCCTGATTGATGCCTAACTGCTCCTCTGCCAGCCAGTTTGCCCCTAACTGCCCTCCCCTGTAGGCCTGGTCCCTCCCAACTGCCTTCCCCTGCTGGCCTGATCGCCTACAACTGCCCTCCCTTGCAGGCCTGATCCCTCCCAACTGCCCTCCCCTGCTGGCCATCTTGTGGCAGCCATCTTGTGTCCACATGGGGGCAGCCATCTTGTGTGTTGGAGTGATGGTTAATTTGCATATTACTCTTTTATTAGATAGAATAGAGGCCTGGTGCACGGGTGGGGGCCGGCTGGTTTGCCCTGAACGGTGTCCCGGATCAGGGTGGGGGTTCCCTTGGGACATGGGGCAGCCTGGGCGAGGGGCCTGTGCTGGTTTGTAGGCCGGCGACCCAAGCGGAGGCCCTGGGATCTGGGATTTATTTATCTTCTGTAATTGAAACTTTGTAGCCTTGAGCGGAGCCAAGCCTCCTGCTCGCTCCGCGGTGCAGCCATTTTTGTTGGGATTTATTTATCTTCTATAATTGGAACTTTGTAGCCTTGAGTGGAGGCCTGGGCCTGCCAGGGTGTGTGGAAAGCTTGGCTTCCTCCATCGCCGGGGGAAACTCAAGCCTCCTGTTCTCTCTAGCTCCGTGGCTGCCACCATTTTTGTTGGGATTTATTTATCTTCTATAATTGAAACTTTGTAGCCTTGAGTGGAGGCCTGGGCCTGCCAGGGTGTGTGGAAAGCTTGGCTTCCTCCATTGCCGGGGAAACCCAAGCCTCCTCCTCACTCCGTGGCTGCAGCCATCTTGATTTGGGTTAATTTGCATACTTGCTCCTGATTGGCTGGTGGGCGTAGCTTGTGGTTGTAGCAGAGTGATGGTTAATTTGCATGTTACTCTTTTATTAGATAGGATGGTACTGGGGATGGAACCAACAACCATGGTGCATCAGGACAATGCTCCAACCAACTGAGCCACCCAGGAAGGGTGCCAGCACCATATATATATTTTTTATTTTTTATTTTAAAAATCTTTTATTGTTGGTTGTATTATAGATGTCCCCTTTGTTTTTTTCCCATTGACCCCCCCCCCCCCCCCGCCTTAACCCAGCAACTGCCACTCCCCAGTTTGACCCAGTTGATCCCAATTCTAGGAATATATTCTGAGAAACCTGAAACACCAATCAGAAAGAATGTATGCACCCCTATGTTCATAGCCAGTACCATACTTTTTTATTACTACAGCTTTGTAATATTTTAAAATAAGAAAGTGTGAGGCCAAAACCGGTTTGGCTCAGTGGGTAGAGTGTCAGCCTGCAGACTGAAAGATCCCAGGTTCGATTCCGGTCAAGGGCACGTATGTTGGTTGCTGCGGGCACGTCCCCAGTGGAGGGCGTGCAGGAGGCAGCTGATCGATGTTTCTAACTCTCTATCTCTCTCCCTTCCTCTCTGTAAAAAGTCAATAAAATATGTTAGAAAAAAAAGAAAGTGTGAGGCTCAGCTTCTTTTTTTAAAAAAAGATTTTTTATTGATTTTTAGAGGAAGAGGAAGTGAGAGTTATAGGAAGAGGAAGAAATAGAAACATTAACGTGAGTGAAACATCAGTCGGCTGCCTCCTGCATGCCGCATACTGGGGATTGAGCCTACAACCCAGCATGTGCCCTGACTGGGAATTAAATCAGCAACCTATTGGTGCATAGGATGATGTGCAACCAACTGAGTCACACCAGCTAGGGCAGCCCCAGCTTTGTTCATATTTCTCTAGATTGTTTTGGCTGTTTGGGATGGCTTTGTGGTTCCGTATGAATTTTACAATTGCTTTTTCTATTTCTGTAGAAATAAATGCTATTGGGTAGGGATTACATTGAATCTGTATATTGCTTTGGGTAACATGGACATTCTAACAATGTTAACTCTTCCAATCAATAAACATGGATGTCTTTCCATTTATCTGTGTCTTTAATTTCTTTCAGCAATGTTTTGTAGTTTTCAGTGTTGTAAGTCTTTTGCCACTTTGGCTAGGTTTATTCCTAAGTATTTTATTCTATTTGATGCTATTGTTATTGTCTACCAACAGCTGATTTTCATATGTTGATTTTGTATCCTGCAACTTTCCAGAATTCATTTATTAATTCTAACTAAATTTTTTGTGGAATGTTTGGAGTTTGCTACATGTAAGATCATGTCACCTGCAAACAGATAATTTTACTTCTTTCCAATTTAGAGGCTTTTTGTTTCTTTTTCTTGCCCAGTTGCTCTAGTTTGGACTTCCATACTATGTCAGTAGAAGTGGTAAGAGTAGGCATCCTTGCCTTGTTCCTGATCTTAGAGGAGAAGCTTTTAGTCTTTAATATTGAGTATGATGTTAGCTGTGGGGTTTTCATATATTGCCTTTATAATGTTGAGGGATTTTTCCTTATTTCCCTAGTTTGTTTGTTTGCTTGTTTTTTCTCATGAAAAGGTATTAAATTATGTCAAATATTGTTTCTTCATCTATTGACATAATCATAGGATTTTTCCTTCATTTTAATGTACATTGTATCACATTAATTGATTTTGTATGTTGAGCCATTCTTGCATCCCTGGGATAAATCCTGCTTGATCATGGTGTATGAACCTTTTAAGAAACACGTTTTTATTGATTTTAGAGAGAGAGGAAGGATGGGGGAGAGGAAGAGAAACATTGATTGGTTGCCTCCTATACACACACCCTGACCAGGGATTGACCCACACCCCAACCAGGGATCAACCTGCAATGTAAGTATGTTCCCTGACCGGGAATCAAACCAGCGACCTTTTGGTGCATGGGGTGACATTCACCCAACTGAGCCACACTGGCCAAGGCTTAACTTGCTGTTGACTGGTTTGCTAATAGTTTATTAAGGGTTTTGCATCTATATTCATCAGGTAGTTTCTTGTAGTATCTTTTTCTGTTTTTGGTATCAGGGTAATGCTGGCCTCATAAAATGAGTTTTGAAGTATTCCGTCCTCTTTAGTTTTTTGGAAGAGTTTGGGAAGGATTGGTGTTAATTCTTCTTTAAATATTAGTAGAATTCACCTGTGAAGCCATCTGGCTCTGGGCTTTTCTTTTGTTGGAAGGTTGAATCAGTTGATTACTGATTCAGTCTCCTTACCAGTATATTGGTCTGTTCAGATTTTCTATTTCTTTGTGACTCAGTCTTGGTAAGTTGTCAGGTTCTAGGAATTTATCCTTTTCTTCAAGGTCAGTGATTTTCAACCGATGTGCTGCAAGAATTTTTAAAACATGCAATACTACCTGACTAGTCAGGGGCACTGACCTCTTTTTCCTTAGATTGTAAAATTTGGGCTGACAACAGCCAACGCAACAATAGGCATTTGGTGTGAATAAATCAAAATTATACCTTTTTTTTTGTCAGATCAGCAAAATATATATACATTTCAGCTGCAGAATTTTAGTAGTTTATGTGAGCCATGAGATGAGAAAGGGTGAAATTGCTATTCTAGGTTATCCAGATTGTTGGCATCTAATTGTTGATAGTAATCTCTTAGGTTCTTTTTATTTCTGTGGCAATTGTTATAATGTCTCTTCTTTCATTTCTGATTTTGAGACCTTTTTTTCCTTAGTTTTAGCTCAGTGGTCGGCGAGCCTCAGTTCGCCGACAACTGGTTTAGCTAAAGGTGTGTCAATTTTGTTGATCTTTAAAAAAAAAGAAAAACTCCACTATTAGTTTTGTTGATTTTTTTTCTATTCTGTTTTATTTCTGCTCTAATCTTTATTTTCTTCCTTCTGCCAAGCTTTGGGCTTAGTTTTTTTACCCCCCCCCTCCCCACCTCCCAGTTTATTTGAGATCTTTGTTTATAATGTAGGTGTTTATCATTTCCCTTTTAATAACTGCTTTTGATGCATTCTGTGAGTTTTGGTATGTTGTATTTTTTTTGCCTTTCCTCATTTTTCTTTTTCACATTGATCTGATTTTTTATTGCTCTTGTGCATTGTCTCTTGTCATTGTTTCTGCTATTTTTTACAGTTGTTGGTCTTTCAGCTTGATTTTAGTTCTTTCATCAGGTAGGAATTTAAAATTTTGATGTAGCTAAAAACTGATCTTTCCCTAATGGTTTCTGTCATACTTCCCTCTCTAGGATTTTTTTAAAATTCATATTATTTTGTAGTTGTATTTTTATATGTAGATCTTTACTCCATCTTGAAGTAATGGGAAGGATGAGAAGTAGGGACTGAACGTGTTGTTGTTGTTGTTGTTAATTCTCAACCAAGGATATTTTTTCATTGATTCTTAGAGTAGAAGGGAGGGGGAGAGATATATAGAGAGAAACATCAGTGATGAGAGAGAATCATTGATCGACTGCCTACTGGGGATCAGTCCTGCAACCTGGGCATGTGCCCTTCACCAGAATCGAACGTGGGACCCTTCAGTCCGCAGGCTGATGCTCTTTCTACTGAGCAAAACCGGCTAGGGTGAGTGAACGTTTTTAAAAAGCAGTGTTATTTTCTAGCAAATGGACAGCAGCTTTGTGTTTTGCCTGTTCCCTTAATGTCAGAAATTTAGGCTAGTTCTGATTTTTTTTACTGTTATAAGTAAAATTTCTAGTTATTTCCTTAGGGTAGATTCATAGACCAGAATTATGAGACCAGGAGAAGACTAAGAAAGTGAGACAGTTACCAACAGAGACTTAAAGCTGCAGTGCTTACTTTTAAAACTATATATATTTTATTGATTTTTTACAGAGAGGAAGGGAGAGGATAGAGAGAAACATCAGTGAGAGAGAAACATGGATCAGCTGCCTCCTGCACACCCCCTACTGGGGATGTGGCTGCAACCAAGGTACATGCCCTTGACTGGAATCGAACCTGGGACCCTTAAGTCCGCAGGCTGGCGCTCTATCCACTGAGTCAAACCAGTTAGGGCTGCAGTGCCTACTTTTGATTTTCAGCTGCACTGTTTTGGTTGCTTTGCAACCTTCTGCAAGTCACTCAACTTCCTTGTGCCTTGGTTTTGTCATCTGAAAAATGGGGGTAATAATAGTACCTACCTCAGAACATTGTGCTGAAATTTAAGTGTTTAATACACATAAAACCTGGAATAGGGCCTGGCACATAGTAAGTACTCAATCATTATTAGTTATTGCTGCTGTTTTTATTGTGATGTTCTGGGAAGGTTATGCCATTTTTATATTTCCAGTATAGAAATATAGATGACTCCATTGTCGCAACCCTTGTAATCCCTCGAGTATTATCATTTTTTAAAGCTTTGCTAATTTTTCATCTGAATAATGGACACTTTTTTTATATGTATCTTTTAATTGATTTTAGAGGGGGAGGGGGAGAGAGAAACATCGATCGATTGCCTCCAGTACACATCCCAACCAGGGATCGAACCCACAACCTGGGTACGTGCCCTGATGGGGAATCGGTGCTCCAACCAACTGAGCCGCACCAGCTAGGGATGGACTTCGGGTTTGTTTTTTTTGTGTTTTTTTTTTAATGCGTACTCCTCTTACCTTCTTGAACCTTAAAATTAAACTGCTATCTTTAGGAAATAGTTCCCTCTTATGGATTTGTATTTTAGAACATGAAACCCACCTTCTTTTAATTATGTGATTTCCCCCAAATTCATCATTTAGCCTGCCTGCGGTGATTCTACTAAGTTTACTTCTGTGGTTTATTCTTCAAGTCCTGACATTTATTTGAGCCCCTCTGCCAGGTGCACAAGCCTCGCAGAGGAGTAAGTAACCCTTCCTATAAGAGAGAAGCTCATATCTGGGGAGAGGAGGCAGGAAGCACAGGGGCAGCTGGCATCAGAGTTGGAATGTGTATACTATTGTACCAACCCCCGAATGGGCGTGGGCTTGGGAGAAGCCCTAGAAGGAGCTCTTAGAATCTCAGATGAGGCTGACTGAAACACAGCATGCAGCTGTTGTTCTACCCAAAGAAACCTGCTCTGTGTAATCCTGAACTTAAACGTAAAAGAGGGATTTTTTTTTTTTTTACTTTATATAATAATTCATCACAGCATTTTTTAAAAAATGTGTTCTACCCTAGCTGTTGTGCTCAGTGGTTAGAGTGCTGGCCCACACACCAAAGGGTCACAGGTTCCATTCCCAGTCAAGGTTCAATTCCCAGTCCCAATTGATATGTCTCTCACATCAATAATTCTCTCTCTCCCCGCTCCCTTCCTTCCACTCTCTCTAAAAATCAATGGAAAAAATATCCTGGGGTGAGGATTAACAAACAAGAAACAAACATAAATGAATGTGTTCTTCCTATACATTTAAAATATGTAGTTTGAAAAAAAGAAAGGTCTTTAAAACTTTTTTTATTTACTTAATGATTTTAGAGAGAGGAAGGAAAAGAGTGAGGGAGAAACATTGATCTGTTATTCCACTTATTTATGCATTCATTGGTTGATTATTGCATGGACCCTGACTGGGAATTGAACCTGCAATCTTGGCACATCCGGACGATACTCCAGCCAGAACTGAACAGAAGAAGTCTTACAAAAGTTTTCTGAAGTATTGACATTGGGCAAGTTTCCTGACCTCTTCAGGTCTCATTTTCCCACTTGGCTCTGCCACCTGGCTCTCCGGTTCTGACTTCCTGAGCCCTGTGGTGTGACTGTATGTCAGCAACTATTGTGAAGTGTTAAGTGGTAGTAGCTCCTAGGGTTCAGTGAGCAGTGCTGCCAACTCACATTCTGCAAACAAGGCACTGGGCTTTCCTCTTCGGCTCGCTCTCAGGCTTGACTGGGCCAGTGCATTCCCTCTGGCAGAGAGGCGGCTTCATCACCAACATTGCATTGTAGTTTTTCTTCCTCCTCCGTAGGACTGCCCCATTCTGGGCGGTCTTCTTGCTTATTGCATGGAGTGAGTGTGTGCCTCGGTGGGAAGGTAGAACTGCACCCTCTCTCCCTTCCCCCAGCCATTCTCCTTTCTGCAGCTTAATCAGAAAAGTGTCCCGTCGTTCTTTTTCCAAGCCACCGAGTTTGAATTGATCTTTGTTGCTAGTAAGAGGCAGGGAGGTGCTTTCTGGTTCCTGCTAAGGTTACCTGACTGCGGAAGGCATGCATCTGATAATTATAACTCTGGTGCCTTCTTGGCCTGAGCCATTTAGTTAAGAGCAGTAATCCTGATCTTATCAGGAGGGTTTTATAGTCCAGTGGTGTTGCTTATAACAGTATCTGCTTTACTTCCTGGGACTCCTTTCTACTTTTAGGATTCTCCTATAATCTTGCCCCATTATCCTCTTGTGCATGTCTCATTACCTCTTGGAATCAGTTAAAACTGGGAGGAAGGAAGGGAAAATATATTTTCTTCCTATCAAGATCTAAGAATTGGACTTTAACATTGCATTATCAACCCGACCAGCAGTGGAACAGTTACAAGTGTGGTACAGGTAATCCCTGCAAAGCCTTGGGTCTAACCCAAGCACGGCCCACAGCGAGTATTTTTGTGGCCCAGCCAGTATAACGGTATGTAAGAAACGTTTTAATAAAAATTTCGTGACTTAATTTTTACGATGTCCTGTTACACATAATTATTAATAACCAACTACAACGTTCGCTAATGACTGATGACTATAATCGTGTTGCATTCATTTCCCTCACACGCCTTACGTGCAGGCGCACCATTTCTCTCCACTAATTCTAGCAGCGAATATTTTAGCAGCCGATGGCCACGCCATTAGTCTTGCACTGACTTGTTTGGTGTGCGCAACAGGAAATATTTCGCTTTCGGAGAACAAGAAAAATAGGTTTATTTGTGTTATGCTTACTAATTTGTGCAGGTATTCATTGTTTAATTTTTATTAAAATGTTATTTTATGTTAATGATTACTCATTTATTTCAGTCCTTTGTATTCAGCATGTCTGTATTGAAATAAACCTACGTTTCTATGAAAATTGAAGCTTTTGTTGCGGCCCAGATAAACTTAAACCTTGTTTATTTGGCCTGTGTTAGCCTTTGAGTTTGACATGCTTGGTCTAGCCAAAGGGAAGTTAGTTTGTGCATTTCTTATTTAAAAAACACAAGCATAACAACAACATAATAGTTATCCAAATATTTTAGTTACATTTTGTATGTCAAAGTAATTGGTATCTGTGGGCTTGGGATCTGCCCCTTAGAAGTTTAGTGATTTTGCTAAAGACTACTTTGAGGCAGGTCCTAGGACTTTGTCCAGATCCTTGACTTTGGGGTTCAGAATCTATTAGATTATAGAGAATAGACAGGAAGGAAAAACATTACTGCTCTGTGTCTTCAGAGAACACTCAAGAATCACTATAAAAGTTGTCAGTGTATGATGGTGTTCGGAGGACAGGACAGTTTCTTCAGTATTTCAGAATATGGGGGCCCAACTGGTCCATTGGTCCATTAGCCTCTGTACTTTATACCTGAGGAAAGGGTTAACTCTTGCCCTGAGGAGGAGTGAGGAATAGGAACTTAAATTGCTTTGGATGTCTGAACTGTGCTTTAATAAAATATTCCAGGTGGCTAAGAAGTAATCCTAAAATAACCTGGAGACTTTAAAGTCAGGCACTCCTGTCTCTGGGGAGGTACAGTTCTGAGGAATGCAGTGCTGGCTCCTAAGATCTTAGAGGCATGGTCGAGTTGGCCTTTTTTTCCAAATCCCAGTAAAGAAAGGCCCAGGGCAGCCTTCTTGGGTCAGGAAACACTGGTTAAATTTCTCCTCATTGAAAGGTTGGCAGTAAGCCTTCGGCTGCTGCTGCTGCCAGTTGACATAACCTGGCTTCCTCCAGGGCTGTGGGATTGGTCTTATCGTCCCCCCCCCCCCCCCCCACCCCCCCCACACACACAAATATCCAGACAGTGGTCTGTTTTCATTAGTGCCAAAGGCTTTCTTCTTGCTTGATCCCCTACTCTGTGTCTCCATTTCCATCAGAACATACCTTTCTCATGAAAAGATTCAGATTCATCCTCTTTCTCTCTCATGCCCGCATTCCATCCGCTTGATTCTCTGACTTGGCTGCATCTTTAGACAGTCATTTCTCCCTGGTTCTGCTTCCATCCCCCGTTGCTCACCCAGATTCTGTGTGGGCTGCTGGCCAGCTTTCCCTCTCAGATCTTCAATACTGTTTGCATAAGAAATATATTGACATTGTAAATCATTACTGAGGAGCACTAAAAATATTTTTAAATGAAAAGTCATACTGCTCTGTTATTTGAAAGACGAAGCCCAGCCGCCATGGCTCAGTGGTTGAGCATTGACCTATGAACCAGGTGGTCAGTTGAGGTTCGATTCCTGATCAAGGCACCTGCCTGATTTACGGGCTCCATCCCCAGTGTGGGGAGTGCAGGAGGCAGCTGATCAATGATTCTCTCTCATCACTGATGTTTCTGTCTCTCTCTCCCTCTCTCTTCCTCTCTGAAATCAGTAAAAGTATTTAAAAAGAGAGAGAGAAAGACTAAATATTGTGGAGATGTCATCAGTGTGCTAAAATTATTCTATAATTTCAGTGCAATCCAAATTTTCTTTGTTGGGGGTGAGAGCATGTGATGTGTCTTGACAAAAGATTCAAAAGTAAATCTAGAAAAAATAAACAATTTTTAAAATTGTCTCTTTACATTAAATTGTAAGCTCCATGAAGTCAGAGGCTCTTGTCTGTGTTCTTTTTCCCTCAGAGCCTTTCACAGTATCTAGTATATCCTAAGGCTGTGGTTGGCAAACTGTGGCTCACGAGCCACATACGGCTCTTTGGCCCCTTGAGTGTGGCTCTTCCACAAAATACCACGGCCTGGGTGAGTCTATTTTGAAGAAGTGGTGTTAGAAGAAGTTTAAGTTTAAAAAATTTGGCTCTCAAAAGAAATTTCAATCGTTGTACTGTTGATATATGGCTCTGTTGACTAATGAGTTTGCCGACCACTGTCCTAAGGTATCAAATGTTTGGACATGAATGAATATAATGGAAAAAAAAAAAGGAAAAGTGAAAGTTCCCCATAATCTCAATCCAATTAGGTGTCTAGATAATATTTTTTCCAACAAAAATCATCTGAAATGCTAGTTTAAGCATTTGTTTTGTTGTTCACAGTTCAGAATTTAAATTTCCTTCTGGTATTCAAGGCATCTCACAAGCTGTCTTCACCTTAACTATTCAGACTTGTATCCTCCCTGCCAAAACATACCTTGTTTATCCTTCACTCCATGTTCATTTAAACTGTAAACTTCCCCCACCCTTCCTCCAGGCCAGCTTTGTTTCCACCTCCGATCCTTCCCCGCCCTCACCCGCCCCCTTCCTGTGCACTTTGTGTTTTGGATCTTGTTGCCTTGCTCTATTAAATGCTGTGTCTGCTCAGCTTGTTTCTCCATCTGCACAGGGCAGCTTTTTCTTTTCTCCTCAGCAGCTTGCACAATGCTCTCTATCTGGGATGGGTTCTCAGGAAAATAGTGTTGAATGAATTTGTCAAAGGATCTTCCCTTCTCGGGACAGCAATGACCCCTCGAGGCCCGCTTGTCCAGCGCTCTCTCATGTTGGATTCCACACCATGACATCCCAGACAGATGTTCATCTAGGGACATGAAGCTGCCCACCTCCATTGCTAGAAAAGTCCTTCTTTGACCTGGAATCTTCTTCCTGGTTACTCTGCCCAGTGATTGTAGTTCTGCCCTCTGGGGCTTGAGAGAAAACAAAAAACAAAGAATGACCTGCTTCGTCTTCCACTAGGCAGCCTTTTATGTTTTCAGAGACAGTGATCCATTTCCCCTCAGTGTTTTCCATCTTCCACGTTGAGGTGTGGAGGTATTTTAATTTTGAGGAGCAGTCAGCTTAAACTCTAATTCATTATTTTTGAAGGCCTTTTATGTGCATGTCACAGTGCTAAGGTGCCATATTCTTCCAGTCCCCTCAGAGATGTAACCACTTGTCTCTCTACCTTCTAATCCTCCAGGGGGACGATGAGGGCCCATCCTACCCAGGATGTTGTGTTTTGGAGGTTAGCAGTTCTTATTCCAGTACCCCAGGGAAGTCTCCTGGACAAGTGTTGTATTAGGACTGACTTTTCAGCCCATGAGATGAATTACAGAATAAAAGACCTCCCATTGATAGGAGCTGCCCAGGGCCATGACTGGGCATTGTAGGCATTCTATGGACAGAGGATTTGGTTCTTCTTTTCCTCCCTTTCCTGGTATCCCAACCCAGAATACTTTCTACTGATCTTCTAAGCCACCAGGCAGCATGGTGTAATAAAGAGAGCCAGATAAGCCTGGGTTTAAGTGCTCTGAGGCTCGGGGCAAGTTACTTGAGCTTTTTGAGCTGTTGTTTTTCTATCTCTAAAACCACCACCTCTACATTATAGAATTAAGTAAGAAAATATTTTGTAAGCTTTTGTCCCAGTACTTGCTATGTAGAAGATACATAAACACTAGTTTCCTTCTCCCTTTTCTCCTTCCCCAACCTTCTTTCACCACCATTTTTGAGGGATTTCAAGGCAAAATGCTCTGTGGCTTCCTAGCGAAGATGAGCTGAATGTGTGTATAGTAGCCAGAGCTTGACTTGGTCAGGTATTTGGAAACAAATTGTCATTTTCTTGTGAGCTCCTAGTGAGATCAAAGCTGTTAAGAGATTTCTCAAATAGGAGAAGCTGAGAAGGTTGTAAAATAAAGTGTCATTCTGGCTGCTAGGCTATTGAACACTGCCTGCTGCCCATTGGCTGACAGAGGCTGGTCCTCTGGCCATTAGACCCGCATGCAGACTTTCAACTGGAAGGCTTTTCTCAGGGACACCCTCTTGATCCCTAAACTGTTGAGCTGGCTCTTTTGGGCCTTTTTTCTCCATACTCGCCTCTATTGCCCCTGCTTTTCTCCACTCTAGGGTCTCAGTCAGCCACACTCAGCATTCAAGAAAAATATCATTTCTGGGCTGATAACTTTCCATCAGTCACACTCATACCCTGTTGATAGGCCAAGAAACCTGCTGCCCACAAGCAGTTGGTCAGTTAAGAACCAAGAAAATAATTGCTGAAGCCTGTAATTCTCCCAATGAAAGGAGGAGGGAGACCAGAACTGTGGCGTTTGAGCCCTCACGGGGGAGCCCATCCTGGTCTTTCAGCAGCTGTGTCAATGCTGTCTATATGCTGGGGCAGGGGTCCTCACACTTTTTAAACAGGGGCCAGTTCACTGTCCCTCAGACCGCTGGAGGGCCGGACTATAGTTTAAAAAAACTATGCACAAATTCCTATGCACACTGCACATATCTTATTTTGAAGTAAAAAAACAAAACGGCAAAAACAGGGCCGTAGTTTGAGGACGCCTGTCTGGGGCCTGGGACAGGACAACTTACAGACTGGGGACATAGACAGGGGCAGAGGTAACCAGAACCCAAGTGACATAGCCCAGAGGAGAACGGTGTTAATTCTGCCTGGTGGGCAGAGGTGGAGGCTTCTTAGAGCATTTCAGCTGGACTGTAAAGGGTGAGCAGGGTTTAGGAATTACTCTCACCTCAGCCAGAAAATCATGTGAAGGAGGGTGGAAGTTTAACTGCTCCAATACAAAGAGAGTAATTTGAAGAGAGTAAACATTTCCCCATCAGCCCCAACTGAATTTTTTCCCCATTGATTTTTAGGGGGGGAGGGATGGAGAGAGAGAAAGAGAGACATTGATTGGTTGCCTCCCCGACAATGTCCTGACCGGGGCCAGGAATCCAACCTGATACTCTTCAATGTGTGGGCCGATAGTCTAACCACTCAACACACTGGCCATGGGCCCAACTGAATATTTTAAATTAAGTAATGGACTGTCCTGGCTTTGGAATTGGACAACAGGGAACACCTCTCTCATGGCCAACTGTTTCCCCTGCATTTCTTTAAATATTAACTGTCCTGACTGTAGAATGGGTCAAACAGTGGATTGCTGAAAGAGTTTAGTGTGCCATTTCTCTCCTGTTTGGGCAGGTCTCCTTGTCCTTTCTGGTCATAGAGGTAGGGGCATTTCAGACTAAAATCCCATCACTAAGCAGGTTTTTAAACTAAGTGGTTCACACTTAGTAGGCAGAGCTGAAGCAAGTGACCCCAACTCCCATCCTACAAGGCATTCTCTTCTGTTCCTTAGAACGGAGCGCTCTCACGCTTAGGTGTTTATTGTCATACTAGGCACACGGGGGTTGGCCTGGCCTGCCTGCTTTTACCCTCCTCTCCTGCTTTGGAAAACCCTGTCTGAGATTCTGGGTTGTGGATTCCATCCTCTCCATCTAACTGAGTGTTAAATAGTTTCTGAGTGAGTATTCACAGTTCTGGAAGTTACTGTAATTAGCAAAAAAAAACAACCTCGTGTTTTCATCTCTCCTGATAAAGAATCCTGTGAAGAACCGGCTTCAGATCTCCAGCTAGGGAGAGAGTTGGGAATTCAGCTGCCACAGTAAACAGCTGACATAACAGAAGCGGCAGTGATCACGGGTTAAGTAAATGTCTTTCAGCCTATAGGAGCTCCCAGGATAATTGACTTTCCAGCAGGAATTTCTGGCTCAAACGAAATCACTGGGCATTAGAGAAGCTGCTACATCCTTTGAAAGGGGGACTGTGTCTGGTTTTGCTGACCTGACAGACATCATTCATCTTGATTATTCATTATCCTAGTTGCCGCCAGATTTCTGTTGACTGTAATTACAATGTGGGGGTAAGCTTTGGCTTTTGAAATTTTTTTATTTATAGTGTTCCACCAACTTGGTTATCTGACTCCCTGAGCTGAAGGTGCGGTAGGCAGATTTCCATCGCATCTGCTGGGGACACGAGGAGTGCATAGTCAGATAGCATTTACTGAGCACTTCCAGCAGAGAAACAATTCGGTGTAGCCTATTCATTTCAGCTGACAGAGTGTTACTTCTTGATTATGCTTACCTCTCTTTGTGCTAGATTGTTGCTGTCAGAAAGCAGGTCTACACCTCAGATCCCACTTGGAGTAAGAGAAGAAAAGGATGGCCTCCAAATATAACCGATAAGATCTCCTGCTTTCAGGCAAGCTTTATTAAAGGGAGAGGAGAGAGAGAATGGAATTTGACCAGGCTTCAGTTTTATTGGCATGGCTTCACAGCAAGATCCTTATGCAGTCCAAAGACTGTCCTCCAAGAAACCTCTGCTCTCTGTTCCCATATGCCCCTCCCCAACCTCTTCAACACCCCAGCCAGCTGGGTGGCATTTGCCTACGTGTGCACATTGTGTGAGTGCATGCACCTGTGGTCCTGGGGAAGCAGTGAGAGAATGTGATGGACTCACTGTGTCCAATCCCATCCACTGGGTCAGGGGTGAACAGCAGGCTTCTAATAAGACTTTTTAATTTTTTTTTAATTCAGTCTTTTAATCTTTTTTTTTCCCCCTTTAAATCCTCACCCGAGGATATTTTTCCATTGAATTTTTTAGAGAGAGTAGAAGAGAGAGGGGAAGGGAGAGAAATATTGATGTGAGAGAAACACATAGATTGGTTGCCTCCTGCATGTGCCCTGACCGGGGCCTGGGCCGGGGAGGAGCCTGCAACAAAGATACATGCCCTTGACTAGAATGGAACTGGGGACCTTTCAGTCCACAGGCCAGTGCCCTATCCACTGAGCCAAACCAGCTAGGGCTAATATGACATTTTATATATTCCCTAGCAGAGGATGGTTTTTACTCTCCTGTATGGTATATGTGTTTTATTTGTATATTTTTAAAAGATGCTCAGTTGGCTCAAATAGCCTTTTAACAATGATTGTGATTCATCAAGCATTCACTAGGGCAGTGATGGCGAACCTATGACACGTGTGTCAGCACTGACATGCATAGCCATTTCTGATGACACGCGGCCGCTGAGGTGGCCGCATGCCGAGGATGAAACATTTGCGAAATAACGTTTTTTCCTCAAAGTGACACACTACCCGAGTTATGCTCAGTTTTTTGACAAAGTTTGACACACCAAGCTCAAAAGGTTGCCCATCACTGCACTAGGGCCTAAGAAGTGCCAGGCAATGTGCTATGTGCTTGCAATACAAAGATGAATAAGACACCTTTGCTCTCAAGGAGCTTATAATACAGACTAGAGGCCCAGTGCACGACATTCACGCACTGTGGGGGGCAGTGTCCCTCAGCCTGGCCTGCACCCTTTAGCAGTCCGGGAGCCCTCAGGGGAAGTCTGACTGATGGCTTTAAGCTGCAGTCGGACATCCTTATAGTTGCCACGGAGGCTCCTGCCACCACTGCTGCGCTCGCCAGCCATCAGCCCATCTTGTGGCTGAGCGGCGCTCCCCCTGTGGGAGCGCACTGACCACCAGGGGGAAGCTCCTGCATTGAGCATCTGCCCCCTGGTGGTCAGTGCGCACCATAGCGACCGGTCTTTCTGCTGTCTGGTCAATTTGCATATTACTCTTATTATATAGGACTAGAGGCACGGTGCACGAAATTCATGCATGGGGGGGTGGTGTCCCTCAGCCCAGCCTGCACCCTCTCCAATCTAGGACCCCTCAAGGGATGTCCAACTGCCCGTTAAGGCCCGATCCCGATGCCTGCCTTCCTGATTGCCCCTTACCGCTTCTGCCTGCCAGCCTGATCACCCTCTAACCACTACCCTGCCAGCCTGATTGATGCCTAACTGCTCCCCTGCCAGCCTGTTTGCCCCTAACTGCTCTCCCCTGCAGGCCTGGTCACTCCTAACTTCCCTCCCCTGCAGGCCTGGTCCCCCCCGAACTGCCCTTCCCTGCAGGCCCGGTCGCCCCCAACTTCCCTCCTCTGCCGGCCTGGTCACCCCTAACTGCCCTCCCCTGCAGACTTGATTGCCCCCAACTGCCCTTGCTTGCAGGCCTGGTCCCTCCCAACTGCCCTCCCCTGCTGGCCATCTTATAGCGGCCATCTTGTGTCCACATAGGGGTAGCCATCTTGTGTGTTGGAGTGATGGTCAATTTGCATATTACTCTTTTATTAGATAGGCTAGAGGCATGGTGCACAGGTGGGGGCCGGCTGGTTTGCCCTGAAGGGTGTCCCAGATCAGGGTGGGGGTTCCCTTGGGGCATGGGGCCTGTGGTGGTTTGCAGGCTGACCACGCCCCCCGGCCACCCAAGTGGAGGCCCTGGGATCTGGGATTTGTTTATCTTCTATAATTGAAACTTTGTAACCTTGAGCAGAGCCAAGCCTTCTGCTTGCTCCGTGGCCACAGCCATTTTTGTTGGGATTTATTTATCTTCTATAATTGAAACTTTGTAGCCTTAAGCGGAGGCCAAGGCAGGCCAGGGCTGTGGAAAGCTTGGCTTCCTCCATTGCCGGGGGGCAACTCAAGCCTCCTGCTCTCTCCAGCTCCATGGCTGCCGCCATTTTGTTGGGATTTATTTATCTTCTATAATTGAAACTTTGTAGCCTTGAGTGGGGGCCTAGGCTGGCCAGGGTGTGCAGAAAGCTTGGCTTCCTCCATTGCCGGGGAAACCCAAGCCTCCTGCTCTCTCTGTGGCCTCAGCCCTCTTGGTTGGGTTAATTTGCATACTCGCTCTTGATTGGCTGGTGGGCGTGGCTTGTGGGTGTAGCAGAGTGGTGGTTAATTTGCATATTACTCTTTTATTAGATAGGATAGTTTCAAAATTGTAATATGTTAATTTCTGAGCTCAAAATGTATAGAGATTGTTTCTAGAGTACTTAGAACAGCTTGGGGTGAAGAGGAGGCTGCCCATAGAAAACAATGCCTGGTTTGAGGAATAAGTGTTACCCAACTGAATAAGGCTAAGAAGCAGATTTCAAGAACATAAACAAAGGCATATTTATATTTGCAGTTTTCTTCCTTCCGTTGAGTGGTATTTAACCCAATCAATTAAATCATAATTAGGTTTTTGCTATTTCTCTAATGAAAATGAACATCAACCACCCAAGCCGGTTTGGCTCAATAGATAGAGCATTGGCCTGCAGACTGAAGGGTCCTGGGTTCAATTCTGGTCAAGGGCACATACCTGGGTTGCAGGCTTGATCCCTGGTAGGGGGCATGCAGGAGGCAGCCAATCAATGATTCTCTCTCATCATTGATGTTTCTATCTCTCTCTCCCTCTCTCTTTCCCTCTGGAAATCAATAAAAATATATTTTAAAAAGAAAATGAACATCAACCAAGTGGCATAGGGTCTCTGTACCTTGGGAATAATTTCAGGCCCTGGGGATCCTTACATCACTAGGGAGTTCTCATTACTAGACTTAGGGTTTCTAGTAGTGAGGCTTGGCTGAGATACCAAAACTGTGGTATCTGTGGCCTGCTGCCTTTGACCCTTTAACCCCCACTTAGAGTGTTGTATGGAAAGCCAGGCTAGCTATCTTTACAAGATTATATAAAATGTACAAACACATCCTCATATATAAAAACCCTGGGGCGTAATGACCAGTAACATTTGGAGGCTGACCAACCAGAAGTCAGTGCTGGCCCCGCCCCCAAGCCAGCGGTAAGGGGCAATCAGGCAGGCAGGCAGAGTGGTTAGGGGTGATCAGGTAGGCAGACAGCCTCTCGCAGAGGGATGTCTGAGTTCCAGCTTAGGCCCGATCCCTGGGGGGTCCTGGACTATAAGAGGGCGCAGGCCAGTCTGAGGGCCCTCCCCCCCCCCCCGGCCCCCGGACACGAATTTCATGCACCAGGCCTCTAGTATATGTATATACATAAAAGGCTAAGTTGACTTGTGCATGTACGATACATATAAAGCTCTCACTGGCACCTATTGCCCGTGTGTGTTTCAATCTGTCATTGTCAATCATGAATTTGGTTGACACTTCTATTATAGAGAAAGGGCAAATAGCAACATTAAAATATTTCTTCTAATTAACTTCCTTTCAATGTGCATGAATCCATGCACTGAGACACTAGTATACCATAAAGAACCTGCAGAAAAGTGGTACATCTCAGAGTGGTGGCTTCTTTCGGAAGATCAGCTAAGGAGGAGCAGATTCTCAGGAAATTGGGCCTTTGTGTCCTCCTCTTCCAGAATTCTTAGGTATAAGTAATGCCCAACCTCCTTCAACAAATCTTCCACCTGATTTCCACTCATTTTGGAACCATAATTGGAAATAAAACAACAACAAGCTCTCCCTATAAGGGTGGCAGAGATAGGGACCTGAGCAGTGTAAGCCAGGATAGCACAATGGCTAATGCTCTTCATCTTCCTCCTAAACGATTGCCTTGTTTTCTAATGCTCTCTTCCTACTCATTCTGAATTCTGTGCTTTGTTCCCCTGTAGAATGGTGGTTTGGCTTGGAGTGATGATTCAGATGGAGGCCGAGGAAGAGAGATCTCTCGAGATTTTGCCAAGGTCTGTAATGTTTCCTTTGTGATAACAAAAAGGGCAGTTCTGCAGTGGGTTGTTGTATCTGATCCCCAAAGAATAGGACAGGAGTGGCCTATGAGTCATATTTGTAGTCATTCAGATGGTTGTGTATCTCTGGTGTAAGGCTTCCTGCATAAGACGAATTTTTTTCATTGTGTTTTTTTTGGGGGGGGTGGGGGGACTGGGATTGCAGCTGTATGAACTGGACGGTGATCCGGAAAGGAAAGAATTCCTGGATGACCTCTTCATCTTTATGCAGAAGAGGGGTGAGTGTGCATTATTTCAATTCTGTTAATATTTATTGAGTGCCTACTGTGTGCGATTCACACTTTGGCTTAACTGCTCCCCACAGAGTGCCAGAGTCAGCTCAGGAAGACAAGGCATTTACTGCTGATGGGTTATGAACTTAGCTGAACAATTGACGATTGAAGAGGGCAGAGAGGGCCTTGCAGAAAATGAAGAGACTGATCATTCAGGCTTGATCCTGTCTTGTTTTTGTCACTCTTCTGATTAACTGGTCTCTGTAGTCATTTCAAATTTAAATATACTTTTTTCTTATTTTTATAGCTTCCTTGGACATTACTTAAACTAGTATGTGAGGCTTCCTGCTGATACATCTAGCCTTAGAGAGACTGAAAAAGGTCAATGAGAGAATAGAGGCCCCTCAGGATTTGTTGGGAGGGTCGGAAATGACCCGGGAAAAGGACAAGCTAACTCTTTTTCTAACCCATTAGCTCTTTGATTTTTGCATCCACTGGCTTGGTGGGGGCATTCCTGCAGTTTAACTGTAGGTACATAGATGTCTGCTTGATTACACCTTCTCACTTCTCTCCTTTCACTCTCCCTCACCTACCCCCATCCATCACACTATGGACCATGGCATGACTGAGTCTTGAGCCCAGTGACTCAACCTCCTGTGTTTGTAGCCTTTCATAGCAATGGGTTCACCAGCTAGGACAGCCCTCAGGAAACATGGCCAGAACCCCAGCCTCTCTAGGAGAAGGTCCTCAGCAACCTGTGTAGCTCCCCAGGACAAAGCCATGGGAGGATGCTACTCCCACTAGCCTCTTCCCTGTGATTATGCAGCCCTTGATTTTTGTGTCAGCTCCTTCATTGAGATCTGGCAATGAAATGCTCCTCTTATCCAAGGGTTAGCTGTAATGGCAGCCCCAGCTGCTAAATATTCCAAGCGAACTCTCCCTCCTTCCATCTCCAACCTCCCTCATCACCCTGTCTTTTCTTCTCCTTCCCCTTCCTTTACCTTCCAAATCCAAATTACCTTCTTAGTAGCATGCCTATTACTTACTCTGTCATTTCTTTGTTCACAAAAACAATCAAAAGTGTGAGGTTTGCTGTGTGTCCCCATCTCCATGCATATCAGAACAGCCGAAGCAGCCCTCATAGTCTACTCCTCCAGCTGTTGTGTGGAGCTGCCTGTGTCCGGGAAAAACAAGCACAGTCCTAAAAGATAATGTGACCAGCAGCAGTGAAGCACCCTGGTTGCCCTGAGAGGGAGAAATCCACTTAATACTTTGATCTTCCCTTTCAGTTGCCTTTTAATTATTTACAAGCTCCATAAGCCCAGCTGGTGCAAACCCAGGAGCTGATCTCAGGGGCTGCTATAGCAATATAGAGTTTTAAAAATGTATTTTTATTGATTTCAGAGAGGAAGGGAGAGGGGGAGAGAGATAGAAACATCAGTGATGAAAGGGAATCACTGATTGGCTGCCCCCTGTACCCCCACCGGGGATCGAGCTGGCAACCCGAGCACATGCCCCAATCACAAATCAAACCGTGACCTCCAGGTTCATAGATCAACGCTCAACCACTGGACCACACTGGCTGGGCGTAATATAGATTATAATTGGCGCCGTAGCTACCACTGCTTTATTTTCCATTTTATTGTTTTCTCCCTTCCCAGGAGATTTTTAAAAAATTGATTTTAGAAAAAGGAAGGAGGAGGAGAGAGAACATCGATGTGAGAGAGAAACATCAGTGGGTTACCTCCATACACACCCTGACTGGGGATGGAGCCCACAATCCAGGTATGTGCTCTGACTGGGAATTGAATCGTCCACCGCCTGGTGCACGGACAATGCTCCAACCAACTGATCCACACAGGCCAGGGTGAAGGAATTTTGAAGGATAGTGGAAGTTATATCAGCCTAGCCAAGAATGAAAATTCATAATTGCTTCTTTAGTACTGTATGTCACCACTGGACTAGGATGTGTATGGAGGTAACCCACTGATGTTTCTCTCTCACATCCATGTGAGGACAGCCAGTTTGTCATTTCTTTGGGCCCCCACTGCTAGCTCAGAGCTAGACAGGGAGGTGCTCAGGCCATAACTGGAGGTCATCAGCAGAGAACAGTGAGTGCCAAGTCTCCTGCTACTCTGCAGCACTGGGGGCTGCCAGACTGCCATCTGGTGTATTTCCGGATGAATCCAAAGTAGGAGTAAGTGACTCCCTTTGACTGTGTCAATTTATGGTTATTCAGGCTCTCAGTAAACCTTTTTCCTGTCTTCAGCACTTATATTAGCTATTTCACTATTTGCTGGCATCACCAATAGAAGGGAACTGGTTGAGTCTGTTTTGCTATTTGTTAATTACTCCAATACAAGATTTCTCAGCCTTAGCATATAACTTTCGGTACTGGATAATCTTTTGTTGTGGGGCTACCCTCCCCCCAGTTGTGGTTACAAAAAATGTCTCCAGATATTGTAAATTTCTCTGTGGGACAAAATTGCCCCCACCTGATGAGACCAGATGAGAAAGAGGGTAAAGATCTAAAATTTCCTCTGCAGAGAAACTGTTAGGAAACCTTCTTACTTCCACCTCGGGCGGCAAGGCCTGTATCAAGTCATATTGCGATTGCCCCTTCTGTGGCTGAATGCCAAAAGCAAGGGTGCTGGGCCCCCAATCCTGGTCTGGAGTGCAAGGCAGGCCTCGGAGAGGAACTGAGCTCCAGGGTCATGGGAGTGGAGGCAGAAATACAGTGGTGTACATGGCCCAGGCACAGCTGGAAGAATCCTTGTCTGTGTCTTGGATGTCATTTGTTACCAAACTGTGAAGAGCCATATTTGGCCAAGAAGTTAGCACTCCTGTCTGTGTACATAGTGGAGTTACTGGTGGGAGGGGTGGTCGGACCAAAGCTGTGCCTTGAGTTCATTTGCTGTGGTGAGCAGTGTATATTTGGGATGGAGAGGGGAGATTGAGGCAGGGGACAGTGTGGGTTGTTCCCTTAAATTCAGTGATCTCCTTGGCAAACTCGTGTCTGATCATCTGAATTAGAGTGGGTGGTTCAAGAGGGTTGGGAGCAAATTGCACTTTTAATGTGAAGCTTCCTGTCATTTGCTCTTCATACAATGGTGAAAACAAGGGCTCCTAAACATTTGGGATTTATTTGTCACTCCCAAATTGGAGCGTGTGAGGCACTCAGGAGCCAGATCTTGTTAGCTGGGTCCAAGGAAAAGCCTTACATAGACCTTGGCAGCAGATCATCCTCCAGAGCTAATATGAAGGATAAGTGGTAGATTTCACAGGAGCCACTGAAAACTGCCTGAGTTTGAAAAGCCTGGTGACGCCCACCTAGGCTGTGAGTATGGCTGGGCAGCTTTGACATGGCAGGCTGCGCCCCAGAGGAAGTGGACAGGGCTCCCTGGGAGGCAGCACACAGCAGACTTCCCCAAACAACTGCAGGTGGTGAACCTGCTGTTCAGGAGGAGGTAGCCAGCTGGAACTGCTGCTTTGTGCTGGCTCTTTTGCTTGTTCATGCATTTGGGAAAATTGACTATAACAGATGGGCCTGTCAGGCACCTTGGTTTCTAGGCCAGACTTGGGTGACTTGCGTCCTGGTGACCCTCCCCCACCAACAGAGCAAACTGTCCTAGGAGGGGCCTGAGAAGGGGCCCAGGCTGTGCCAAGGCGGGCTCTCCCTGCCTGCCTCTGGAAAGGGCCCTACATAAAGTCAGGCTGTCAGCCACTCTTCCCATCATCTTGAGCAAATCCTTCCCTTTCTGGGGCCATGGTTTGTTGATCTATAATATGAGAGGGTTCAGTTAGAGTTAATCTGGAAGTTTCTTCCAAGTTCTGTGTTCTTTATATATGTCCATGGTTGTGTCTGTTGAGCTAACAAAAGAGAAGACTCACACTTGAAGAGCAAAAAAAAAAAAGCCTTTAAAAGCAATTTCTATTAAAATAGTTAATGTACTAGGTGTACCGGTTAATAATGGCGGATTTTGTAATCAAAGAAAACACGATGATTTCAAGAGAGATATCAAAAGTGCTTTATTCAAAGTAATGTCCAACACTAGCTACACATTTCCCCACCTTTCAGGTAATTTGTGGATACCGTCCCAATAGAACTTTTCTGTTTTGAGGCAAACCATTCATAGACCCAATTTTCCACTTCTTTGTACGTTTTGAAGTGCTGCTCAGAAAGTGTGTGTGCCATCTATCGGAACAAGTGGTAATCTGAAGGAGCAAGGTCTGGTGAATAGGGCGGGTGGGTTAATACTTCCCAGGCAAGATCTTTTAACGTGTCTTTAACTGGTTTTGAAGTGTGTGATGGTGCATCATCATGAAGCAAAATTACTTTGCCGTGTCTTCTGGCACATTCTGGTCATTTCACAATCAAAGCATGGTTCAAATTGATTATTTGTTGTCGGTAGCGATCAGTATTAACGGTTTCACCTGGTTTTAGAAGCTCATAATACACCACACCTTCCTGATCCCACCAAATGCAGAGCACTGTCTTCTTTCTGAAGCGATTTGGGCTTGAGGTCGATGTTGATAGTTGACCTGGATCAGCCCATGATTTTGTTCATTTGGGATTCTCAAAATAAACCCACTTTTCATCGCCAGTCACATTCAATGCAAAGAAGATTTTCTTTCGTGCCGTTGAAGCAACATTTTACTGATGACTTTTCGGTTTTCCATTTATTTGTCTTGCATTCAGTTGATGTGACACCATTTTCCTTCCTTTAAAATCTTTCCCATTGCTTGTAAACAATGAGAAATTGTTGCTGAGCAACGTTTAATCTTTCTGCAAGTTGTTTTTGAGTTTGACACGCATCTTCATCCAATAATGCTTGTAAATTGTTGGTCTTCAAACTTTTTTGGTTGACCTGGACATTCTTTGTCTTTCACATTGAAATCATCACTTTTAAAGCATCTAAACCAGAGTTCACAAGTATCTTGAGATGGAGCATGTTCACCATAAGCTTCCCGAAGTATTCAGCAGCAGTTTTCTTCAAAATAAAGTAATGAATTAAAACTTCCCACAAATGCTCTTTTTTTTGGGGTATGAAATTCGACATTTTTAAGTGTAAAAATATCTATGATGTTAACACCTTCAGCAAATATGACAAATGAAGTTTTGAAGCTTGTCAATACAACAAAATAGCATACATATCAAATCGCATATATATCAACATATGTGTAACTCTGTTGAAAAAATCTGTATTATTAACCTGTGCACCTAGTAAAAACTAGACCAAGGATCCCCAAGACCAAATGCTTCTCCCCTTTTCTTGCTGACTGTATTTCTTCTTTTGCTGACTGAAGCCAAATTGAATTAAACAATTTGCCCTGTGTGTGGTGGAGGCTGTTGGGGGGTTAATGGAGGGATGAGGACACATATGTAATACCTTAATCAATAAAGAAATTTAAAAAAACAAAAACAATTTGCCCTGATTCTGTTCCCCCAAATGTTGTCTCTAGAATGATTGGTTAGATTTCAGAACTGTAGTACTCCTTTTTGCTCACCTTTTGCCACGTGCACATGCATGTGTACACACGTTTCTCTGCCAAAAATAAAGTGAAACAGTTGTAGATAAAATTCTGTGGTTAATTGAACTCACTGTGTGTGGTTTCTGAGATGGCATTCCATGGTAGATTTTCCAAGAGGAAATAGGCGTGGGGAGTGCTAATTTGGAAGTCTGATAAGCAAACATTTATAAACAATTGCACTTTTCCTTCATCAGTGAGGAAGAAAAGATTGTTCTCTTGTTCCCTAGGCAGTGGTCATTTGAAGAGGAGGACAATGGTTTTGCTGTTGTTTTTATTATTATCATCCCATGCACTTTACAGAACCCTTTCAACCCATTATCTGACTTGCTACTCTCCATAGCTCCAGCTCTGGGGTAGAGAGACCAAAGGTTTTCACTTATCCAGTGAAGAATCATTGGCTTAAGTAACTTACCTGAGGCCACAGAGCAGATTTAGCACTTGGTTTCCTAACTACCAGGCCCGCGCTCTTCTCAGCACTGCCTTTGTGAAACTGGGCCCTAGCACCAGCAGTTCCATCACTTCCTGTTGGGGCAGTGGGTAAGCCTTGTTTCTCCAGCCTTCCTACAGAGAATGCTGGTCTGTCTCCACAGGCCACTATCCGGTAGGATCTAATAACATCTAGCTGATTAACATAGGGTGGAACTCTTTGTGCAAGGTCTATCTCTCAGGGAAGGGCAGATTCCCAGTGGCACAGAGGTCGCCATCTGTCAAGGCAAGATGGGATGAGTTAGGGTTAGCACAGGAGACAGGACCCCCAACAGCAAGATCTTGTACTCACGTAGAGCACCCACAAGCAGGATCCTCTCCAGACGCTGCCCCAGCTGGGTACAACAGGCTAAGGCACTGCTTGGTTATGTAGAAAAGTTTTGTCAAGACCTCCATCCCTCCTCCACCAGTTCTGTTCAAGGCTGCAAACTGACCTTGCTTTTCCCAGTGGATTGTTGGATCTGTTTTTGATGTGTACATACAAAGAATTTACTGTGGGAAAAGGGCTTGGTCTATCTCAAAGTGCAACTTGAGTGTTTTTCCTTCTGTTGTATACTTATCTATCCATCTTAGGCAAGGAAATGTTCGTGACATATATTGCTTTGCCTTTTGGTGGAGGCAGGTTTTTGTGGTTTGTTTTTTTCATTCTTTGTATCTTGCAGTAAATGGTCTGTGCTGTGGACACTCTATCCTGGGAGACTAAAATATGTTGTTTTTGTCAGATGAAATAGGCTTTGGGGCTTCATTTCCTAACTTCATCCCCAAATGAAAGTCTAAAATGCAAATCTTTAAAGATATTTTTTTTTATTACTTTCAGAGAGAAAGAGGGGGAAAGAGATATAGAAACATCAATGGTGAGAGAGAATCATTGATCAGCTCTCTCCTGCACACCCCACACTGGGGATCGAGCCCACAACCTGGGCATGTGCCCTGACTGGAAATCAAACCATGACCTGGTTTATAGGTAGACATTTAACCACTGAGCCACGCTGGCCAGGCTAAAATGCAAATCTTTGTCATAGGATTAGCCCTTTGTCTGAGGCCTGATCTTTTTCTCTCCCCTGGTGATCCAAGTACTGTTAATATGCTGTTTATCTTTTTTCCACATTTTTTTTTTTTTAATAAGAGAAAGTTTATTTAGAAAGTCACAGAGGTAGAAGAAGTGAACTGTAGAAGAAATGGGCTCTGTAGAAGTTACAGAGGTAAAAGAAGGGCCCTTGGAGCTTGGGAGAGAGAAGGGTAATGGGATAGGTGCGGGGCGGGGTGGGAGAGAGAAGGAAATAGACTCCCTTTTCCAGGTTCAGTAGTTATTTAATACTCTATAACTACCCAGTTATTTATGATACCTGGGAAGGGATCCTGGTTTTTGAAAGGCCCACATTTTAAAAAAATAAATATTTTATTGATTTTTTTTTACAGAGAGGAAGGGAGAGGGATAGAGAGCCAGAAACATCAATGAAGAGAGAAACATCCATCAGCTGCCTCCTGCACACCCCCCACTAGGGATGTGCCCACAACCAAGGCACATGCCCTCGACCGGAATTGAACCCGGGACCCTTCAGTCCACAGGCCGATGCTCTATCCACTGAGCCAAACTGGTTTTGGCGAAAGGCCTACTTTTATAATTAAATTCAGCATCTTCTCCTTCAATATCTTTAATTGATACTTCTAGCACTTGGTAAAATTGGGTTGATAGTTTTGTCTCCTTTGTTCCAAGATGAGCTTATATTCAGTAGAAATCGTCCAAGGGTTGATGTAAGGGCAAGTTGGAAGTGAGGATTTGGCTCACTTACACTTTGAGAAAATCTGTTGGGTTTTGAGAGGCTAGTGGCATGGATTGGCAATGGAAGCTCAGACAGCTATGCAGTGCCCAGGCCAGAAGGCCCTGGAGTTGTGTCTCTCCCCTGCCAGCCTTCCACTCTCTCCTAGAGGCACCAGCTAGGTCTGTGGTTCAGCAGCAAACAAAACAGAGAAGACTTGGTAGTCCTTCTAACTCCTTGGCCAACTTGTCTGAACACAGTTTTTAAAGGAGATAGCACAGTCATAACCCTAATTTTATTATCAGCCATAGTAGAATACAGCATTGCACATACTGTTGAACTTCACCTAAGGCAATTTATATAAGCCAGAGTATCAAAAAAGGTGATGAATTTCAAATTAGCCTCTTGGGTGGTGATGCCTCCAGAATTTCCACATATTGCTGGTGGGAATATAAACGGGCATAATAACTTTGGAAATCTCTTTGGTATTATTTACACAAGCTAAACATAGGTCATTCCCATTTCCCAGCAATTCTGCTCCTAAGTGTACCCCCAACAGAAATGAGTGCTTATGTTCGCTGAAAGACATCTGTAAGAATAGTCATTATAGCCAAACACTGGAGAGAACTCAGATGTGCACCAGTATAGAGTGGTTAAATAAATGGTGCATTGGCCACACAGCAGTAAAAGAAAATGAACTTTTGTACCCATCGGGGATGACACTCATATACACAAGATTATATACTACAAGTGGCCCGGTACACGAATTCGTGTACTAATGGGGTCCCTCAGCCTGGCTTGCAGGATCTGGCTGAAACCAGCTCTCTGACATCCCCCAAGGGGTCCTGGATTGCGAGAGGGCGCAGACCAGGCCGAGGGACCCCCCTGGTGCACGATCGGGGCTGAGGAGAGACCGCGGGAGGGCTCCAGGGCACATCCATCCCATCTCACAGCAGAAAGCTAACCTATCGGTCAAAGCATCTGCTCTCTGGTGGTCTACTGGTCTACTGGTCGACTGTCTGCCCCTGGTGGTCAGTGCACATCATAGAGAGCAGTTGAGTGGCCTTAGTATATCATATTATGCTTTGATTGGTTGAATGGACAACCGGACACTTAGCATATTAGGTTTTTATTGCATAGGATGTGTATTTTCTACATGATTTCATTTATTTAAAGTTCTAGAAAATCAGCTGTGGTTACCTCCTGGGTGGGCTAGTGGGGGTAGTGTGTATTGATTGGGAATGAGAGATGTTTAGGGTGCTGGAAATGTTCTGTGTTTTATCTGAAAAATGGTTACGGAGTGTACACAGAGTACAAGTGAGCTGTATACTTAAGATAAGTGCACTCACTATACTGTATGTCAGTTAGACCCATTCACCGGAAATCAGAGGTGGAAGGTTTAGGGTATGCATCACTCCATTTCTCGGATATTTGTGCACCTGGCCTCTGCTCTGTCTTGCTGAATGGTCAACTTCTCACTGAAGTGCATGCCAGACATTGCTGCTCAGTTTCCCAGAGGCAATGTTTTCTACACATAAACAAATCGGATATCACCAGTCATTCCTCTGCTTGTTCCTGGACTGGAGCATGGTAAGAATTAATATGCAGAGGAACCAGTAGAAAGCCTGCCTGCTTGTCTGCCTGCTCACTTTCCCTGCTTAACATGGGTCTTAACTCTCCAGGCTTCCTAGTTGGCCTCTCTTGATGGGGCTCTGGAAATGACAAAGCCAGGAAGAAGCAGTGGGGTCCCTGGCACGGCTACACCCTAGGTCCTGGGCCCGCTCCCTGATTGCTTCTCTGTCTTCATTGGAAGTACCCGTTCTCTCCTGGGGAGGAAGTGGCCCTCCCTCAGCACTCCCACCGTCCCCATCTTTATCTCTAGAGCCAGAGGAGGCTGTTTTCTGTCTCTTCCCACCTCTTTCCCCAGCTCCGTCTTCATAGTCTGAGTGGTAGGAAGGAGTGCCAAGTGCCAGGGGAGTGTTTGGCTCATCTGCACAGGAACTCCCGATCAGGGCTTTGGTCTGCTGATGCAATGCCCAGCAGCATTCCCACCACCAAGGGTTAAAGCCCAGGAGCCCTGAAGCTTCCCTGCATCCAGGGCTTCATAAAAGCTTTTTCTGCACAGCCCCTGGGCTGCCTCAGGCTCCCTGGCAGAAATTTGATACGGGTCCTCTTTGTTGGGACTGTCAGTCCCCTTTATTGAGGAGGGAACTGGAGAACAGCAACATTTCTTGGGATTGGGATACTGATAAGGCCCTGGATTCCTGTCAGAGGGAGGATGATTAATTACTCTGAATCCTGGCTCTTGCTTTGATACCAGTTACTGACAGTTCACAGGCTTCCCCATCAGGTGCTCATGCCCCTTCTGAGAGGCTAGATGGGGCTGAGATTCAGCCTCCTGCCAGGCCAACACTAGTGACCTGCAAAAAGCTCTTTGCAGTGGTGGTTTGCTTCTTTCCTGGTTCTAGGTAGGATGCTCTTGTATTTGTCATGGGAAGAGGCCTGTCCCCGCTCAGGTGAAGAGCCTCCTTAGTTATAATCCAGCCCAGAGAGCAGTCCTAAGACTGCACCTTCCCTTCAAGGCTGGGAAAGAACCATTGCTTGTGGCCTTGAACTTCACAGATAGTCCTAAGCCGCCCAAAGCTCTGCACAGAAGATCCCAAACCCTGCATCTCAAGGTCACTTGGCAACATTATTTCATAATTCAGGCAAACTCCTAAAATCAGGTCACCCTCCCTTTGGTAATAATCACAACTATCAATTTTTGTTTTAAGTAAACAAAATTATTCATGGTCTCATAGGACTTTAGAGCTGAAAGTCATCTAATCCAAAATCCTCATTTCACAGATGGAGAAAATTAGGCATGAATATGTCACTCTCCCACCCCCACACCAGTATGATGTGGTGTTCTCTTTTTTATTCAGGCAGGGTAAACCCAGCTAAAAGGCCTCTCCCGCTCACTTGTTATAGTTGAGTCTCCTTGGGACAAAGGAAATGGCTATCAGGTCCATTAGGGACAGAGCAGACTGCAGAGACAGACTATCCTGAATATCTTGCTTCTCTTAATTGTCGGGAGAATGAGGCCAGGAACAGGATTTGTGTCTGGATTATCTGGATAATGTGAGGAAACCAGATCATCCAGAGCTTGTGCTTAGAGTTTTGTTTCTCACAGTTCCAGGGCATCCACCTGCACTGGGAGTACTTTTAGCTGTTTTGCAGAGGGCCAACCGCAATGAAGAATGTACTCCTTCCCTTCATCCACCGATCTCTGGAGCCACACACGGCCTGTGTGAGGAAACACAAGATCCTCGCATGCCCAGAGTAAGGCTGGGCCAGCGCAGGTTTGCGAGGACCTCCACCGGGTTCCAGTGCAGCCCTAGCCTGTGGTTTCTCTGAAGGTGCTGGGAAGAGGTCACTGTGGTCAGGTTTACAGCCTTGACTTCAAACACCACTTTGCTCCTTCCTTGCCTTCTCAGGTCCTGTCTCTGCCTTTGGTTTCCTTTGCTCCCAAACAGTTCTCAGCCGAATGCAGTCACTCTCTGTGACTATAAAAAGGTGAATTTTTAATGAAATTTCTACATATGTAACATGGTTGTCTTTCAAAAAAGCCATCTCAGATGGCTAGACCTTTAGTGCAGTGACTATTCAGAGTGAATTTACAATTCCTCTCTGGGAGTTGGCCTTCAGAGGCAGTTGAGTGATGGATAAGAGGCTGCTGCAGACATCTAATTGGGAGCCAAGTGAGGGCCTGGTCCAGTGTGGTGGCTGCAGGCTGGAAAAGAAGACACCTTTGTGAGCTATCCCAACAGCAGAATCAGTGGAGCCACACTAGAAAATCTCTTGATTTATGGCCAAACAAAATCAGTATAAAAATCACTTCATCCTATTCTGCTGGGCTGCTTCCATGCATGACCACTTCTACACTCTTTACATTTGACTTATCACCACTGGAGAGACTCAGATGAAAATAGTGCAGACTCTAAAAGCTATTCGCAAATGGAGCTCCAAAACCTCGTGGGAGCTGGCTCTCCAAGCTGGCACTCTGTCAACTGGACAAGCCCTGCTTGGTGGCCACGTCTGTTCTGCACACATCACAGACCTGGCCACTTTCCCCTCTTTAACAGCTGTTTCCCCTTCTCTTTGGCCCCACTGAGTGAAGTCATGCTTTCTTTTCCTTCTCAGAATCTCTAACTCTCGAGCCATTTCTTCTGCTGCTCATCATCTTGTTATGGAACTTGGATGCAAATAGCTTGACCACTGTGGGCCTTAGTTCCCTGGTCTGTTTCATAACGAACCCTCTGGGGCCTGAGTGGAAAGGTGACATCTTTCAGGGCTATCAGCATTAGCACGTAAAGCTGGTGGAGATTCCCAATTGGGTTACCAGGGAGCAGATTTTTAAATTATTTAATCTGCATGGTGGTTTAGTTTAGTAAACATTATAATATTCAAGCTATGGTGAAGGAAAAACAATCTCTGTCTTCAGAGAGCTACAGTCCTCCTGGGATACCTGATGAATACACACAAAACAATGAGAAAGGAATTATTTGCTGAAATTTTTTTTTTAAATATATTTTATTGATTTTTTACAGAGAGGAAGGGGGAGGGATAGAGAGTTAGAAACATCGATGAGAGAGAAACATCGATCAGCTGCCTCTTGCACACTCCCTACTGGGGATGTGCCCGCAACCAAGGTACATGCCCTTGACCGGAATCGAACCCGGGACCCTTGAGTCCGCAGGCCGACGCTCTATCCACTGAGCCAAACCGGTTTCGGCTGAAATTTTTAATAATAGAAATTCTGAAAGGGAAGGCATCCACATAAACTGGGGTAGTTAGAAAAGTATTCCTGGATGCCGTGAACATTGAAGGCCAGTGTGGAAAGGTTTTGAGCAAAGGCAGGTCACTTTAACCTTGATGAAGAGGGAGAGCACAAAACAAAAGGTAGAGGAGAAATGAACTTGGTTTTGGAGGTGATAGTGAGGAGACCCAACTAATTGGGGAGTGAGTAGTTGGGATGTGCTGGAAATACTGCCTACATGACCTTTTACCAAGTGTCGGGGAACTTGGTCATGAGATTGAACCTGTGGGGTGGGATGGGTAGGCAGTAAGAGTCTTTATAGGTTTTGAAACAAAGAGTTGAGTAATATGGTGAAAGTGTGCAAGTTGAGTGCATGGATAAGAGGCTGCTGCAGACATCTAATTGTGAGCCAGTGAGGGCCTGGTCCAGCGTGGTGGCTGCAGGCTGGAAAGGAAGACACCTTTGCAAGGCACCTCAATGGAAGAATCAGTGGAGCTTCCTAACAACCTAAAGGTTGGTGATGGAGGAGAGAAGAGGAGTCAGTGCAGCCTCTGACCTTTATGCCTAAAACCTCCAAGAATGAAGTGTTGTTGGAAGAAGGAAGCAATTGGAAAAGGGAACGAGCTTAGGGGATGAAGGTGAGCTCATTGTGAACACTCTGACTTGGAGTGAGTAGGTCACACGTGAAGACGTCCTGGGAGCTTCTAGAAATATGAGCTTAGGCTGAGGCCGGTTTGGTTCAGTGGATAGAGCTGCGGACTGAAAGGTCCCGGGTTCGATTCCCAAGGGCATGTACCTTGGTTGCAGGCACATCCCCATTGGGGGTGTGCAGGAGGCAGCTGATCGATGTTTCTCTCTCATCGATGTTTCTGGCTCTCTATCCCTCTCCCTTCCTCTCTGTAAAAAATCAATAAAATATATTTTAAAAAAAAGAAAGAAGAAATATGAGCTTAGGGGGCCTATGTGAGGGGACCTTGGGAGTGGTTTTCATTGGGTCTCCCTCCAGGCAGTGGCCATAGCGGGGTGTGAACTCGCCAAGGCCTTTAGTGAGCTCAGGCAGACAGGCATCAAGAAGGAGATGGACCTTGGTCCTATGCTGCCAGGAGACTAGTTCTGATGCATCATCAGGCTCTTGTCTTATGACAGGAGTAAGGTTGACTGTCCAGAACAGCACAGAGAGAAAAAGTTAACTAACATATAAACTGTGTCTTAGGAGCAATCCTTGAGAGTTTACCTATGAAACTTTGAATCTAATTCTATGACCTCTTTGTCCTTGACCCTCCAAAGACCGCTTGGTCTAGACAAAGGCCTTGGAGGCCTCTCACTCCCTCCCCACACTGAGAAAGAGGCCTGGTCTTGCCATAACCGTTCCGCTTGTTCATGCTCACGCTGCTTCTTCATAAATGTGGGAGTATTCACTCCGTTCTCTCACTTGAGTTATCCTATGAAAGAGTTGGTGAGGCCAACATTACAGGGCTGAAAAGATAATGTCATTCCTTGAGGGATAAGAAACATGAGGAGCCGAAACAAACAGCCCTTCTCTAGTCAGGCTGGCCTAACATCTACCAGGCAGGCAGTGAGGTGGGGACCATGGGAGGGGCCAGAGGAGGAGCAGCCTGTACAGTACAAGGAATTTGCCATTAATCGGCAACAAGTCTCATACCCTGCCCTGGACCGTGACCCTTCCCTTTGGAATTCTCCCCTCTGACCTCCAGGTCATTAATCTGAAGGCTGCCAAATGACAGTCATCTCCCCTGCCTCCTGACTAGTTCCTGTGAAAGGCACTTGGCTCCGCCCTCCCTGCATCCCTGGTGCTCATTAGTGGGCCTTCCTGCTCAGTGCCAGGTTTCCTGGTCACAGCTCTGGCTCCTCTTATTTCCCATCGAGGCCAGGGGGTGGAAGCTGCCCCTCCCTTTCAAAGACCAGAGAGTGGGTGATTAGTGAAGAGAGATTGTTGAGTGGCTTTTCACTGCCCTGGAAACTTGTGTTTCCTGCAGCTCCTGTGATATGGTGGGGACATAGGAGAGAAAAGCCCATTTCTCTCTGGTGCAGCAGGAGAGGAAGAAGGAAGCAGTTATCCAGGGGGGAGCAGTTGGGGGCGAGAAGGCTGACGGGGGGCATTTAGGGGTGAGCAGGCAGGCAGGTGAGCAGTTAGGAGCCAGTAGGAGAGGAAGAAGGAAGCAGTTATCCAGGGGGATGAACCAGGCAGGAGCTCCTGCCAAGCATACCAACATCCAAATTGAGAAGGAGCTGATTGGCACGTGAAGGCTGCCATTGGGCACGTGAAGGCAGAGGAGTGAGCTGCCACAACATTAAGACAGAATCTGGACTCAGTACTGCTAGGAAAATTAAAACATCCATTCCAACCCTCTTATTTGTAGACTAGTGGCCTGGTGCACGAAATTCATGCATGGGGGGGGGTTCCCTCAGCCCGGCCTGCACCCTCTCCAATCTGGGACCCCTTGGGGGATGTCTGACTGCCGGTTTAGGCCCGATCCCTGTGGGATCGGGGCTAAACCAGCAGTCGGACATCCCTCTCACAATCCAGGACTGCTGGCTCCTAACTGCTCACCTGCCTGCCTGCTCACCCCTAAATGCCCCCGTCAGCCTTCTCGCCCCCAACTGCTCCCCCCCCACCCCCGCTGGCCTGATTGCCCCTGACTGCCCCCCCATGCCAGCCTGCTCGCCCCCAACTGCCCCCCCTGCCGGCCTGCTTGCCCCCAACTGCCCACTCCCCTACACTGCCGGCCTGATCATGCCCAACTGCCCTCCCCTCCTGGCCTGATTGCCCCTAACCGCCTCTGCCTCGGCCCCGCCACCAAGGCTTTGTCCAGAAGGACATCTGGAAGGTCTCCTGGTCTAATTAGCATATTACCCTATTATTAGTATAGATGGAAAACAGATCCAGAGAGGTTCCATATTTTACCCAAGGCCACACAGCCTGTGAGTAGGACCTGTCTTTCTGTTCATCACAAGAGAAGTGGCAGCTAGTCTGATAGCTTCCAGGTTTTGGGAGTTTGAGTTAAATTATACTTCTAAGCAGATTCATGAACATATTTCCAACTGAACAAAAAGTGGGCATACACAGGTGTCTTTTTTTTTTTCTTTATTTCCCCTGTGGATGTTTTGTGTAGTATCTTTTTAAAAAAATAAATCTTTATTGTTCAGATTATTACAGATGTCCCTCTTTTCCCCCCCCCCCCATAGCTCCCCTCCACCCGGTTCCCACCCCACCCCATGCCCTTACTCCCCCTCCCCACTGTCCTTGTCCGTAGGTGTAAGATTTTTGTCCAATCTCTTCCCACACCCTCCACACTCCCTTCCCCCTGAGAATTGTCAGTCCACTCCCTTTCTATGCCCCTGATTCCATTATATTCACCAGTTTATTCTGTTCATCAGATTTTTAATTCACTTGATTTTTATATTCACTTGTTGATAGATATGTATTTGTTGTCACTTTGTTGTTCATAATTTTTATCTTTACCTTTTTCTTCTTAGAGAAAACACTTCAGCATTTCATATAGTACTGGTTTGGTGGTGATGAACTCCTTTAGCTTTTTCTTGTCTGTGAAGCTCTTTATTGACCTTCAATTCTGAATGATAGCTTTGCTGGGTAGAGTAATCTTGGTTGTAGGTTCTTGCTATTCATCACTTTGTATATTTCTTGCCACTCCCTTCTGTCCTGCATAGTTTCTGTTGAGAAATCAGCTGACAGTTGTATGGGTACTCCCTTGTAGGTAACTAACTATTTTTCTCTTGCTGCTTTTAAGATTCCCTCTTTGTCTTTTGCTCTTGGCATTTTAATTATGATGTGTCTTGGTGTGGTCCTCTTTAGATTCCTCTTGTTTGGGGTTCTCTGTGCTTCATGGACTTGTAAGTCTATTTCTTTCACCAGGTAGGGGAAGTTTTCTGTCATTATTTCTTCAAATATATTTTTAATATCTTGCTCTCTCCTTCTGGCACCCCCATAATTCAGATGTTGGTATGCTTGAAGTTGTCCCAGAGGCTCCTTACACTATCTTCATATTTTTGGATTCTTTTTTCCTTTTTGCTTTTCTGGTTGGGTGTTTTTTTGCTTCTTCGTATTTCAAATCTTTGACTTGATTCTTGGGATCCTCTAGTCTGCTGTTGAACCTCTGTATATTATTCTTTATTTCAGTCAGTGTATGCTTAATTTCTAATTGGTCCTTTTTCATATCCTTGAGGGTCTTACTAAATTTCTCAGAGGTTTCTAGAAGATTCTTGAGTAACCTTACAACTGTGGTTTTGAACTCTATGTCCAGTATTTTGTTTTCATCCATTTCTTTCATTTGTGACTTGTTTCTTTGTCTCACATTTTTGCTGTTTCCCTGTGTTTGTTTCTATGTACTGGGTAGCTGCTAAGTCTCCTTAAGTTTATAAAGTGGCCTTTGTGTGCTAGGTGTCCTATAGGGCCCAGTGGCTCAGCCTCCCCAGTCACCTGAAGTGGATGCTCTTGGTGCATTCCTTTGTGGGCTGTGTGCACAGTCTTGTAGTTAACCCTTGATTGCTGTTGGTATCACTGGGAGGAATTGACCTCCAGGCCAGTTGGCTGCGATGACCAACTGTATCTACACTGGAAGATCTGTTGCACAGGAGACACCCTTATGGGGCAGGACTTGCTTCAGTGGGGCTTTGGTGCTCACTGAGTCTGCCCCATTAGGGTGTCTCTTAAGGATCTGAAGAGTTGTAATCTGGTTTGGTCTCACTCTGACCACTGGGTACACTGGCTCTTGGATCTCCAAGGAGGTGCTAGGTCAGCCACTGTTTGGGGCTGCCCAGCAGGAGCTACAGAGAGATCTGCGGATTCCTCCTCTTTGTATGGGGTTTGGAAGTGCCCAGACGAGGCCCAGCTGTGAAGCAAGGCAGGCTGCTGCTGCCAGGCGGGCGTTGGGCCTTCTTTTGGAAGCTCTGGGGCTGTGACCCAGCTGCAGTTTGACAGGTTTTAGGCTAAGAAAGGACAGGCCATTCATATGCAAAAGCTGGTGGGCACAGCTTGGGTGTGGTTGTAAATTGGGTGGGGTGGGGTCTCTGGGAATCACCAGGTGGAGCAAACAGCAATGGCTGCCCTGAACCGGAGAAGTCCCCGGCTCTCCGCATCCCGCGTCTCTATGCAGGAACAGTGATCGCTGCGAGCACCTCTGAGAGAAAGCCGCCCTTACATTCCTGTCCCGATGCCAGACTGTCCAATTTCTCCCGTATGTGCCTGGGTCCCCCAGAGTCTCTCCCGGAACTGGAGTTCAGAGCATGCAGGCACTTGTATCTCCCTTCTGGTTTAAAGAGCAGCATATCCAGGTGCCAGCACTTTCCGCGCCTCTGCACCTCTTACCAGTCTCAGTGCGCTTTCTTCACCTCTCTACTTGTGGAACTTCCACTCAGCCAGCTTTCCCATGGTTCTGGGTGGTAGTTGTTCTGCTGTTTAGTTGTGGTTTTGATGTGGTTGTGAGAGGCAGAAAGTATAGGTGATTACCTATGCCGCCATCTTGGTTCTCTCCACAGGTGTCTTTTTTTCTCTGCTTGATGATGCACCCCTCTGTTTCTCTCTTTGGACAATCACAGGGACCCCTATCAACCGAATTCCTATCATGGCCAAGCAGATCCTAGACCTGTATATGCTGTACAAGCTGGTGACAGAGAAGGGTGGCCTGGTGGAGATCATCAACAAGAAGATATGGAGGGAGATCACCAAAGGCCTGAACCTGCCCACATCCATCACCAGTGCTGCCTTTACCCTGAGGACCCAGTGAGTGGCCAGGGCCTTGGGGAAAGGAGGCTGAGATGGGAGAAAGGGGATGTTTTAACTTAGAGGAGAGACAGGAAAAAATTCCACTGTACAGTGAACAAGTTGGGATTCCTGAGACAGCCAGGAGCTTTCTGAGATAGTCCCTCACTAGACCAAAGTCATGATGAGAGCCGTCATTTCCCGAGTGGCTTGTGTGCTGCTGCTTCAGCATTCTGTTGCTTTCATAACACTCTGGAAGTTGCTCTGTGAAGAATATGTAACTGACCTACCAGTTAGGTAGCATGTCATGTCCTTGTTGAAAAGTTGAAAGGGTTTATCTATTGGAACTGTTCCAGCAGAAGTGGGGATTAGCGCTAAACCAGTATAGCAGGCCTTCTTTCAAGGTTCTTGGGTAGAGAATGGCCTCCTGGGACAGCTGACACACAATGGGCAGAATTGCTCCTGTCTAACCAGCCTGACTTGGGATGGTTAGGAGATAAGAAGCAAGACAGTCATGTCACAGCACGGGCTTGGTTTCTGCCAGGGCTCTAAAAAGGTGCCAAAATGACCATCGGCGGAGTTTTCCTTTATTTCCTTGGTGAATGATGCCTCCACTTTGAGCAGTGCTCAGAACTGAGTAGCAGTTAGAGGGGCCTGGACCAGGGCGGTCAGCAGTCCCGGCTTTCTCTTCACTGGGTGCTCCCGGTGGTGTCCTCTGCCTAGAGGCTGCTCCCACAGACCAAACAGCTCAGATGGACGGGCTCTGGGGCCATGTTTTGATTGCCCTTGCTTGCTTGCTTCCTTCCTTCCAGGTACATGAAGTACCTCTATGCTTACGAGTGTGAGAAGAAAGCCTTGAGCTCCCCAGCTGAGCTTCAGGCAGCCATTGATGGCAACCGACGGGAGGGCCGCCGGCCCAGCTACAGCTCCTCCCTCTTTGGCTACTCACCCACTGCCACCGCTGCTGCCACCAGGGCCCCTGCCCTTCTCTCCACACACAAGATCCGCTTCCCCGTCCTTGGGCTGGGCTCCAGCAGTGGTACCAGTGGCTGCAGCCCTCGGATGTCCCCCGCCACTACTCTCAGGAAAGGTCTGCAGGGCGCTGAAGGAGGGGGAAGGAGGGAGGAATGGAGCCACGTTTCTGTGTGTAGGACCTGGGTGGGAGGGTGGATTGTGGGTCGGTCTAGCTCTGGTGCCTTTGCCAGGTGATGGAGTCCCGGTGACAACAGTACCTGTGCCAAATCGTCTGGCTGCGCCCATGACCTTGACAGGCCAGCAGGCTAGCACCCGGATGGCCACGCTGGAGCAGCTGCGGGAACGGCTGGAGTCAGGAGAGCCCCCTGAGAAGAAGGCTTCCCGGCTGTCGGAGGAGGAGCAGCGCCTAGTGCAGCAGGCCTTCCAGCGCAACTTTTTCAGCGTGGCCCGGCAGCTGCCCATGAAGATCCGGGCCGCCGGCAGGGGTGAGTGTGGCCTGGACCCGTTCAGGAGCCGTCACATCCCATAGGACTGGCATGGCGCTCCTCCAGATAGACTAAGTTCACCAAGCCAAGGTCATTTTCTAGAGGAGCAGAAATTGCCTCAGGCAGTGCCCTATTCCTTAGCAATAAGAAGAAGCAGTGCTTTCTAGAGGAGGAACCAGAGAACTTTAGGGACAGTAGCTGTGTGTCCATCCCCCCACCCCACCCCCAGCCTTTTGATCTGTCTAAATTAAAGGGTCAGCCTTCACTCCAGTACCTTACGGATGTAGGGCTTGTATGCAAGTGCAAGGCAGATCTGGGAGAAAGTCAGGACCTCTGTTCCTGAGACTCTGGCGGGCTCTGATGCCTCAGGCCAAGCTGCCAGTGTCCCTCAGAACAGGTGGGAGGGAGGAAGCACAAGTTGGGCAGCATAATTGACCACCTTTCCCTTCCTCTTTGCATTTTTCAGGTGCCCCACTTTCATATCCCCTGAACCACACACTCCATGTCCCTTGTTCCTCTCCCCACCCTTCTCTTCTCACACACATTTCCTTTGCCATTTATTGCCCTTGTGCTGTCTCAGAACAAACATGAAATAAGTGTGTGTGCAGAAGAAACCAGGTGTGGAGGGAGGGAGCTGTGCATATTCCCAGGCAGCCTGTCCCTCTTCCACCTTCCCCTGGTTGAGGAGCAGAAGGAGGCTGGGGTGACAACCCAGACAGCGGGACTCTGCTGTTACCCATTCAAGGCCAGGTGCCCTGGTCCTGCACATGCCAGAGGCTAACAGAACAGGCAACTTACCTGGAGGAATTCTTGGCCCTGTGTGTGGTGAGTGGGCAGAAGTGAGCTGGGCAGAGGCCTTCCACAAGCCCCCGATGCCCAGGCTGAGATGAAACACCAAGTACTGGGTAGGTAGACCCTCTCCTTGAGGACCTCCCATCCCAGTGAAGCGGGAGGCGGTGGCGGCAAGGTGAGGCCTCCGGCAGAGCCTGGGTCTTCCAGATCTCCAGTTCCCCGGCTGATGGATAGTGTGCTCAGGGAAATTTGCCAGATTTCTTTGAAAGCGCCAGCACATAGCTGTGAGCCAAGAGAAACCTCCTTGCTGATGGTGATCCCTTTTTTCTTCAATCAGAGAGAGTTGGGGAGGTGAAATGGCTCAATGGAGAAAGCAGCAACAGGACATTAGCAAGTCTGAGTCCTCGGAGAAGATTATGTAAATGCTTTCTAACAGTGGGCCTGGGCCTGCTGTGGCCAGACCGGGGGCATGGGAGCGCCACAGAAAGGACAGCCGAAGTGCCAGAGGCTTGACCAGGCCCTCTCTCCCTGTCCCCAGCAGAAGACAGATCCGAGGCCTCGGCCGCAGCACTGAACCTGACCTCGGGCAGCATTGGGAGCATTAACATGTCTGTGGATATCGATGGCACCACCTATGCAGGTGAGGCCCTCGGAGCTCCAGGGAGGCGCCGGGTGGTGGCCAGCATCAGTGCAGCTGCCCGAAGGGCCCCATTGTTACCCTCCTGTCGCACACCTTCCCGGGGCTGGCTTCCTTGGGGTTCCGCAGGTAAAGTGGTTCTGGACGAGCAGAGGCTGAGGATTGCTAACATGATGCCAGATCCCCCTCCACCTTTGACAGACGATAGAACCCTACACTGAACCTTTTTGGACAGTGGTTGGCTTGCTAATTGAAAAAATAATCACCTAATGTGAAGAATCATGATCAATTCTCTATCCATGCCTTAAACATTATATTCTAAATCCACCATTATGGTCTTCTAATATTCGGGCCTCCTTTCTTTGTGCTTCAGTTGTTCTCTTTCGAAACCTGTCATTCCTTTCCTTTAAAATGGATCAAGGACAGACACAGGCAAAGGGATCTGAGTGTGCAGAATTGACCTATATATGTTTGTGATTTTTTCCTGTCACTTACAGTTTTCTCTCCCTTCGTCTAATTTGGCAGTAGTGGTTGGTTTAACCCAGAGGTCGGCAAACTGCGGCTTGCAAGCCACATGCGGCTCGTGAGCCGCAGTTTGCCACTCTGTTGACTAATGACTTTGCCGACCACTGCCTTAGGGAAAACCACTTAAAAAACATTTTAATAATGTACTACTGTCTTTAACCTGAAGTCAAAACTTCTGGGTAAGGGTAATGCCTTACGCAGTGGTCGGCAAACTCATTAGTCAACAGAGCGGCAAACCACAAACTCGCGAGCCGCAGTTTGCCGACCACTGGTTTAACCAGTCTTCCCAAGGCCGTCAACTTAGTTTTCATAGCAGCAAACCTCTTTCCACTCCTGTTTCGTTGGTTTACGGATGAGTTTGGGAATAAACCCAGCCGACTTGTTAAGCACAGCTTGATGAGTTGGGGTTAAAGGGTTCAGACCTTCTGGCCAGTGGCCTTCTGCCAGGAGCCCCAGCATCAGCCCCCTGTTTTAGAGAGGGCTTGAGAGGTGTCCTGAACATCCAAAAGGGGCTATTTCCTCAGGGCATGCTTTTAGTCCTTTGAATTCTCCTATGCTAGGGACAAGGCCCCCTCAGGGCACCACCCTGCAGGCCTCATGCTCTGGGTCTCTACTGGGCTACCTGCTGCGGGCATCGGGGTCCGCCGGAAAGGGACAGAGTTCCTGGGAGCAGCCTGCAGAGAGGTAGCCATGACAGGCTGTCTCCCCATCACGGCATACAGTGTTTCAGAGGCCTTCAGAGGGCTCTGCCTGATACGGGGGGCCCTTGAGGAGACCGGGCGAGCCAGTGGGTAGGGCTGGGGTGCTCTTTGCATTCTGGTGGTGCTGTGATGGTCTAGGACAGCGTCGCCAACCAGTGGTGGTCCGCGAGGTCCAGAAGTTGGTGACTGCTGCTCTAGGGGTTGGGCTGGGAGAGAGGATTCATGGGAAAAGCTGGGAAGGAGGACGTTGGGGCCTGATCTCCACATCTTTTTGTCCTCTTTCGGGAGAAAGGAGAAGTAACGCTTTCTCTCAGAATGGGGAGCACTCAGAAGAGAGATCAAAGTTGCCCAAAGCTCACCGCCTCAGTTTCTGTTTCACCAGTGCCCTTTCTCAGTGGGTTTGCAGTCGCCCAGACCAGGAACCTGAGAGTCGTTCCCGAGAGCCCCTCATGCTCCTCTTGGTCCCCTAGAGTGGAGCAGACCTCACTACTCTGTGCTCTCCTCCTCCTCCCCTGCTCTCCTCACTGCCAGTGCCCTGAGTCAAGCTCTCAGCTCTCTTGCAGACCTCCATCACCCATATTCCTCCCAACCCCACAGAGAGCATTCTAAAACGTGCATATCATGAGACCCCTCCCTTCTTAAAACTTTGAGGGGCTTCATGACACCTACAGGGTAGGAACTGGCTTCCTTGGGGTGTACAGACCTCACGACTTTGTCTTCCCATCTCTCTAGCCTCATCTGCCTCCACACTGCCTCCAGACCACACGACGGCATGGCCTGCAGCACGATTGCCACCTCTCTCTGTCTGTTCTCAGATCCCCTCTTCCCTTCTTCGTTTGGCCACTTTTTCTAACAGTGCAGGCATAGCCTTCCCCTGGAGCCTTTCCTGACCAATTTTCCCCTGCTGTCCAAAACCTTTTTGTCCCCACAGCACCCCGGGGACACTTTCCTCGGAGCATTTGTGACATTTCAGCACAATTCCTCTGCCCACCTGTGTCTCTGCCACCAGCCTGTAAGCATCTGGAAGCAGGACGGTGTGTGGGACTTCTGTTAGCACACGGCACGGTGTCCAGAGTGGGCCGCACCCAGTTAATCAGTGGAATCAGCGGAACCGCCCTTCTCTCTCGGTCTGCTCACACTGCTTCTCCCCTCACCCCAGGTGTGCTGTTTGCCCAGAAGCCCGTGGTCCACCTCATCGCAGGGTCTGCTCCCCAGAGCAGCAGCAGCAGCAGCAGCAGCAGCTCTCACTGCTCACCGAGTCCTACCTCATCACGGGGCACCCCCAGTGCAGAGCCCTCCACCAGTTGGTCCCTCTGAGGGGCAGGACGCAGCTTCCACTCCCCACTCTTCTGTCGAGAGTGAAGGAAGTCGATGCACAAAATTTACCTCATCTCACGGATCCCATGTCGAATACCAGATGTTGCGAGTTTGGACATGTTCACTTGTCCAGGCTCCATTCAGGTCCTGCTGTACTCGGGGGACAGAGAGAGGCTGGAGGGGCAGGGCAGGGCAGCGTTGTCCAATCAGGGGTGGCCCTGGAGAAATGGGTGGGGTCTGTGGGCAGCCAGCTTCCTGGGATTCCCAGGCCACCTCCCATCCTGGGCACAGTGTATTGACAATCTGTAAGCCAACACAAGGCCGGAGGCCCTCCATATCCTTTCTCCTTTAATTTATTTTCCTTCCCCTGCCTTCTGCCGTGACCCCAGGGTCACTGGTCCCTTCCCCTGCTCAGTGCCCCAATCTTTAACTCTCATGTGGGTCTTCCAGGAGCCAAGCACATGCCTTCCTATCTCTATCTGCTGGGCATGAGATGGGGCTTTCCATACCTAACATATTGGTTCCTGGGGCAAGGGTCCCTCCAATTCAAGTCTTGAAGCAGTCCTCGGGTCCGAAGGCCCATTGGACATCTGCGCTAAGGGAGAGGCAGAGTCTTGGAGGGCTGCCTAGGCAGGCTCTAGCACCCACTTCAAACGGACCCTTTTCTGACCCTCTTGGGCCCTACGCTTCCCACTTGCCCTTGTTGGTCAGCTATGCCAAGAATAGCCCACTTGCCCCTTGGCCGGTCTTCTCTTGGGGCCATCTTAGCCCTAACACGTCCCCAAGCCTGCTAACGTCAGGTTCATTGAAATACCTCAGATTTGTAATTGTTGATGTTTGATTCTTCAGAAGTATTTGCATCTCTGAAGTCTTTTTATATGTGTTTTGCTGACCTGATTTTTTATTTAAAATTTTTTATTGTTATAGCACCAAAGATATGAGAGCAGATCACCCCAAAGCCAAACAAATGATTTGGTACCCCAGTCCCTCTGGCCCTTCCTTGCAACCTTGGTGAGGAAGCAGAAGGCAGGCAGGAGAGATGACTCAGGGATCAGAGCGGCAGGGAGGAGGTGGAGTGGAAGCCGGGCTGGGTCCTGAAACCATACCAGTTCTGAAGATGGTCCTCCAATCAATTCCTGCCATAGCCGGGCTAGTCCCAGTCCCTAACCCCTACTCTCCAGTGGGGGTGGGATGTCTCCCCTTCACTTCACACTCCCACCTCAGGACAGGCAGGCCATGGCCCTTAGAAGATGAGAGAGCTTTATCTTCTCTCGAACCCTGGAGTGGAGCAGGCTGCTCCAGTGTTGTAAGGAAGAGCTGGTTGTCACACGAGGCTCTCCTGGAAATGGATAAGCCCTACGGTATGCTGTAGACACACACACACTGTGACGTTGCTTGCTGTACGAGCCCACACCTGGCTAACATTCGGTCCTGTCTAGGAAAGGAAAGAATTCCAGAGCTTGAGCACAAAATGTGCCGCAGCTCTGCTGGACTTTGTCTTCTCTCACCCCTCCCCTGGCCCTCCACCAGAGCGGACCCTCTTACCAGGCAAGTGCAGGGCGTGGGCAGAGGACATCTGGGACCTGGTGCCCGGGAGGAGCCCAATTGGCTGGCACTGGGCCCACCTGAAGGTGTTAGACATTTGCCAGTGTGTTTCTCAGGCGTTTGGTCACGAAGGATGGACTCTTCCCACCCAGAGGACACAGGGACAGCACACTGTCTTTCTGGTCATCGGATTCGATTCCTTAGGCAGCTGGCCCAGTCTCCCCTCAGGGAACCCTCGCTGTCCTCAGGACAGCAGCAGGGTCTCGGCCTGAAAGCCTGGGAGTAGGGGCACCAGTAGGTATCTCTAGGAACGGCCTGGGCCACGAGGGACCCTGAAGGTGCCGTCCTGAAGGCCCCCAGGCAGGCAGCCGTGCAGCTGTCCCATGCCCTCCCCACCTTATGTGTATTCTAGCCAGGAAAAACGTGATAGATAGCACATGGGTAGCCCGGCAGTGATAAATACCTCAGACGTCTTCTTGCAGCAAGTGTCTGTGTATGTTGTGATTATTTTCTATCTTACATGTTCTTGAATGTTTATATTTCAATAAACCTCTACCTCTTCACACAAGCAGGTGGATGTTTTCAGTGACTTCCATGGACAGTACTGGGGGAGAGGCCAAAGCCTTCAGAGTAAAAAGGGACTGAGGGAACTGCTCCTCCGATCCACTGATTTTTCCTGAGCTCTTACCCCTTCACTGCTCACCCATCCTTTCCCCTAAGCACTCACTCACCTGTCTTCTGTATCAGCAGGGACCTCTGGCGATGCCTGATCACCAAAACTGACGCCAATGGTGTCACATCAGTGACAGGCACAGGCCTGTCTGGCAGGCACAGGTCTCGGGGGGTAGCCTCCATATAATAAGGCCCCTTTTAAAACAATTTTTTTTATTGACTGACTTTAGAAAGAGAGAAAGAAGCATTGATTTGTTGTTCCACTTATTTATGCATTCATTGGTTTTTTCTTGTATGTTCCCTGAGATTGAACCCGCAGCATTGGTGTGTAGGGCTGATGATGAACTACCCTTCCAGGACCTGGAAAGCTCTTTTGAGCTCCTGCTGAATACGTGGTCCCCATGCACGTGGAGCTCACAATCTTACCTGGGAGGCATACACAACCAGTCCTTTAAAATACAGCATGACTGAGACAGTAGACAATTGAAGTAGACGAGCTGCCCGGTAGATGCTGGGGCAGCTCACTAGGGAGTCTCAGAGGTGGTGACGTTGAAGCCGGAAAGATAAGATTTGCCAACTGAAGACATGAGGAAGAAGTCTCAGCAGAGGAACTGATATATGTGCATGTCTATGTACATATGGAAACGTGGTGGCTTCAAAAGATCTGGTGGTGTGGCCCTGGCCGGTCCTGGGGTTGGTGGGTGGAGTGGAGGATAAGTGGGTAGAAGTGTAGCTGGGGCCATAGAGTATCCCAAGCTAATGGGTTTGTGCTCCATTCTCATAGCATGAGGAGGTCACAGCCAATGTGTTTTTTAGGAAACCCACTTTTCTAGAAGGTTGATCTGGAGCAGGGAGACATTCTGAGTGTGAATACCTGGAATACCCACTGAAACTCAGTGCTTAGTCCTTTCCTCTGCCATGATGCTCACTTTTTTGTTTTTAATTTTATTTTATTGTTTAAAGTATTACAAATAGTAGTACATATGTCTCCTTTTTTTCCCCATTGACCTTATCCCGGCCTCCCCTACCCCCCGGCACAGCCCCTCCCCCCCCTCCCAGTGTCTTGCGTCCATTGGTTATGCTTATATGCATGCATACAAGTCCTTTGGTTGATCTCTGACCTCCCTCCCCCAATGCACACTTTTTTGTAGAGCTCTTTTCCATGTTCCTTTTTAAAATACGTTTTTATTGATTTTTAGAGATTGAGGGAGAGAGACATACATTGATTTGCTGCCCCCTGCTGGGGATCGAGCCAGCAACTGGGGCATGTGCCCCGACCAGAAATGGAACCTGTAACTTCTTGGTGCATGGGTTGACGTTCAACCACCGAGTCATACCAGCTGTGCTACCATGATGGACATTTTATGGTCCCAACCTGGTTTTGGCAAAACCCAAAGAAATGAGCAGAGGTAAAGGACTGGGCAGGTCTGTAATTGCCCTCCTCCATCCCACACCTGGGGATCACTTCCTCTCTATTTTGAAGTGCTAGAAAAGGAGGGTGACAATGGGACAGTCTTGAACGTCTCACTGGTTTTTAAAAACCTTTTGGCCCGGCCGGCGTGGCTCAGTGGTTGAGAATCAACCTGTGAACCAGGAGGCATTGCTGAGAGAGAAGTGGCAGGTTAGTGAGAGAATAGGGAGAATAAGGCACCAGGCCATGGCAGCTTCATCCTATTTCAACTCTCAAAAGAAAATATAGGAGACTATCTCAAAGACTGAGAAAAGGAAAAATTTCTCAAACTAGACCCTCCCAAAAAGTTCATTAAAAGATATCATAAACTAAAAAGACAAACTGCGAAGAGATATTTGCAACAAACAAAGGCATCGTAGCCAGAATGAATTCTTTTTAATGCTTATTAAGATAAAGAAGGGGGAAAAGAGCAAAGTTATGAACAGGTGTGTGCAGAAGAGGAAATACAAATGGCTGGCCCTCACTAGTGACCAAGTAAATACACAAAACCATTCCACACCATTGGCTCAACACAAACTTCAGTGCTAACATTCCAGCTCTTGATAAGGATGAGGAGCAACGGGATCTTGAACTGCTTGGAGAGTGTAAATTAGTCAAACTAGTTTGGAAAACACTTAGGCATTCAAGTAGAACATGCACCTCCCCTAGGACCCAGCAGTTCTGCTCATTCTGAATGTGTGCCCCAGGAGACCCACAGCACTGACGGTGTGAAACCACTAATTACCAAACACTGGTGGGGGCCAAGGCCCTGTGGTCCCAGCCAGAGGGGAGGGTCTACAGGGGGGGGCGGGGTTTGCAGACCTGGGCCTGCCCTCAGACTAGGCAGTACTCATAATACAGAGAGCACTAAGGAGTATGACCCAGCAACATTTTTGGATTCAGGAAGTTTTTGGTCACCTGTACAGTCTTGAGGGGAACAATGAGGCATCTTGCTCCCTTCCCCAGTGCTGTTCCATCAGCATCTCCCAGCCATTATGCCCATTGTTTGAGTCAAGGTATAGTCCCAGGCAGGCCCCTGTGGGAATGGAGCTATGAGACCAGGGTGGGGTGATGTCCTGAGGGAAGCACTAGACCAAGATAGGAACCAAGCACCCCCACTCCTTTTCCAGACATCCCTGCAGGAGGTGGGCTCTGAGCTGGCCCAGATGCGGGCCGAGCTCCAGAAAGATGGACATGGTAAGAGTTTGGAACTCTGAGAGAACAAAGATGGCGGCATAGGTAAACCTCTGTATTTGCTGCCTCCCACAACCAAATTAAAATTAAAATACATAACTACCATCCAGAACCACAGGAAAGCTGGCTAAGTGAAAGTAGTACAACTAGAGAGGTAAAGAAGAAAGCACTTTGAGACTGGTAGGAGGTATAGAGGCGCGGAACAGGCTGGCACCCAAGTGTGCGGCTTTTTTAATCGGGAGGGAGATAAAAGCTCCCGCTTGCTCTGAGCTCCAGTGCCAAGCTAGCCTCTGGAGGACCCAGACACATACGGGGAGAAACTGGACTGTCTGGCATCGGGCCAGGAACTCGGGGATGGCTTTCTTCCAGACGGAGGTGCTTGCAACCGTCATTGTTCCTGTGCTGGGACTTCCCTAGTGCAGGGCTGACTGGCAGCCACTGCTGTTTGTCCCGCCCTAGAGATTCCCTGAGACCCCGCCCTACCCAACTTAAAACCCCACCCAAGCTGTGCACAGCAGCTTTTGCATATGAATGGCCTGGCCTTTCTTAGCCTAAAACCTGTCAAACAAGCTGCAGCTGGGTCAGGGAGCCCCAACGCTATCAAAAGAAGGCCCAAGGCTGGCACCAGCAGCAGCATGCCTTGCTTCACAGCTGGGCCTTGTCTGGGCACTTCCAAACCCCATACAAAGAGAAGGAATCTGCAGATCTCTCTGTAGCTCCTGCTGGGTGGCCCCAGGCAGTGGCTGATTTTGCACCTCCTTGGAGATCCAAGAGCCAGTGTACCCAGTGGTCAGAGTGAGACCATATTGGATTACAACTCTTCACATCCATAAGTGACACACTCAAGGGGCAGACTCAGTGAGCACCAAAGCCCTACTGAAGCAAGCCCTGCCTCATAAGGGTGTTTCCTGCACAGCAGCTCTTCTATTATAGACACAGCTGGTCCTCACAGCCAATTGGCCTGGTGGTCAATTCCTCCCAGTGATACCAACAGCAATCAAGGCTCAACTACAACAAGACTGTGCACACAGCCCACAAAGGGATGCACCAAGAGCGTCCACCTCAGGTGACTGGGGAGGCTGAGCCACTGGGCCCTATTGGACACCTACTACACAAGGGCCACTCTATCAACTCAAGGAGACTTAGCAGCTACCCAGTACATACAAACAAATAGAGGGAAGCAGCCAAAATGCAGAGACAAAGAAACATGTCACAAATGAAAGAAATGGATGAAAGCAAACTACTGGCTATAGAGTTCAAAACCACAATTATGAGGTAACTCAAGAATCTTATAGGCTCTGGGATAGGTCTAGGCTCTGCTCTTAGCCCTGGCTGGTTTGGCTCAGTGGATAGAGTGTCGGCCTGTGGACTCAAGGGTCCCAGGTTTGATTCCGGTCAGGTGCATGTACCTTGGTTATGAGCACATCCCCAGTGGGGGGTGTGCAGGAGGCGGCTGATTGATGTTTCTCATCGATGTTTCTAACACTCTCTCCCTCTCCCTTCCTCTCTGTAAAAAATCAATAAAATAATATATTTTTAAAAATCTTCTAGAAACCTCCAAAGAACTTAGTGAGACCTTCAAGGATCTTAGGGAGAATGCCAAAAAAATAAAAATAAAAATAAATAAATAAAAGGACCAGTCAGAAATTAAGCATACACTTACTGAAATAAAAAATAATATACAGAGATTCAACAGTAGATTAGAGGATCCCAAGAATCAAGTCAAAGATTTGAAATACGAAGAAGCAAAAACACCCAACCAGAAAAGCAAAAAGGAAAAAAGAATCCAAAAATATGAAGATAGTGTAAGGAACCTCTGGGACAACTTCAAGCATACCAACATCCAAATTATGGGGGTGCTGGAAGAAGAGAGAGAGCAAGATACTGAAAACCTATTTGAAGAAATAATGATATAAAACTTCCCCCACCTGGTGAAAGAAATAGACTTACAAGTCCAGGAAGCACAGAGAACCCCAAACAAGAGGAACCCAAAGAGAACCACACCAATACACATCATAATTAAAATGCCAAAGGCAAAAGACAAAGAGAGAATCTTTTTTTTTTTTTTTTTTTTTTTTTTTTTTTTTATTTTTTATTTTTTATTTTTTATTTTTTTTTTTTTTTTAATTTCTTTATTGATTAAGGTGTCACATATTTGTCCTCATCCCCCCATTCCCATCCCACCCCTCTCCCCACGCATGCCCCAATCCCCTGTTGAACTTAACCGTTGGATAGGCTTATATGCATGCATACAGGTCCTTTGGTTGAACTCTCCCCCTCCCCCCACCCTCTCCCTACCCTCCCCTATCCTCCCTCTGAGGCCCGATAGTCCGATCGATGCCTCCTTGATTCTGGTTCTGTTCTTGTTCCTCAGTCTATGTTGTTCATCATTTCCTCTAGATGAATGAGATCAAATGTCACTAGATATATACTAATAAGAACTGAATGTGAGACGAGCAATAATATTTATGCTGACAGGCAAATGAATCAATCTGTAGCGAGCTTCCCCCTGGACCAACAGTTCTTTTGAGACCCAATTTCGATGTCCAGTAGTTCCTTATGTGTACATGTCAGCACTGACCCCTCAGCTCTGGATGGTGGACAAATGGTGGTAATGGAGGTCCGACTCCCTCTGGTTTGGTCTCGGCCAAACCCAGGGGCACGGCGTCACCTGGACTAAGGGGCACGTGGCCTCACCCATACCCAAGGGGCGCGTGGTCTCACCCGGGCCTGGGACCCAGCCTCACCCGGATGGATCCAGGGGCGCACGGCCTCACCCGGACCCAGGATCTGGCTTCACCCGTACCCAGGGACGTTTGGCCTCTCCCAGACCCAGGGGCACGTGGCCTCACCCGGGCTTAGTTGCACAAGGCCTCACCTCCATCCAGGGACACATGGTCTCACCCAGACCCAGGAACGTTTGGCCACTCCCAGACCCAGGGCCACTTGGGCTCACCCGGGCCTAGGTGCACGAGGCCTCATCCGGATCCAGGGACGCATGGTCTCACCCGGACCCAGGGACGCTTGGCCTCTCCCAGACCCAGGGCCACTTGGGCTCACCCGGGCCTAGGTGCACGAGGCCTCACCCGGATCCTGGGACACATGGTCTCACCCGGACCCAGGAATGCTTGGCCTCCCCCAGACCCAGGGCCACTTGGGCTCACCCGGGCCTAGGTGCACGAGGCCTCACCCGGATCCAGGGACATATGGTCTCACCCGGAACCAGGGACGCTTGGCCTCTCCCAGACCCAGGGCCACTTGGGCTCACCCGGGCCTAGGTGCACGAGGCCTCACCCGGATCCAGGGACACATGGTCTCACCCGGACCCAGGGACGCTTGGCCTCTCCCAGACCCAGGGCCACTTGGGCTCACCCGGGCCTAGGTGCACGAGGCCTCACCCGGATCCAGGGACACATGGTCTCACCCGGACCCAGGGACGCTTGGCCTCTCCCAGACCCAGGGCCACTTGGGCTCACCCGGGCCTAGGTGCACGAGGCCTCATCCGGATCCAGACACGCATGGTCTCACCCGGACCCAGGGACGCTTGGCCTCTCCCAGACCCAGGGCCACTTGGGCTCACCCGGGCCTAGGTGCACGAGGCCTCACCCGGATCCTGGGACACATGGTCTCACCCGGACCCAGGAATGCTTGGCCTCCCCCAGACCCAGGGCCACTTGGGCTCACCCGGGCCTAGGTGCACGAGGCCTCACCCGGATCCAGGGACATATGGTCTCACCCGGAACCAGGGACGCTTGGCCTCTCCCAGACCCAGGGCCACTTGGGCTCACCCGGGCCTAGGTGCACGAGGCCTCACCCGGATCCAGGGACACATGGTCTCACCCGGACCCAGGGACGCTTGGCCTCTCCTACAAAGAGAGAATCTTAAAGTCAGCAAGAGAAAAACAGTCACCTATGAGGGAGTACCCATACGACTGTCAGCTGATTTCTCAACAGAAACTATGCAGGCCAGAAGGCAGTGGCAAGAAATATTCAAAGTGATGAATAGCAAGAACCCATAACCAAGATTACTCTACCCAGCAAAGCTATCATTTAGAATTGAAGGTCAGATAAAGAGCTTCACAGATCAGAAAAAGCTAAAGAAGTTCATTACAACCAAACCAGTATTATATGAAATGCTGAAGGGTATTCTTTAACAAGAGGAAGAAGAAGAAAAAGGTAAAGATAAAAAAAAGTATCAACAACAAAGTGACAACAAATACATATAAACAAGTGAATCTAAAAATGAAATGAATAAAAAATCTGAAGAACAGAATAAACTGGTCAATGTAATAGAATCAGGGGCATGAAAATGGAGCGCACTGACAATTCTTGGTGGGGAGTCGGTATGGGGGGTGCGGGAAGAGATTGAATAAAGATCTTATATGCATGTATGCAGTACCTATGGATGCAGACTGTAGGGTGGTGAGGGCCTGGGGTGGGGTAGGAACCAGGTGGAGGGGAGCTATGGGGGGCAAAAAGAGGGACATCTGTAATAATCTGAATAAAGATTTTTTTTAAAAAGAGTTTGGAACTCAAAAGTTTTTCATTGACAGGTGTGCCGCCTTGTCATGTGCCAGTCTGTTCCCCTCCCGGGGCCACGTAGATATGGTACATGGGCAAGGCGGCCTGGGGTAGGTCTAGGCTCTGCTCTTGGCCCTTGGTAGAGACAACCTGATCCTAACTCACTGATTCTATCAAGCCAGCAACACCGCCTCTCCCCCCCCCCCCCCCCCCCCCGCCCCCCGGCCCACCAACCTCTCAGGTTCAGCTCTACCTTTACCTCTCCAGGTGGCCTCAGTATCAGCTCCTCTGGTTCCTAGTCACAGAGCCCAGTCACAGGGCCTGGTCCACACAGCAAAGGAAGACCCCCTCCTCCAACCCCACCCCCAGCTTGATCTGGGTTGGGGGACAGCCAGGATCACCTAAGCCAGCTCTCACTTCTGTGGGGGTGCAGCAGCTTGGCCCCAGCCTGTCCCGGAGTTCTCCCCTCTGCCTCTGGTGGGGCCCAGGGACTCCTCTTTGGGCTTTGGCTTTAGCCACTCCTGGGGACGGTCCCATTCTGAGCATCATTAGCCCAACCAAGGCCAGTGGGCTACTCAGCTGGGACCATGGCACAATTCCAAAGGGCTGGAGAGAGTGCCCTATGACAGTGACCAGCTAGGCAAACTAAGGGTGATGAGATCACTGAGGGTCAGAACCCTGGGTCCTGCCCATACTGCTCCCAGTATATAGATAGGACCAGAGCCCAGAAACAGCAAGGGGCCTCACCAGGGCCACAGGCCCCAACCCCATCTACATCATCTGTAACCCTGCTGACTGGCGCCCAGGAAGGATTCCACAGTTGCTTCCCTCACAGAATCTTGGGTCTGAGTAGACCATGCCCTGCCTCCCTCACTTGATGTGGAGGAGGTGCCTGAGACCCAATGAACGGCACCCCCCTACTCACTGTGTCACTCCAGCTGTCACTCCAGCCTCTCTGCAGCTGTCAGGGTCCTGAGATTAGATGAGGGGAAAACAAGATCCCAAGTCACACCCAACACCCTCAGCAGGAAGGTAATCAAACTAGGAGCTGTTATGGGTTGAACTGTGTTCTCCACAAAAAAGGATTTGAGTTCTAACCCCTAGTATCTTAGAATGTCACCTTATTTGGAGATGGGGTCTTCACAGAGGTGATCAAGTTAAAATGAGAGAATTAGAGTGACCCCTAATCCATTATAACTGGTGTCCTTATGAAAAGGGGAAATTTGGCCACAAAAAACATGCACACAGTGGGAGCGCTTATTTATTTTTTCGGTTTTGGTTTGTAGAGAGAGAAGGGAGAGGGTGACAGAGAGAAGCATTGCTGTGAGAGCCAAACATCAATCAGATGCCTTCTGCATAGTCCCCTACATGGGGATCGAGCCTGCAACCCAGGCATGTGCCCTGACTGGGAATTAAACCAGATGGTTAACAGAGTCACACCAGCCAGGCAAGGAGGAAGCACCTTGTGAACATGAAGGCAGAGATTGGAGTGATGCATCTATGAGCCAAAGAACGATAAAAGACTGCCAGTGACCACCAGAAGCTGGGGGAGAGTCGGGAACAGATTGTCCCTCACAGCCCTCAGAAGTAACCAACGTTGCCAACACCCTGATCTCAGACTTCCAGCCTTCAGAACTGTTCCTGTTGTTTAAGCCATCCACTATGTGGTACTTGGTTATGGCAGCCCTGGCAAACTAAAACAAAAGGTGAACAGGTGAACTGGATTAAACCCCATCGGCAACCCTCTGACTCCAAAGGGACCCTGATTTAGAAGGGGACTTTCACCTCAGCGCAGTCATGCCTGTAGCAGCGTGAGGTGTGTAGTAATAGTAATTAATGTTTCATGACTGCATGCCCTGTGCCCAGCACAGCACTGAGCCCGTTACAGGGCTATTGGATTTCACCCTTTCAGCCAGCTGATGGGGAAGGAAAACTGTTATTGTTCTTGCTTCTTTCGTTTGTTTTTACAGACGATGCCCACAGAGGTAGAGTTAACTTTCCCAAGGTCACCAGCTAGTATAATGTGGGGCCAGGATTTAAGCCCATATTTTAGGTGCCTGAGCCCACAGTCATTTTTTACCTTAAAATTTATTTTTCAATTATTAGTTTCAGGTGTACAGCACAGAAATTAGACATTTATATACCTTATAAAGTAATCCCACCTGGCAACACATATCTACATATATAAAAGGCTAATATTCTAAGTGTCCCTCCAACCGTCCAACCACTCACAATGATGCACACTGACCACCAGGGGGCAGATTCTCAACGCAGGAGCTGCCGTGATGTGCACTAGCCATTTAAAAAGAAACGGCACTGTGGACCTGGTGCCGACCAAGCAACACTCGGCTTCCCCCAAGTGGGACAGAGGCCCCGCCACCACTCCAGAGTGACAGCCCACCAAACTGCAGCCAACACTACTGAGACCCCATGGCGCAAAATGTGGCCCACAGCCCAGCCCAGCCTGGAAATGGTCACTGTGGGTGCCGGGTAATGACGTCACATAGCAATGCCTGGCTTCCTCTCCCTAGCAACTAGCCTCCTTACAGTTTCTTCAGCCTACGACTACAACTCGCTTTATAGCCAGGTGCAAACATTTTACACTTTAACCAAATGTCTGTGAAGCGTTTTCCCGTGCCTCATCTCATTTGATCCTCACAGAAGTCCTGGAGTAGGTAGATAAGAGACTTGGTGGGATCCTATTAAATTTGCCAGAAAATGGAGATTTAGAAAGCTTAGAAACTTGACCAGACTGTAAAGAAGTAAGAAATTGTGGACCTTGAAAATGACGGGTTCGATACCAGTCAAAGGCATATGCCTGGGTTGCAGGCTTGACCCCCACTAGGAGGAATGCTGAAGGCAGCCAATTAATGATTCTCTCATCATTGATGTTCCTACCTCTCTTTCCCTCTCCCTTCCTCTCTGAAATCAATAAAAATATATTTAAGAAAAAAGAAAATGACTTCAGGTTTCTCACTGCGCAGAATATAGTCAAACACTGCTGCAGTTAAATATTTTACCCTTTGCTCTCCATGTGATCAATAATAATCTGGTTCACGTTGATATTTACTGCTGTGTTGCTGACAATTACCTGAAAGAGAAGTTGGGGTGCTTCACTGGGCTGGAAAAAGTTTAGCTAAATCAGAAAGTGGGTCTAATTAAGCAAGTTTATTCTCTATATATAAAAGGCCAAGTTGACTTGCGCATGCACGATACATATAAAGCTCTCACTGGTGCCAATTGCATGCGTGTGTTTCAATCTGTCATTGTCAATCGTGAATTTGGTTGATACTTCTATTATAAAGAGCAAATAGCAATATTAAAATATTTCTTCTAATTAATTTCCTTTCAATGTGCACAAATCCGTGCACTGGGCCACTAGTAGTTATTATAATAGTATTGACTATATTCCATATGCTGTGCTTTACAGCCCTGTGACCATTTATATAAATGGCAATTTGTACGTCTTAATCCCTTTTTTTTCACTCAGCCTCCCAACTCCCTCCTTGAACCCAGTCTCAACCACTAATTTGGGGACAGTGAAGACCATAGAATCCTGGGAATGATGAGGAAGACAGACTGAGGTAGAGACTCAAAAAGTGTCAGGGTGGAAGGAGCTGGAGGTTGGGGATGGGACTGGAGGTGGAGCATGTTGGAGGCCCTGGGAGCCCCTCCCACCAGTCCAATGAAGCAGCATCCAGATCCTATCCAGCTGCTGTCCCATCTCTCTGAGAACCTCTGCCCATCAGCCACTCTCCACAGGACCCCTGCCCATGACCCAGAGTCGAGTTCTAGGTCACTCTCCCTGGACAGGCCCAGGGCCTGTAAGTACCCACTTGCTCACAGGTGAGCCCTGGAAGGGCCTCCCCAGGGCTAGGGAGAGGGGAGAAATCACCTGGGAGTCCCTCAGGGACAACAGGCTGGAAGGCCCTAGAGCTGGGGACTGTTGGCATTGGTTCGGCGTGTTGTTTGTATAGGACTCACTTGGTGCCACTTGCTTCCAGGCGTCTGAATGGTCAGAGGGCCCAGCCCAAGGTCACTGTGTGCCCTGCCTTCTCGCTGACATTGCCCACCGGAGGCCCCCAACTTGACCAGCATGCACACCCCATAAAAAGTCCATCCAGACCCCAAGAAGACAATCTACAATCCTCAAGGGTCTGGGTTGAGAGACACAAAAACTGAGATTTTGTTTCTTACAAATACGTAGTTGCAGGCTTTCTTGAGGAGCTAACAGCCTTCTCAGAGACCCTAGTTTGAGATAAATTGATTTAGACCAATTCCACCTTTTGTAAGGCTCAAGGCCAGCAAGGTACTGCTGCTGAGACACTCCCCGCCCCCCTGCTTTCCAGCCAGATCAAGAGATTTGCTCCAGTAGGGGTTCCTGCAGCAGAGCAGGATTCCATCCTGGGTCCTTACAAACTCTACATTCCTGTGACTGCAAGCCATCTCCTTGATGTTTCTCTGTTCTGGGTGTCAGATGTGCACCTTGGTGTGTGTGTCCATATGTCTGTCTGCCTGTGCACGTATATATTTGCCCAGGAGACTAGGAGAGGTTATTGGCCAGGAGTGGCAGTCACTAAGCTGGAGTTAAGTCAGGTGGACAGGGCCTGGGGCACTTAAGCCCTTGCTCTGGCCCCTGCCCTACATTTTACAGTACCCCCTCACCCACTCTACTGACATCCCCACCTCCATGTCTCTCCTCTCTGGGCCTTGGTAAAGCTTTGTTCCTTCACTCCTGGAAAATGCTCCTGTTCATCTTTCATTAAGGTTCAGAGGCCCAGAAACCCTGAATGTGGGGAGGACCGTCCTATCTGCGGCCCCCTGTGCCTTTCCTCACTAGACACATTAGTGTAATTGCCAGCTTGATGACTGTGTGGCCCCAAACCACAAGCTCTGGGATAGGGCGTATTCTGGCCTGAATTCTGTTCTCCCCTGCACAGAAGGGGGCCAGGCATGGAGATGCTCAGTGAATAAATGAATGGATGATGGAACATAATGAGAAAGGGGCAGAAGGGGAGGAAATGTAGGATAAAGCATCGTAAGGAGGGAGACTAACTGGCTTGCAGTAGGAAAGACAGGCCAGTGGGGAAGAGCATGGGGCGGGAGGGGTTGAGGGGAGAGAGAGGAAGGGGGAGCGTACACCTGGGGAAGCCAGGCCTCACTTGTTTCTGAAGTCTCTGCAGTTCCTCCTCTTTAAATTTCAATGCAACTACCACCTCCCCCATCAGCTTTCCAAATTCAGCCACCTCCTGAAACTCTTCACTAGGGGCACTGTGCCTCCTGGACCTGAAGTGTGCCAGCAGAAATGGAGCAGTCTGCACACAGTGTGGCCCTACACTGCCTTACCCCATTTTCAATGATTTCCTTCCAAGTCGCATGGAGGTCACACTGTGTCTCGTTGGTTGGAATGGGGACTGGGGCAGAGATGCCTCTTTCACAGCTCCCTGTACACATACAACTCTCTGCCCTGGGCACTTCCACTCCTCAGCATCCTGACAGGAGCCTGGTAGATAAGGTTATTCAAGTCCCCCCAGACTGGCCCTGGGCCAGCAGGAGGGGCTCAGCCATATGTAGTGGAGACCCGGCTTCTGCAAGCTGAAAGATTTCTCACATGCTCCCATAAAAAGCCAGACTGTAACAAATAGGAGTGCCAATACTTGGGGAAAGGGGTCTGGCTTTGGGCATGTTTCAGGGTTTGGTGACAGAGGCTGGCTTACCACATGTCCACAGGGCCACCTCACCCAATGTGAAAGCAGGGCTCCCACCCAGACTACAATGTGAATGCGCTATGTGGAGGCCCTGCTCTAATCTGTCCCTCTTGGCTATTCTCTTTACTATGGTGTTCTACCCAACTTTGGAATCCCCCAAAGGGCAGTGCCCAGGCTCCCCTGCATCTCTGCCCCTGGCACAGGTGGGCACAGCCTGGCTCAGTTGGTGCCCTGGGTTTCCTAGGGGGCTGACCCTGCCAGCTGCTTGACCCACTCCGGGTGAGCTCCAGCAGCCACTCCTGCAGTAAGGTTGTGTAGTGAGCCTGGGCAGGGGTCTCAGCTGGCCCCATGGAGACCCCCTTTCCATCCCAGCTCTGCACCTGGCCCTGCAGGCCTGGCACTAGCGTCAATCCAGGATACCAGGTCTCTTCTGAGGCTTTCTTTTAGGAATGAAAAGTCCTAAGTGGTAGAATCTCAGGCGTAACAGCAGCTGGACTGCAGGCTTTGGCGAGGGAGATGGCTCCTATTCTGCTTAAGAAAAAGAGCTGTTTTGTTACTAGGAGTCAAGGACTTCTGGGTTCTCGATGGTGGATGGTGGGAGAGCTGGTAGGAAGGCGGGCCCGACTTACCCCTTAGAACCTAGCACCCAGGACAGGAGCCCCTGCTCTCAGCTACCTACCCGGCCCTGGCTTCCAGGAGCCATGGAAACCGCGGCAACACTCAGCGGTGGGAGGAGGGGACACCAGTCCCCCCAACCTCGTCTCAATGGTAGAAATAATGAAACTCGGGTGGCAAGGACGAGACCGCAGGCCAAGCTCAGGGGTGGGATCTAGGGGCGGGGACACTCGGGCTGGTCGTCTCTGACACTTGAAAAGGCCCCAGAACCTCTATATTGGGGCGGGGGGTGCATTTGGTTGGCAGGGGACTAGGAACCGATCTTGAGGATGCCTCAACGCATCCCGTTTGTGCTGCGCTTCGGCTGAAGGCGGCGGAGCTGGCTGAGAGCTGGGCACGCCGTCAGGGCCGTGTAAGGGGGGCCAGAGACCTAGGCCTCGAGGGACCTCCGCAGCTCGGGAGGGGATGGCCCCCTCGGACGGCGCCCGCGGGGGCCGGGGAACCCTCGGCGCCGGGCCTGGCGTGGGAGCGATCGGGAGACCCTCCGGTCCGCTCGGCGGGTCCGCGCTGCGGGGGCGGGGGGAGTGCGCGCTCACCAGCCGCGGTCTCCCGAGGGCCCGACCTAGGGTTCTACTCGGGGAAACGGGGCCTCGTGACCCCGCCCCGACCCAGCGCGGGGCGGGGGGTGCGAGGGTTTGGCTGCTCCGGGGTCGTCGAGTGACTCGGAGGGGAAATGGCCAGGGAGCCTGACCGCGGGGTGCGGGGTCCGGGCCTGAGAAACAAGGCCCGAACCTGATGCGTCGCTCCCGGGCCTCCCTCGCCGGCGGTCCCGCACACGGCTCGGCGGGCCCGCGGCCCGGGGCGTGCTGCCTCCGCCCCACCGCCCAGAGAAGGCGGCCTCGTTTCTTCCTTCATTAAGCGCGAGTCACGACGGCCTTCCCGCCCTCGGGGGTCGCCGGGTCTCCGCAGGCGACGGCGTAACAATGCCCCCCTGCGCGCCAGGTGGGCGGGCGCCGTCGGGGCCGGGCGGCCGAGCCGGCTGAGCCCTGGGGCCGAGGCGCGGCTCCGTCTTTGGGCTCCGGGCGCCCGCTGGCCCGGAAGCCTACGTGCGTCGCGACACGGCCGGGGGCGGGCCGGGGGCGCCCCGAGGCTTTCCCGGAACCAGAATCCACCGACTCGGCGCGGACCGGGGCGGGGCGGGCGGGTCCTCCAGAGCCTTCGAGTCGGGAGCTAGAGCAGCCGGGCCGGCGGCAGCTGCGTCACGCGAGGGGCGGGGCCGCCGCGGGCGGAGGCTGCGGCCGGAAGCGGAAGAGGTGCTGGGAGCGGGAAGTGGGGCCTAGTCGCCGCCGGAGCCCAGGAGACGGTAAGTGTGGTCCCTGACCCATCGCGGCCCGATGGGCTCGCCGGATGCGGGTCCCTGGGTTCCCGAGCTGGTGTCGGCCTGCTCCGTCTTCAACTTGGCCACCGCGGGCCCGGGTCCCGACGCCCCGGGTCCCCGACCTCTCACCCCTGACCCGCCGCTCTTCCCCCGGGGGGCGGTCACCGGAGACCCCGACCTCTCGAGTCCGCGGTGTCGGCGTCCGAGCCCGAGCGGCCCTGAGGCCGCTGAAGGGATTCCGGTCGGGCCCTGCAGCTGTCTGCGGAATGGGGTCGGGTGCTGCCTAGACCCACCCGGAGGGGCCCTCAGGTCCCGCCCCTGCCCCGGCTCCAGGCTCGTCCGCACTCGCCTCCCCGCGCGGCCTGGAGTTTGATCCCGACCCAGGCTGGCGTTCCTCCGCCCGCCCCGCCCGGTCTTTGCCTCGCCGCCGTGGGCGGCGGTTACGGGGGACGAGGCTTGGAGATCTCCGGGACCCGGCGCGGCAGGAAGGGCCGCGAGCGAGGGCCACAGGCTCCGCGTGTTTCATTGTGTTGATGGAGCCGCGCCAGCCCGGGGGAGGGGCTCGGCCCAGCTGACAGTGCCCGTGCCCGGGCCGCCCCGGCCGGAGCTCTGGAGTTCCGGGTGCGGGTGCTCGGTGTGGAGCCGGGTGGGAATTGCCTGAGCCAGGCCCCTGACGTGGTGGAGCTGGCGGCCCTCCAGCTTCCCCGTCCATGCCCTTGAAAAGGAGTGTTCACTCGGTGGTGGCGGCTTGCAAGGTGGCAGGTTTGAAATTGCAGCGGTGGAGCAGCGTCAGCCAAAAATAACCACGGGGCCCTGCGGTGGCCGGGATCCGGAGGGCAGCCGCTGGCCTGGCCGGCTGCTCCCGTCAGCCCAGTTCTGGCCAGGAAGAGCAAATGAGGAGCCTACTGGGTCTGCGCAGAGAAGCTGGCACGCTCTGCCTGGCTTCCTTCACCGTGTAGAGCAGAGCCTTACTGAGTATGATTGTGGCCCTTGGCTTCCTTAAATAACCTGTTTGCTGGCGTTTCAGGGAGTGATAATTGAAGAGAAATGGCCCTGGAGCCCTGGCTGGGAATAGAATGAGGGGCACTAGATAGACCCAGTACTTACCTGCCAGAACGTACTGAAGGAGAGGTTATTTCCCCTGTGATTGCCTGTGTGAAGTACTTTATAGCTTGTCATCGCTTTTGCCAAGTTGGCTGGGAGATGTTATCTGTATTTTCCAGGCATAGTAAATGGTAACCAAGAGCTAGGGTGGCTTGGTCAGGAGGCCAGCACTGTAGGGTTTTCTACCCAGAGCTCCCCGCCCCCCATGGTCCCTTGGAAGATACTTTAAAAATGCCCTTAAGGCATTTAACACAGACTTAGGTGTTACCTGGAATCTTTTTAAAAAAATATTTTTATTTCAGAGAGGAAGGAAGAAGGAGGGGGGGGGGAGAGAGAAACATCAATGATGAGGATCATTGATCGGCTGCCTCCTGCACACACACACACACACACACACACACACACACACCCCCCGGGGGATTCAGCCCGCAACCCAGGCATGTGCCCTGACTGGGAATTGAACTCTGACCTGGTAGGTTGAAGCTCAACCACTGAACCATGTCAGCTGGGTTACCTGGAACCTTTTTAACTTAATGAAGAACTGCTTTCAGTACCTCTTGTGGGCACAGACTTGGGTTAGGCATTTGACCTAAAAAGATAGGCATCTTAGTAAAGGGATGACATACTGTAATCCTCACAGAACCCTGGAAGGGATTACCCTAGCTCCGTGGTCGGCAAACTGCGGCTCTTTGGCCCCTTGAGTGTGGCTCTTCCACAGAATACCATGGCCTGGGTGAGTCTGTTTTGAAGAAGTGGCGTTAGAAAAAGTTTAAGCTTAAAAAATTTGGCTCTCAAAAGAAATTTCAATCGTTGTGCTGTTGATATTTGGCTCTGTTGACTAATGAGTTTGCCGACCACTGGCCTAGCTGTGAGAGGAAGCGGAAGGCCAGTAGCTTACTAACTTGCCTTAAAGGCACACATCTAAAAGTGGCATTGCCAAGGTTCACACTGACATCTGTCTGACACTGAAGCTGTGCTCTCTCCTCTAACGTGAGCATGTGTTGGCCTGGTGTGGACTAGACCGTGCCCTTCAGCTCTGGTGCTTTGTCTGCCCGTGAGGATGGGCAGGGCATCTTCCTTGCCATGGAGGAGCATCTGTGTCACTTGGGGACATGTGAGGTGCCTTCCACCTTCATTTCATAGCTTGGGCACCTGACCCAGGGTAATTGCAGGAAAACAGTGAAACATTAGTCAGCTGATCATCAAAACAGAACAACATTCTAAGTACTTGAGGAGCTGTGGGTAATTTTACAAAGTATTTACCTCCGAGGATTGCTGGGACCTGGACTTCCAGGTAGACAGGGGAAGAAACCTGCTCATGGGTGACTGAGGGCAGAGACTTTCTTAGGATCACAGAGAAGCTCCCAGGAGTTTTGTCAGATTTGCCTCACTGCTCTGCATTCCATTTTGCTCTTTTCCTGACAGACTTCTCATGAGATGGGGCAGTCTCAGTGAGTTTGTCCAAAACGTGCTTGGTCAGGCAAACCTAAGACTGACCACCATTGGAGGTTGGCTGTGTCCAAGTGAAGGGTTGGGAGTAAGGGTGGCCATGGTCTCTGGCCCAGCCTTCCCGTGGAGGCAAGCAATGTCAGGGTTTTGGGGTGGGTGGAACAAGGAGCTGGCCTCACATAGCTATCTTTCTCCGCCGGTGGCTGCTACAGCCTGGCAATTTCCTGTAGTGGATATTGGTCCTTGCTGATCAAGGAGAGTGACGTGGGCACATCAGCTGAGATGGGCACAGGAGGAAAGTTCTAGAGCAGAAAATCTAGAAGTACTGTTGGCTAGAGGTGAGGTACTGCCCAGCGTGGCACTGAGGGTGTCTGGATGGAGCTGAGTAGGTGTCGGGCGAAACACTTGGGTGCTCTGTCCCAGCATCTTTACTGGTGCGGACCCCGAGTGTGGAGCAGCCAGGACTGGCCAGACCACTGTGTCTGCTGGGCCAGGCCCGCGGGTGGGCCAGGGAACGTTTGAGGCCCTTGTCCACCTTCTCTAGGAGCCGCTCTTCTTGTGTCTGCCTGGAGCTCCTCATACAACTGGTGGTCCTTGCTTCTTTGAGGGGGGTCCAGTTCAGGGCCTCCACGGGCAACTGGGCTGTTGAACTTGAGCACTTTCATCCTTGGCTCCTATGTGTTGGCAGCCTGCCAACAGCCACCTGCCTCTGGCTTGACAGAGCAGGTGCTTCCTAGGGCCCCACGGACGGGCAAGAGGGAATTGAGCATAGGAGGCTTCCCTTCCTCCCACCTCTGGTGATGGTGCTTCCCAGCCCCTCCCTGTGTTCCATCTCGGCACCTGTCCTGGCTCACCGGTTCCCCAAGTGCTCAGGCCATCAGGCCAATCAGGGCTGCTGTGCTGGGCGGCAGCTTCTTGTTTGTTCATTGGCAGGGAAGGGTGTTACCTATTGTCTGCTCTTCGACCACTGTGACCTCAGAGTTCTTTTTCACTTCATACCCCGGAGGGGCTGCCTCAGATGGAACAATGGGCCTCTTCTCCCGGAGGCCTGGCTGCTCCGGCAACCCGGAGGCTGGCTGCATGTTTAGCAGGGCTGCCCTTTCTTGTGGCCTAGATGCATCACTGTAAGCGATACCGCTCCCCTGAGCCAGACCCGTACCTGAGCTACCGATGGAAGAGAAGGAGGTCTTACAGTCGGGAGCACGAAGGGAGACTGCGATACCCATCTCGAAGGGAGCCTCCACCTCGGAGATCTCGGTCCAGAAGGTGAGAGGGAACTGGGTCAGAAGGAAGGGCTCCTTCCCTCATCTGGGCCTGGGAGACCGTGGAGGCCTGTGGCAGCCCTGGGCTCCTTCAAGTGGCTGCTGCCTCTGCTCGGCCGCACCTAGATCACTGCCTGTCCTCTGGATTCCTCCCTGGTTTCAGCTGCATTCCCTGGCCTCAGTGTTTGCTTCCATTCCTGCTGCCCCTTCTTTCTCTGTCCTGGAGTCTTCTTTGCCTGGCTCACACTCCGTTTTCCAGGCGAGGCCAGCGTTTCCCCTGCTAACCTCGGAGCCTCCCTCCGTGGGGATTAGAAACAACTAGAGGTTGGCCCCTAGTCCTGTCTCACTCCCAGACCGAAATGATAGCCTCAGCCGGCCACAGGGAGTTCGAGGCCTTGGAGCGCTTGGAGGCCCTCCCCTGGGACCACTCCCCGCGCCGCCCCCTGTGCCGCCGCAGGGATGCCCTCAGTAGCTGAGGTTCTGGAGGCTGGACTTCCTGGACATGTGCCTCCCCTCCCCCCTTCCCTCGGCCTCACGGCCGCTGCCCAGCAGGCTGCTCGGATGGATCTTTTGCAGAGTCTCACCACGTTCCTCTGGCCTTACAGCAGGAACCTGGCTGGTGGGAGGAAGGGCCCTGTCTGACCAGTGTCCCCATGACCTCTTGGCAGCCATGACCGCTTACCCTACCAGAGGCGGTACCGGGAGCGCCGTGATAGCGACACCTACCGATGTGAAGAGCGGAGCCCATCTTTCGGAGAGGACTACTATGGATCTTCACGTTCCCATCATCGTCGACGGTCCCGGGACAGAGAGCCGTACCGGACTCGCAAACATGCCCACCATTGCCACAAACGCCGCACCAGGTCTTGTAGCAGTGCCTCCTCGGTGAGTGGTGGCCAGAGTGTGCTTGCTGGGGCTTTAAGGCCTCATCTGTTCGTAGCCTTTCTCAGGTTGGCTGGTCTGGGTGAGTACTGCTGGCCCTGCACACGTGCATTTGGTGTGTGTGCGTGCGTGTTTGTGTGTGTCGTCTGGTTCAGGTACAGGGCTGAGCAGAGGGCTGGCTTCTCTTCTGGCCCATTGGCAGTGTCAGCTGTAGGGGCTCTGGTTGCGGCGCTGGCAGGCTCCTGGCCTGTCTTGTCTCCACATTGCCCCAGGTTCAGGCTGCTTAGGTGCAAGTGGCCAGGGATACCTCTTAGGGACCCTAACAGGATTGCTGGTGTGTGGTCTGGAGCTGTATGGCCTGGTCCTTCCCACTGAGAGATTGCCTCCACACATAGCTCAGTGCTCTGACTGGTGTGGATGGTACCCACATCTGCAGTCTCACTTCCACACCCCTCCCCAAAAGCCTGGAGGCTGGAGTGCCTACGGGTAGGGGAGGGTCTTCTTATCAGCTCCGGCCGGGAGCTTCCCTTCTGACCTCCAGCCAGGCCTTCTTCAGCCTAGCCTCTTCGCATGAGAGGCAGTCAAGACGGGGGATGAGCTGCCTGTGGGGTGGGACATGTAAAAAGAAATGACAGAAAGGCCTACAGCCCTAGGCCTTGTCCAGTTGCAGGTCACTTGCCAGGAACAGGGCCTGGTGGTGTTTCTGTTGTGCAAGGTTGTATAGATCTCTGCTGAGACCTGGAGCCTACACTAGTCACACCTCTGGGAAGGAAAGCCTGTTGTGTGTCTCCGAGGTTATGTGCTGTCTTCTCCCCCTCCTCCCTCCCTCCCTCCCTCACTCTCTCCCTCCCTTCTGCCAGCCATGAGGCCCCTGAGGAGGAGTGGTGGAACAATGGAGGGGCCAGGCATCTTCTCTGCTGAGCTCTCCAGTGACTATGAGTGGCCATGGTCTGCAGGTTGACGGTGTGCACCCATCATGGCTTGGTGGCCTCTCTGCACACTGCACACACTGCCACAGGAGGGCAGTGCAGGTCTCTGGCTCTGTGTCTCTTTTGGTGCCCTCTGTTGTCATGAGGCTCAGGATGCGCCTGGCCTATGAGGAGCATGGGTGCCATGGCAGGAGCTGGCGTGGGGCCTGTGTGGGCCATCATGGTAGGAGGCCTGGCGGTTGACCAGCCAAGAGAATCCCTGGCTCCTTCCCTGTTGGAGGTTGGTGGCAAAAAGGTTGCTGATGAAGGCCGTTTCTGGTGATGATAAGTCTGGCCGTGGACGCCGTCTGGAGGCCTGTAGTAGCTTGGCTCTGAGTGGCAGCGGTCGAGTATGTGCAGGGCTGTGTGGGCAAGACAGAGGCAGGCAGAGACAGGCGAGGCACTCTGCAGCTGAAGCCAGCGTGGCCTCTGACCCTCTGGATAATGGACCAAGGCTTGGGACAGCCGCATCCTTGCGCCGTTTTCGCTGCGTCTTCACCCTGGCCGAAGCGTACTGGGAGGGCCGGGAGGGAACACAGTAGGAAGGGTGTCAAGGCTGCGGCTCTCTCTCCGCATGGCCCGGCCCCTCAGCAGCAGAGGCTGGTCGTCCTTCTGAGCGTCCACGTTGTCTTTACATACCTGTAGCTGTTTTTACTTTTCTGTTTTTGAAGTCAGTTTGTGTCTTGACGTGTCCCTTGCAATATCCCTATCGTTATATATGCTGTGTGCCTTATGAAATGCTGGGATCTGGAAAATCCAACCAACCAACCCACCGGCTCCTCACCGTCTCCACCTCTGCCTTTGACTGACACCTCAATCTGTCAATCGGAACCGCCTACCATGCGATTGGTCGGATGGCGTTTCGGGGGGCGGTGCATGCAGAGAAGCCAACAGAGCAGTAAGCGCAGCAGCCGGAGTGTGGAAGATGACAAGGAGGGCCACCTGGTGTGCCGGATCGGCGATTGGCTCCAAGAGCGATGTACAGCCACCTTTCGTAAAACTTTACCTCTCTACTTTCTACCCCCTTGTTAGACCAGACCTCTCCTGCCCGGAGGGGCCTCTAGAGCGCGTGGTGCCTTAGTGGGGCCACCAGTAATTGCCTGAATGACACAAACACTAGCAACTTCTGTTTTTAAGAGTGTAGCAGTGAGAGAGAAACCTTTTTTGTTTTTGAGAATTTGAATGCTGTGAACTTGCAGGAGCTGCCGACCCTCTGCCCTCCAGTCCCTCACGCCCTGCTTCTTTTCTCTCCTAGATGAGATTGTGGGGAACCTGGGCGAAGGCACCTTTGGCAAGGTGGTGGAGTGCTTGGACCATGCCAGGTGAGCTGTGGCTGCAAAGGGCTTCAACACCTTGGACCCAAGAGGTTAGGGTTGGCATTAGTGAGCACAGGGTCATGGGAACTAGACGTGACCAGAGAGAGAACTGGCAGATCTGAGAGATGTGACACATGGTGGCAGCTGAGCTCTCTGGGCTGTGCCACTCTGAGTAGCTAGAGGGAAAATTAACTTCTGGAGTCATTATGGGGCAGGACGGCTCAGGGTCCTTCAAGGGACTCAAAGGGAATCAGCCAGTGGGGCTGTGAAGAGGTAGAATTCAGCTCAGGAAGAGGGCCTTTCCACCCTGGTCAGGCTTCCACAGGCGGCCCCCCTGTGTCGAAGGTTGGAATGCCATCAGGGGGTCCTGTTCCAGGAGGAGGCTGGTGGCCATTCCTATGAGGTCCTTTCCTGTCTTGAAAATCTGAGAAAAGGAGATTTTCTCTTGGGAGAGAAAAGCAGGGTGGGGAATATCTGACTCTCGGGCTGTATGAGGCCCGTGAAATCATTTGGTCTGGCCCTCCCAAGACATTAGGGGTGTTAATTAAATGTTCCACCAAATATAGCAGGCTAATGTTTAAGTTGACAATCTTGTGTGGCCTGCCAGTGATGTTATAAATATCCAAATGGCCCTTGGCAGAAAAATGGTTCCCCACCCTTCCCACCCTTGCTCTAGAAGATACCTCTTCCCTGGGGCCTGTGAGCTTTTCCTAGGGCACCAAGGTAAGCCTCCCAGAGGTCTCAGAGGCTACACCCGTGCAGGACAGAGCTGCTTGTTAGTTCCCAACCCAGCATCTGAATTCTGGCTGTTCCAGCCTCAGTAGGTCATCCTACAAGTCACCTCTGGGGGTAGTCACCTCTGGGGGTAGGGGTGGGCTTGGGGGATGCAGAACAGGAATTGTTAAAATCCTCACTGGACACTCGGTGTCTCTGATAAATGCTGTGGCTGGTAGGCAGGCGGGTGGGACCGGAGGGAATGTGGTAAAGGGAACAGCCTTGGCCTCCTAGTGAGAGGCCCCTACTCTGGGCACCCTCACCTCTTGCCAGGCCTTCACTTCATCCTGGAACCCCCATCCCAGGGGAACCATTTGTCCATTTTTGCAGACGTGTTTAGGAAGGTCAGGAGGCAGCCTGACAGGGATCGGGGCTGGCTCGCCTGCAGGTTGGGTTACTACTGGGCGAGCTCTGGGGCTGGTTTTGGTCAGTGGGAGAGGCCTGTACACCTCGGCCCACTCTTTGCTGGGGAGCCGGGAGGTAGCTGAGGCCATAGAGCCTGAGGTGCTAGAGGAGCTTGCAGTTTGGAGAGAGTAGAGGTCTGAGGTTGCATGGGACAGGCTGGGCGTCAAGTGTCTGTTCTCAGGGTAGGCCCTGTCCCTTGAGTCCTGGGTGGTGTCTGCCAAGAGTTGCTGGGTTGGGGTGGAAGGTGGGGGAAGAACTGGGCAGCTTTTCACGAGAACCTCTGCTTCCTTCCCCGGTGCAGAGGGAAGTCTCAAGTTGCCCTGAAGATCATTCGCAACGTGGGCAAGTACCGGGAGGCTGCCCGGCTAGAAATCAATGTTCTCAAAAAAATCAAGGAGAAGGACAAAGAGAACAAGTTGTGAGTGTCAGCAAGGAGTGATGAAAGCTTTCACTGGGGACAGCAGCCTCTCTAACCCTAATTCCCGGGACCTTTCTGGGGCTGAGCAGTAGTATCCTCTCACTTGGTGGCATCATGCCCTCTCTGTGCACTCAGAACTAGGGGAGTTGGGTAAGTGATCCTTGTTGGAAGGAGGCTGTGGATTCCAGCTCAGGTTGTACCACAGCCAGCTCTGAGATCTGAAGCAGGCCTCCCAGCCCTGCGTTTGTGGGCCTTACTGAGTGTGGTGGGCATTAGACAAGATAAACTGGAAGCTGGGGCTCACATCATCAGACACCCACAGGAGAGCCGCCTTTGGCATACGGACGCAGAGCCCTGCGGACTCCGGAGTTTCCACTGAGATAGTTGGAAAAGGCACTGCTAGTCCTGTGGAGTGTCCTGCATCGTTCTATCTTTCTTGGAGATGCAGGGATTATGCCCAGTATCTTATGTAGGTAAGACAGGAGACCTCAAATCAAATGACCCCCTAGCCCACCCCCCTCATAGCATTAAGTTTAGTTCAGTGATGGGCAACCTTTTGAGCTTGGTGTGTCAAATTTCGCCAAAAAACGGAGCATAACTCGGGTAGTGTGTCACTTTGAGGAAAAAACATTATTTCGCAAATGTTTCATCCTCAGGAGCAGCAAATGTTTCATCCTCGGCATGTGGGCGCCTCAGCGGCCGCGTGTCATCAGACATGGCTACGCGTGTCAGTGCTGACACGCGTGTCATAGGTCCGCCATCACTGGTTTAGTTCTTGCTCAGAGCTGATCTGGGTGATGGCTGGTGGGAGATGTACTCTTGCTATTAACAGATCCTCTTTATGTGTATCTGCATTGTGGTGTGTGACCAGTGGCCTGGGAGGGAGTGGGGACTGGCTTCATCTGAGGGAAGGGGTGGGGCAGCCAGCCCCCTCAGCACAGCCTGAGCCCCATCCATCTTTCTCCCCTAGCTTGTGTGTCTTGATGTCTGATTGGTTTAACTTCCACGGTCACATGTGCATCGCCTTTGAGCTCCTGGGCAAGAACACCTTTGAGTTCCTGAAGGAGAATAATTTCCAGCCTTACCCCCTACCACATGTCCGGCACATGGCCTACCAGCTCTGCCACGCCCTTAGATGTAAGTGTCCACACTCAGATGGAGCATGGGGAGGCTGCACTCCTGGCGGGAAAGTCACCTGGCTCTTCCCCATTCACTCTGGCACACGGCTAACCATTCTGCTGAGCCTGGGACCTATCAGGGCCCCTTTGACTGAGAGGCACTTAGGTATGAATCTGTGCAGGTGGAGAGGCCAGGCTTCTCTAGGGGCCTTTGGAGCCAGCCTCTGCCCACAAGCACTCAGGAAGAAAGAGCGAGCTGCTCTAGAATTTTCCTAGCTATCAATCCTGTTCACACCTTCCTGCAAAGGATGCAAAGGTCCAAGTGACCTGGGAGATCCACCCACGGACACCGACTACTCCTTCCCATCTGCCTACTTGGTTGACCGCACCCAGCATTGCAGAAGTTGTGGTGGTTGGAGCAGGACAGGAGGTAGATAGACCCAGAGCAGGGACTGTGTAGATGGAGGGGATGGTTAAGAGCACTCCAAGCAAGGCAAGTAGCTCAGTGATGGCCTGGATCTAGCACATGCTGACACTCGTGAAAAAGGGCCCATGTTGGGGAGAGATGGGCCACACTGCTGTGAGGGTCTTGCGTGCCAGATGGGAGCCTGAGTCTGAAAATGCTGGGATAGGGATTGGTGGGATAAGGATTGGAGGAAAAAGGAAGATTCCCTGCTTAGGGCTAGGGATGAGAAGAGGCAAGCCTGGCTTCATGGATGTTACTGGATTTGGTTTAATACTGTTGCCACCAGCTTGACACTTAATTTATTAATAAGGGGACCTGCATTTTCACTCAACAGCCCCTGCAAACGATGTAGCTAGCGCTGGGGAGATAGAACCACCCCAAGGCTGATGCTGTAGCTTTGGTGAGAGACCAGGCTGAGGAGGCCTGGCCCCTGCAGGGAGAGGTGGAGGGAGGTGTTTTGAATTGAAAGTCCGTCCCCGCCCCCCCGTCCCCCCCCCCGCGTCTTCTCAAGCATTCAAACCCTCCAAGGCCCCAAGCACAGAGAATCTTTGAGAGGGAAGCCAGTGTAAAGGCAGAGCTGTGTCTGTTCCTTCAGCCCACTGTGAGGGTCTCTGGCAGACTGGCTTTGGAGGCTGGATCTGGCCTAGAGCTGGCCAGAGCCAGAGAAGCCCAGGTCCTCAGAGCCCACTTCCCCCTCTCTCCTGCCTCCAGTTCTACACGAGAACCAACTGACCCACACAGACTTGAAGCCAGAGAACATCCTGTTTGTGAATTCCGAGTTTGAAACGCTCTACAATGAGCATAAGGTATCGATGGGAAGAGGGGAGGCCCCACCCAGAGCGAGGTTACCGTGGGACAGAGTTCTGATCTGGCTCCTTCCTGGCCTCAGAGCTGCGAGGAGAAGTCCGTGAAGAACACCAGCATCCGGGTAGCTGACTTCGGCAGCGCTACCTTTGACCACGAGCATCACACCACCATTGTGGCCACTCGTCACTACCGCCCGCCTGAGGTGATCCTTGGTGAGTGGCCACACAGCCCCAGCCCAGAGAGTGGGCGACTGCTGGGAGGGAATGCCTGCCTGTGTGCCTGCCTGCCTGCCGCCCACTGACTGCTTGCCAGTCACTGTGGCTGTCAACTTGGCCTGGCAGAGAAAGGGACCTGTACCTGGGTTTGGGCAAGAGTCCTGTCAGCCAGTGGCTGCTGCCTTGTGACCTCTGGGGCGGGAGCACAGAGCCTCAGAGCCTCTCCCTGTTGGCTTTCAGAGTTGGGCTGGGCACAGCCCTGTGACGTCTGGAGCATCGGCTGCATTCTCTTCGAGTACTACCGGGGCTTCACGCTCTTCCAGGTAAGGCCCTCCCACGGCCCCGCTACCCTGGTGCTCACAGGGGCCTGCTGTGGGAAGACCATCCAGGACCCACCCGTCAGCACATTGAGAGACAGAGTGGGAGGTGCTCAGAGAAGGAAGAGGTTAGGGTAGCTGAAGCACCCAGGGAGTCTTCAGCTCAGCCATTAAGGATGAAGGGTTGGGGCTCAGAGTAAATATTGGAGGCATGAGGCACAGCATGAGGGAGGGTGTGGAGGTGGGCTGGGAGAGAGCGAGAAACGTGGCCTTATCCTTGGCCAAGGGTAGCAGGCTGCCCCAAGGTCACAGAAACCGGGAAGGCACTTTGTCTCTTATCCTCCCTGTGAGAGGGGCTGAGGCTTGTACTGAACCCCGCTTGCTCTACCTTGACCTTCCATAGACCCACGAAAACCGCGAGCATTTGGTGATGATGGAGAAGATCCTAGGACCCATCCCATCACACATGATCCACCGAACTAGGTAAGGAGCCCTGGCCCGTAGACCTTTCCCGTCTTGCTGGTGGGTCAACAAGCGACTGCAGTCTTTGCAGAAGATGCTGTGGCTCACCCAGGCTCATAGCTCTCCCTGTATGCCCCTCTGAGTGACCCGACAAACCTGCTGTCCTGCTGGGTCAGTCTAGGGTTCCCTGCCTGCTATCTTCCCCACCCCCACCCCCACATGATCTCCGCTGTTCCTTCATTTTCAGGAAGCAGAAATATTTCTACAAAGGCGGCCTGGTTTGGGACGAGAACAGCTCTGATGGCCGCTATGTGAAGGAGAACTGCAAACCTCTGAAGGTCAGTTTCTGGCTTCCCCCAGCTCAACTCATGCACTGGGCATACATATAGCAGAGGCAGGCCAGGCAGCTAAAGGCTGCCCTTTGGTTCTGTGGGAGGCTGCTGGGTGCTGGTAATGGGCTCCTTTCAAACTGCTCCAGAGGGGCTCTTAGCCCTACCCCTTCCCAGCAGGGTGGCTATGGATGTAATTGGGGGACACCAGAAGAGCCAAGTATCAGAGACCATACTACTTCCAGCCCCCCCCCTTCTCTCAGTTTTGGGAAGAACTAGGCAGGACTGAGGTGAGGGGGCGGGAAGTAGACATGACCAGGAAGCCTCTGTCAACTGCATTCGGTGCACGGACGGTAACGTTCACAGAGGGGATTTCTACCTACCAGTCAGAGGCACCAAACCAGCAAAACATCCAGCAGCCTGACAAGTTCAGAGCCAAAGGCTGTAACAGGCATAAAGAAAGGAGCCACTCACGGTCCAAGAGGGCAGTCTTCCAGGAGGCGGCATTGCCGCCTCAGCCCACGCAGGAGGCCCCCCCCCCCCGTCACTGAGACACCTTGTATCCCCGAGCAGAGTTACATGCTCCAAGACTCCCTGGAGCACGTGCAGCTGTTCGACCTGATGAGGAGGATGTTAGAGTTTGACCCTGCCCAGCGCATCACACTGGCGGAGGCCCTGCTGCACCCCTTCTTTGCCGGCCTGACCCCCGAGGAGCGGTCCTTCCACACCAGCCGCAACCCCAGCAGATGACAGGCACAGGCACTGCCCGAGGAGATGGACTGGGCTGCCGGGCCCTCTCCAGCCGCTCACCGCCGGCCCCGGCCAGAGCCACCCCGTGAACAGTGCAATGTGAAGGAAGGCAGGTGCCTGCGAGGGCGGAGACATGCCCAGCTGCCAGAAAGCACAGATTTGACCCAAGCTATTTATATGTTGTAAAGTTATAATAAAGTGTTTCTTACTGTTTGTAACCCCTGGTACCAGTGCGTCGTCTCCAGGCTCCCTGTCTTATAATAAAGTCTTTAGCAGTTCAGCGTGTGGAGCGCGAAGTATGAACCGGGCCAGGCGCAGGACCAACCAGGGAAGACCAGAAGCTGGGGGTTCCCTTTGGGCCCAGAAGGGCATTTTAGCCTTCAGCCTGCTGACAGACCGTCTTGTACCTGTTCCCCGCCGGCCTTTACATACCTCCGCTCCAAGGACGTTGAGGGAAAGACCACTGTCATTCACCAGGGGCACCTAGTTTTACTCGCTGCATGTACCCCAAACTACAGCTGATGAAGGCTGTCGGCATGGGACCAGGTGGGCTCCCAGGCTCCGGCAGTCTCACTGCCGTCAGGCTACAGAGCGGAACTTAGAGCGCAGGACTGTGTCGTTCGGCTTTATTTTAGTGCTGGTTTTTGGTCCCCCAAGAGCTGTTTGAATGAATCTCGACTACCTGACTGGGGCCCCTTGGGGACTGGGCACTGCGGGCAGGATGCCTCTGAAAAGAGCCAAAGACAGGAATCGTGCTTATCCTGAGTACCACTGTGAAATGCCCAGGCTGGGCACAGTGCCACCACGGGGGAAAAAACAGGCTTGAGCATAAATCCCAGTGGCTCCTCAAGGCCATTGCCCCCAGGCCACAGCAGTTCACTAGAGCAAGCTCTTTTGGACCAGGTTGTCCTGGCTCACTTTCTACTGGACCCAATCAAGGACCTAGTCACATTAACAGCCAGCCCGAACTGCTTAGTGGTCGCTCACTAAAGTACCTGTCATCTAGCACTGCTCAGATTACGGCCTGTGACTGAAAAGGGCCCAATCTTGGGAGCTGCTTGGTCCTGAGAGTGAGCAGAGGCCAAGGGAGGGTACACAGCCCAGGGCTGACAGTCTGTCCTCCCACTGCTGGGAACAATTTAACATTTGAGGAAGGATGGGAGGAGGAGGGACCAGCCCCCTGCCCTGCCTCCTTTGTTCCTGGCTATGTTCCTATAGGAACGGAATAAGCAGCCTGAACCCAGAGCCTGCCTACCTGTGTCCGTGAGCCTTGGTGAGCCTTCCCGCTCACCCCTTGAACCAGATTGGGCAGGCACAAAGCAGGAGGCAGCCTGAAGCCCTGAGAAAAGCTTTAAACCACAAGTCTTGCTCGGGCAGCTGCCAGGCACTCCAGGGCATGGCTCCTGCTCCATCAGCCTCCCAGGGCCGAGGCCTGTGAAGGCCTAGGACAAGCATGTCAAACGAGGTCGGCAGGCCACATGCCTCACTTAGTCAGCCGCGAGTCTGACATGCTTGGTAGGGGCTTAGTGCCTCAGGACCTGAGCAACAGTGTTTCTGTGGCTGAGCTCCACCAGCCAACTTACCCAGAACTGGCCTCATTTCGGCATCTCTGAGATGAGGTGCTGGCCCCAAGCCTGTTCAGATGGGACAGCCAAAAAGGGTTCCAACAAGGGAGGGACATGTGCCCTGCTCTTGGATGATGGCTACGGAGGGGAAACTGTAGGGCTGTGTATGTGCTGGCACAGAGGTGGCCTAGGACAGAAGCACCAGGGCCCCCCAGCTAGAGAGGGTACAGTGAGGGAGCACTGCTGGCAAGATGGGCATGTTGGTTCTACAGTAACATAACCTGGTATTACCTGTGAGGAAGCCACCCCTTTCCTTGCCTCTCAGAGTGGGTTAGAAAGGAGGGCCCTTGGGGAAAATCCCAGCATAAAACTTGGTCAGCTAAGGGAAAGGGCAAAAAGCCTCCAAATCTCCTTGTGGTGGACTCCACAGCCCTCACAGCGAATGGGGAGTGCAATCTGTCCTTCAGTGCACGGCTGCAGTGCGGTCAGCTGTCCATGATCAGAGCGGACACAAAGCCACCAGCTCTGAAACAGGAAGCACAGGCCCCCAAACAGGACCTACCCAAGCCAGGCCCAGTGGCTGTAAACCTGAAACACCGTTTGTGAGCTGCCTATGGTCTGTAAACAAAGCCCGACCTGGCCATGCAGGGGACCGAGTGTAGAAATGCCTGGAGCCACTGCACACTCGGCCCGCCGCCTGCCTCACACACCCTGGCGAAGGGCAGGTGACGGGTCGGCTTTAAGCACATGTTAGCAAAAAAAATATATGCTCTGTCCTCTCACAGAAGAAACACACCCAAAAGAGAGAAATTAACAATAAGGTCCATGAAGCGTCACATCCTCTTAAGGCATTCGTCGTCAAGTTCAGTGTCAGGAGCAGCAGGGGACTACCAGGTCCAGCTTGTCCAGAGGCCTCTAGGCAGAGTGCAGTGGGATTACAAACTTGCAGCCAAAGGGTGAGTGGTAGTTGATCCCCACCTCCTGGAACACCTGCTGGGGAATGCCGATGTCGCACAAATAGACGCGGCCCGCATGCTCTCCCAGTGGGAGAGGCAGGCCCAGGGCCAGTGACCACTTGGCATCAATGCCCTGCTCGACTTCATGCACTGGAGGATCTATGCTGAGTACTGGTGCCCGGTTCTGGTTGGCCCAAGCCACAGCTGCCTTGTACCAGGGCTGATCCCGCAAGAAGGCGTTCTCGGGACAATCCAGACAGTTGATCACCAGGTCCACGGGACTAGTGGGCAGATCTGCAAGTGGAAAAAAATACCATCTGAAAAGCCCACCAAGCAGAGAACCTAGGTTGGGAGCAGAATCCAGTGGCCCTTCAAGTGCGTGTTCAGACACTACCTCAGTGCTTCTCCGTAGGCCAGCCTTCTAAGGCCGGGCCAGGCCCGAGGCACCGGGAGTTCCAAGGCTTGGTGGGAGGGATGCTAGAGACCAACGGCATGTCAGCCAGATGGACCACTGTCCTCATGGAACTCAGAGGCTGAAGCACTGTCCTGCTGGGTGTGCAGACCTTCTCACAGCATAATCTGACTGACTTCCTGGGAATATGAGCTCCAGGAAGGCGGGGTCTACTGCCAAGTCCGCACTCACAGGGAGGCACTGCCTGCCATTTGCTGCCTGGCCCTAGAAGTGATCAGGCAAGAGCATGCTCACTTACTCTGCTCCGGGCTAGCCTGATCTAGCTGGTCTCTTCACTAGTCTCATGGACATGGGTCTTCCTTGCAGCCCAACTTAAGAATGGGGAGGGAGCCAAAACCGGTTTGGCTCAGTGGATAGAGTGTCGGCCTGCGGACTCAAGGGTCCCAGGTTTGATTCTGGTCAAGGGCATGTACATTGGTTGTGGGCACATCCCTGGTGGGAGGTGTGCAGGAGGCAGCTGGTCGATGTCTCTCTCTCATCGATGTTTCTAGCTCTCTATCCCTCTTCCTTCCTCTCTGTAAAAAATCAATAAAAAAAAAAAAAAAAAAAAATGGGGAAGGAACCTGTCACTTCTCCCAGGCATTTACAAGGGCTTCTCTGCTCTAACCAGGCCTCTGGGCCAGTATACTAGTAAGAACAGATGTTTTAGTAAGCATGTAACTCTTGACCAAGGACTCATAATGGCTTTAAATACCACATATACACTTATAACTCCAGAGTGGATCCCTTCACTAAACTCCAGACTCATATTTACATATATAAATTTCCACCTGTTTATCCAGCGGTACCTCTGAGCTTCTGCTCTTCCCCAAAAAACCTCGTCCCTCAAATCTTCCTATTTCAGTGATGGCACCTCCATCCTTCCAGTTCCTTAGGCCAAAGACCTTGGAGTCACTCATTTTAAAAAAAAAAACTCTTCATTGTTGAGATTATTACAGACGTTCCCCTTTCCCTCCCCATCGTCCCCCTCCAATAGGATCCAGTCCCGCCCCAGGCCCTCACTACCCTATTTATCATCCGTGTCCCTGGGTAATACATGTATGTGTCCCTGGGTAATACATGTATGCAATATGAGTTCTTCCGTTAATCTCTTCCTCCCCTCTCCCCTTCCTCAGAGATTCATCAGTGTGTTCCATGTTTCCATGCCTCTGGTTCTATTTTATTCACTAGTTTATTTTGTTCATTAAATTCCTTGTTCATTTGTTCTGATTTTTAGGTTCCATTGTTTATATTTATTGCCATTTTATTGTTCGTATTTTTTTATCCTTTTTTCCCCTTCTTCTTCAAGAAGATCCTTTAACATTTCATGTAATGCTGGTTTGGTGGTGATGAACTCCTTTAGCTCTTTCTTGTCTGTGAAGCTCTTTATGTGACCCTCAATTCTAAATGATAGCTTTGCTGGGTAATCTTGGTTGTAGGTTCTAGCTATTCATTACCTTGAGTATTTGTTGCCACTCCCTTCTGGCCTGCATAGTTTATGTTGAAAAATCAGCTGACAGTCGTATGGGTGCTCCCTTGTAGGTAACTGACTGCTTTTCTCTTGCTGCTTTTAAAATTGTTTGTCTTTAACCTTTGGCATTTTAATTCTGATGTGTCTCAGTATGGGCCTCTTTGGGTTCCTCTTGTTTGGAACTCCATGAGCTTCCTGGACTTGTAAGTCTATTTCTTTTACCAGGTGGGGGAAGTTTTATATCATTATTTTTTAAGTGGGTTTTCAATATCTTGCTCCCTCTCTTTTTCTCTGGCACCCCTATAATGCGAAGGTATGCTTGAAGTTGTCCCAGAGTCTCCTTACTCTATCTTCATACTTTTGGATTCTTTTTTCTTTTTGCTCTTCTGATTGGGTGTTTTTGCTTCCTCATATTCCAAATCATTGATTTGATTCTCAAAATCCTCTACTGTTGAAGCCCTGTAAATTATTCTTGATTTCTGACTGGACTTTTTTTTTGTCTTTGGTATTCTCATTAAGATCCTTGAATGTCTCACTAAGTTCCCCAAAGCTCTATGAGTCCCCTGAAGATCTCATTAGGATTCTTGAGTAACCTTATAACCATGGTTTTGAACTCTGTATCTAGTAGTTTGTTTGCTTCCATTTCTTTCATTTGTAACATGTTTCTTTGTCTCCAAATTTTGGCAGCTTCTCTATGTTTGTTTCTATGTATTAGGTAGAGCTGTTATGTCTCCAGGAATTGGTAGAGTAGCCTTGTGTAGTAGGTGTCCTATAGGGCCCAGTGGCTCAGCCTCCCCAGTCACCTCAGCTGGGCCCTCTAGGTGCACCACTGTGTGGGCTGTGTGCACAGTCTTGTTGTAGTTAAGCCTTGATTGCTGTTGGTATCACTGGGAGGAATTGACCCCCAGGCCAATCAGCTGTGAGGACCAGCTGCAACTACAGTGGGAGAGCTGCTGTGAAGGAGACACCCCTATGGAGCAGGACTTGCTTCAGTGGGGTTTTGGTGCTCACTGAGTCTGCCCCTTGAGTATGTCTCTTGTGGATGTGTGGAGTTGTGATCTGATATGGTCTGAAGCTGTCCACCAGGTGCACTGGCTCTGGGGCCTCCAGGGAGGTGCAAAGTCAGCCTCTGCCTGGGCCACCCAGCTATAGAGATCTGCAGATGGCTGCTATTTGTATTGGGCTGGGAAGTGCACAGGCGAGGCCCAGCTGTGAAGCAAGGCAAGCTGCTGCTAGTGCCAGGCCTGGAGCCACTGATTGAGAGGTATGGGGTACACTGCGGCCAGCTGCTGCTTGTTACATTTTAGAGAAGTCTGAAGCCTGAGCCAGGACAAGCCGTTCTTATGGAAAAACCACTGCAAACAGTTTGGGTGGGGCAGGGTCACAGGGAATCACCAGGGTGGGATGAACAGTATAGTCCAGGTTGATGGAGACTCAGATATGGTGATGCCTCTTGGCACTGTGGTGGGGAGGTAGGTCTCAGCAAAGGAACAATGGCCTCTGCCAGCACTTCTGTCTGGAAGAAAGCTGACCCCCAGTTATTATGATGCCAGACAATTTAGTTCCGCTCCGTATGTCCCTGGATTCTTCCAAGCTGCTGCCCCAGCACTGGAGCTCAAGAGGGAATGAGTCTAAGTTTGTGCGCCAGCCCTTTAAGAGGAACTGCCTGGGATCCCAGTAGCCTCCGTGTCACTCAGCCACAGTTCCTGCTGGTTTTTAGCCTGAAGTTATTGAGACTTCTCTTCCCAGTACTGGTATCCTGGGCGTAGGGGTCTGGGATACCTTGTTCTTCACGGGAGGGCCTCTGTGGCCAACATATCCCTCCTGGTTAAAAACATGCCACACGTGGGTGTCAGACTAGACCAGTGGTCGGCAAACTCATTAGTCAACAGAGCCAAATATCAACAGTACAACGATTGAAATTTCTTTTGAGAGCCAAATTTTTTAAACTTAAACTAAATAGGTAGGTACATTGTTATTAACTTAATTAGAGTACTCCTAAGCTGGCCTTTGCTAAAAACTCAAGGGGCCAAAGAGCCGCATGTAGCTCGCGAGCCGCAGTTTGCCGACCGCTGGACTAGACTATTCCATGCCTCCACCCCTTCTACCAGTCTCAATGTACTTGCTTTAATTCCCTAGTTTTAGGACTTCCATTCAGCCAGATTTCAGGTGATTCTGAATGACGGTTGTTCTATGGTTTAATTTTGATGTGGACCCTGAGCTGGATTATACTTTTCTTCTACTTATTCCTCTGGTGACTTTATATCTCACCCTGGTAAAAGTTCAAACCCTTACAGTGATCCATCCATAGGCTCTTGATGACCTGACGTGGAAATATCTAGTCTGCTACTCCTCACCCAACCCTCCAACACTCTCTTCTCTGCTTTATTTGTTTCCAAAATACTACAAAAAATGTTACTTATTCATCTGTCCTAACCAGAATGTTAAGCTCCATGGAAGCATGGATTTAAGAAAAACAAAAAACAAAAACTATTGCTTTACGAGAGAAACCAAGATGGCGGCATAAGGTAAACACCTAATTGTTCCCTACCACAACAATTTTGAAACTACAACTGGAAAACAGAGCGCACACCGTCCAGAACCACCGGAAAGCTGGCAGAGTGGAAAACCTACAACTAGAGAAAAACAGAGAGGGGGACGCTGAGCCTCAGGAGCTGTGGAGGTGCAGAGATCCGCCAGCGCGGAGAGGGCGGGCGGCTGAATACGCAGCAGGCTTGCTTGCAGCCTGCGGAGAGGGAGGGCAGCAGACGCTGCGTGGCTAGCTTTCTCATTTGGGAGAAAAACAAAACCTCCCGACTGCACTGAAATCCAGCTGCGGTCGGGGAGAAATTGGTCTGTTTGGCAGCAGGCGAGGCTCGAAAGCTGCCTTCTCTCAGAGGCGCGCAGCCATTGATTAGGGCACGGAGAAACCTGCCCTCTTAGGGCTGCGCAGACGGAAACCAAGTTTGTCTGCGCCATTCTGAGACTCCGCCCCATCCAACCTGAGCACAGCCCTCCCAGTGACTGGATTTTTCCTTCGGGAGAAAAACAAAACCTCCGGTCTGCACTGAAATCCAGCCCCCGCTGGGGAGAAACTGGTCTGTTAGGCAGCGGGAGAGGCTCGAAAGCTGCCTTCTCTCAGAGGCACGTAGCCATTAATTCGGGCACGGAGAAACCGCCCCTCTTAGGGCGGAGCAGACGGGAAACCAAAGCTTGTCTGCGCCACCCTGAGACTCCGCCCCATCCAAGCTGAGCACAGAAGCTCTCCCAGCGGAGACACTGCTGATCCTCACAGTCAACTGGCTTGGAGATCAACTCCCGCCAGTGATACCAACAATCCCAACCACTCTGAACTCCAGTTTCTGGGGACACGCGGGGGACCCAGACGCCTACGGGACTCTCGGCCATCGGTCGGAGAGTGAGTGTGACTTTTCTGTCGGTGTGGACGACACCAGATTTCAACCACTCTCATAAGGGACACATTCAAGAGGCAGACTCAGTGAGCACCAATGCCCTACTGTGTCTCCAGCACAGCAATTCTTCCGTTATATAGACAGCAGGCCCTCACAGCCAATTGGACCGGAGGTCAATTCCTCCCAGTGTACCAACAGCAATCAGGGCTTTTAACTACACCAAGACTTTCCACTCAGCCCACAAAGGGGAGTACCAAGAGCAACCACCTAGGGTGATTGGGGAAGCTGAGCTACCAGCTCCTATAGGTCACCGACCACACAAAGCCACTCCATCAACACAGGGAGGCAGCCAAAATGTGGAGACATCGAAGTATGTCACAAGTAGGAGAGATGGAGGAAAGCAAACTAATGGACAACACAGTGTTCAGAACCATATTTATAAGGTTACTCAAGAATCTTCTAAAAACCGCTGAGAAACTTGAAGAGACCTTCAAGGACCTTAATGAGAATACCAAAGAAATGGAAAAGGACCAGTCAGAAATTATGCATACACTGTCTGAAATAAAGAATATACAGACACTCAACTGTAGACCACCATACCCTAAGAGTCAAACCAAAGAGCTGGAATATGAGGAAGAAAAAAACACCCAACCAGAGAGGCGGAAAGAAAGAAGAATCCAAAAGTGTGAGGATAGCGTAAGGAGCCTCCGGGATGGCTTTACGCGTACCAATATCCGAATTTTTGGGGTGCCAGAAGAGAGAGAGAGCAAGATACTGAAAACCTATTTGAAGAAATAATGACAGAAAACTTCCCCCACCTGGTGAAAGAAATAGACTTACAAGTTCAGGAAGCACAGAGAACCCCAAACAAAAGGAATCAAAGAGGACCACACCAAGACACATCATAATTAAAATGCCAATGGCAAAAGACAAAGAGAGAATCTTACAAGCAGCAAGAGAAAAACAGTTAGTTACCTACAAGGGAGCACCCATACGAATATCAGCTGATTTCTCAACAGAAACCATGCAGGCCAGACGGGAGTGGCAAGAAATATTCAAAGTGATGAATAGCAAGAACCTACAACCAAGACTACTCTACCCAGCAAAGCTATCATTCAGAATTGAAGGTCAGATAAAGAGCTTCACAGATAAGAAAAAGCTAAAGGAGTTCATCACCGCCAAACCAGGATTATATGAAATGCTGAAAGGTATTCTTTAAAAAGAGGAAAAAGAAAAAAAAAAGTAAAGATAAAAATTATGAACAACAAATACATACCTATCAACAAGTGATTCTAAAAATCAAGTGAATTAAAAATCTGAGGAACAGAATAAACTGGTGAACATAATAGAATCATAGGCATAGAATGGGAGTGGATTGATAATTCTCAGGGGGAAAGGGGTGTCTGTGTGGGGGGTATGGGAAGAGACTGGACAAAAATCATACACCTATGGATAAGGACAACGGGGGGGGGGGGGAGGAAACTGGGTGATGGGGAGATATGGGGGAAAAAAAGGAGAAACAATTGTAATAATCTGAACAATAAAGATTTATTAAAAAAAAAAAACTATTGCTTTATCCTTTGTGTCAGGAACAGTGCCTGTTCCATTAATATTTGTGAAATGAATAAATGGGTCAACAGCTCTCTATCTGAGTATGGGACAAGGAGGGTGAAGGGATGGGAAGTAGGCAAGTCAACACCAAAGTAGTTCCCATTTGTACTATGACTCCTTACGACAGGCAGAGCATGCCTTATACGTAAGGTGTTTTTCCACCTGTTGCCACTGGGCCGTACAATCAGACCATCAAACTACTGAGGAGGGAGGCGGCCTCAGCCCAGCCTTGTGCAAGTGCTCACCTTTGAGACTAGACACTTGTTGGCCTTGGGTCTTGCTGAAGAGAGACAGCTCATTGGTGATGGACTCGAGCATCTTGACAAAGTTGGGCAGGAAGAGGATCACCTGGACATCATGGTTGGCTAGGTGCCTTCCACAGCTGATACCCTGAGCCCCCTTCACATGGGGCCCACATAGCAAAGCCACCGTAGGCCTCTGGTGAACATTTTTGGGATTCAACCTGGAACAGAGGTAAAGACGCATTCTCAATTGCAGACCTGGCAATCCCGTGCACCCCAAACCGAGAGAGTGCCTCGGCACCTGTTAACAGCTCTCAGAGTTCCTGATGGTCCCAGGATGCGGAGGTCTACAGCGTCCCCTATCCCAGTGTCACTTCATATGCTGGATCTTCTCACTAGGCAGTTCATCAGATCTTGGTCCACAGAACACTGTTTTCTTACCAAGAACATTTACTGTTCTCACAGTGTGAACCTATTAGGTCCAAACTCTGCTTAACCTCAGCAGCCTTCTTTCCTTTCCTTCCCCAACATGCCTGCCCCACTGCAGTTAGGTCTGGTCCCATCATTCTCTCCTGCACTTGTAAAGCTCTTTCTTGATTCTGCTCAGACTGTTCCCTGCCCAGAAAGCCCGCCTTTTCTGTGAGCTCCAGCTCAAGGCTCACCTTTTCCAGGATTGCTCTGGCTCAGCTTCTAAGAAACTCACAGTAAGCACCAGACGGGATAGTTCTAAATCGTCCTCCACTGGTTACCAGTCCACGTTCTCTACTGAGCTGCCAGTAAGCTTTAATAAGGGCAACTTTGTAGATACTAATAGGACCAACTTCACAGGATGCTGTGTGGATCAGTTCTGAGAACAGAGCCCAACACACAAAAAGTGCTCATAGCTGTTGGCACTATCATAGTACTGGTCATAGAGGAGGCAGCAAGCTAGGGGCTTCCCAGCCTCCTAGGCTGGCAATTGACTTGGACACCCACTTCCTGATGACATCACTTGGAGTTTCCTCCCAGGTCTCAGAGAAGCCACACGTTAAGGTAGAAGGATGAGCCCTGGAGCTGTGCCCAACCCAAAGGCAGTACAGTCTGCCCCCAGGGCAGGAAGATAGGGGAAATGTACAGAAGCAGACTTAGGTCCCTGCTTGGGGTGGAGCAGTGCCGGTTACTTACTGGTCTCCCAAAAGGAGAAAGATGACAGTGCTGTCAAACCAAAGAGGAAATCCCCACCCTCCAAATAAATTTGGGGGATACCATTCATTTCTTCTATATTTCATCTTAAGGAAATAGGAGTACTCCCTTCAGACAGACACTGCATAGTTCTGGCATATGACTCACCTACGTCTTTTTCCTAAACGGACTCTCCCTCTCACAGAGGCATCCCCCATCGGAGGACTCAAAGCAAACCACGGTACCAACACACACAACAGTAGGGAGCAGAGCACATGCACTGGAAACATCCATGTATATCAGACACCTGGCTCCACGTCTGAGCAGGGTCACATGGCAAGCCTTTGGCTCTAGCTCTCTGAGCCTTAGCTGGCTCATCTTAGAACTCTAGACTACTACTTACCTTTGAGGTGAAGTTATGTGAAGGCACAGTGAAAAAGTGCATGGTCGCTTTAGCCAGTTTGGCTCAGTGGGTAGAACATCGGCCCATGGACTGCAGAGTCCCGGGTTCAATTTTGGCCAAGGGCACGTACCTCAGTTGTAGGGCTCCATCCTGGCCATGGTTGGGTACGTGTAGGAGACAACCAATTGATGTGTCTCTCTCACATTGACGTTTCTCTGTCTCTCCCCCACCCCCTTCCACTCTCTCTAAAAATCAATGAAAAAATATCCTTGGATGAGGATTAACAACAACAAAAAGTACATGGTCCTTGATATACATGAAACTGCTTACTAAGTGGTAATCTTTCTCAAAGGAAAACCAGCAAATGCTGCAAAGGACAGGGGACAGGCTTCTGAGAGTTCATATAGGCCCAAGGACAGCCAGCTCCAAGAAGCTGGCTTGAGAGGAGTATCTACTGTTTCTGGGAAGCCACTTAACGGCCTCCAATACTCCCAGGAAGAACTTATTCCAGGAGCTGCCCCAATGGCCAACTTTGGGGGGTGCAGCAGTCACCACAACCAAGGGCCTGGTACTCCATCAGAGGGCAGCTTGCACTATTTCCTTCTTTGGGGACGGGTGTGTGTGTGTGGGTGTGTGTGTGTGTGTGTGTAGAGGTGGGGGTGAGGAACAGGGTCTCCGTTGCCTCTTTGCTGGCATAGGAGAGGCCAGGAATCCAGCACGGTTGAGAAACAAGCCTAAATCAAGGGCAAGGAGGAATAAACACACCTACAACTCTACAGGGCAAGGTGAGTGGAAGAGAAGAAGGGGAAACCTCACGTCCAGACTGGTTCCCTTTAGACACCTCTCTCCCACAAGGTTGCCACTGTCCTCTCTACTGACTAATCCAGCAGACACTTGTCAACTCTAATTTTGCTTGCTATCTCAGCAGCACCAATGCTGACCATTCCTTTATTCTTCAAACACTATTTCTTGGGTTCTGAAGCACTATCCTCTTAGTTTTCTTAACTCTCTAGCTTTCTTTCAGCCATTTTGGAAGGCTCCTGATCACCCAACTATGCCTTTAGTGCTGATGTTTCCCAGAATTCCACCCTAGGCCCATCCTTTCTTTATACTCTCTTTATAGAACCTCATCTATTCTATACCATTTATGAGCTGATGACTTCCAGATCTCTCTTCTGCTCAGGCTGTCTTTTAGACCACAGATCAAGACGGCTAATAGTTTGTTTGGCTACTTCACAGGCCTCTCAAACCTAACCTATCCAAAACCAGATCCACCATCTCCTCCACACGTGCTCGCCTTCTCACATTCCCTATCACAGTGAATGTTATCACCATCCAACAAGATGTCCATGTTGGAAAGCTTGAAGTTCAGTGACTACAGACTCTCCACGGTTCATCACCTCCAACACCCATTCAATGGCCCTGCCCCGATTTTATCCTTAAAAACAAAACAAATCTCTTCACCCATTTCCCCTTCTCTGATCTCTGCTTCCCTGGTTGAGGCCACCACCATTTAGCCCCTGACTCAGTTTTCCGTTACAGTTTGCTAACTGGTCTCAATGTCTCCAGTCCTGCCTCCACTTAATCTACTCAGCCAAAGTCATCTTTGTAAGACCCAAGACTAATCATGTCACAACCCAACTGAAATCCCTTCAGCAGCTCCCTACTGCTCAGTTGCACCAAGCCCTATTTTCCAGCCATACTTAATGACTTACAGCCCCTCACTTTCCACGGTCTCTCAGTTCTCTCTGCTCTTGGCACATGCTACTCCATAGATCCAGACTACTTTTCTCCATTCCTGCTGTCCCTGTTATGGCCCTTCCTCTGCAGGACTCAGCTTGGGTGCCCCTGCTCTAGGAAGGTTGACTGGCTTCTTCCTGGAGTAGGAAAAAATGTGGCTTGCTGGAGAATCTTCTTTTTCCTCTACCACAGCATCGTGCTTTTTGGAGGCCCCATTAGGCTACTAGAGGGCGGAAGCAGTGTCTTCTTCTGTATCCCTAGTCCTAGCACAAGGCTGGCACATTGTATCAGTAAATGTCCACAAATAAAATTAAGCACTGCTCCTGACATATAAACCGAAATGGTAGGTGCGAAGATACCAAACTCCAGCTCTCCCACCCAACTCTGAGGGTGGTTTTGGAAGTTCTCAGGTATGGAACTCAGGATCGATTTGTACCCCAGCCCCTTTGAATGACAAGTGCCAAAGGCTGGATCCCTGAAGGTTCTTAGAAGGCAGGCCTCTGGTGGTCAGCAGCAGTCTCAAAGCCAGCTCTTATCAGGAAAGAAAGAGTCAAAGGGTGGCTTGCTGGGAGAAAAATGAGGGCTCACAAGAGATGGATTAGAGAAGCAAACAAAAACCTCCAGCATCCAAAAAGTTACTTCATGAAGGCATTCCCATTAGCCAAGCAGGAACTGTCTAATGAGCCTCTTGTGTGAGGCTCTGTGGTGGGCCCCAGCAGAGCAGCATCAACCCTCACGCATCCCCCGCCAATCTGGAGGCATTTACCTGTTGGGTCCTCCGAGTAGGGTCAGTGCCATCTGACTGGCACACACGCCCGTCATCTCCAGTCTCCGCTCCAGAGTCAACCCATGCTTTTCAGCCACAGACAACAGCTTTTTATGTAGCTCATAGGACACACTTGGGACAACCAAGCCAGAGTCTGCAGTACAAAAGGAGGTGTGGAGAGAGGGGCAGCGATTACAGGAAATCAGGTTCACAAATGCGTGTACTGGATCCAGAATTCTGTGAAAGCCAGGTCTCCCCGAGCCATCTGCCGCACCGGGGACTGAGACAAGCTATGCAGCCCCACAGCCTCAGGCAGTGGATGGGAAACAGAAACAGCTTGTTCAGGTTTCCACAGAACAGGGTTTGTGAAGCTTGGCCACAAAGACCAAATCTACCAAGATATTAGGTACTACCAAGAAAAGGCTGGCAAACAGCACGTAATAGCAACGAGAACATGCTTGTCCCAAGTGGGAGAAAAGCTGTCCTGGCAGTGAGGTTTTTCTTACTAGCAAACCCCTTATCCTTCCCCAGAAGTGGAACACACATGACCTAACCCTCCTGACCCTGTGGTCCCACTATTCCATTTCAAGGCAGGATGACTGGTTCATCCCATCTGCTCCCCACTTCTTCCTCCTCCTCTCCTCTACTTACCCTTCCTCTTGGTAAAAAATTTCAACTAGCAACTTGTTTTCTCAAAGAATTTGTCATTTTCTGCCTATTTGAGGTAATGTGACCCAATAATCATACCACAGGGAAAGAGTATATGGAAAGTAACCTATGGCTTGCCTTAAACTACTCAGAAGAACCTTGAACATTTTATTCACCATAACTAAAGAGAACTCTATAAAAGTTAGAGACTCACAGTCACTGCAAGTACTTGGTTTTAAAAGGCCAAAGTCTGCAGCAGCTGGTACTCTTGAAGTCTATCATGCTAATTAGACTGAACAGCCAGACGACGCCAGGGCTGCGAGGGCCGAGGCAAGGGCCGCTGCTGTGAGGGCCGAGCCCCTTGCATGAACTTCGTGCATCGGGCCTCTAATCAATCAATCAATTTATCTATCTATCTATCTATCTATCTATCTATCTATCTATCTATCTAAAAGGCTAATATGCTAAGTGTCCCTCCCACCGTCCAACTGGCCACTATGACGCGCACTGACCACCAGGGGGCAGACGCTCAATGCAGAAGCTGCCGTGATGTGCACTTGCCATTTAAAGAAAAACGGCAGCATGGATCTGGCGTCGACAAAGCAACACTCGGCTTCCCCCAAGTGGGACACAGGCCCCGCCACCACCCTGGAGCAACAGCCCACCAAATTGCAGCCAATGCTGCCGAGACCCATGGTGCAAAATGTGGCCCACAGCACAGCCCAGCCTGGAAATGGTGGCTGTGAGCGCTGGGTAATGATGTCATGTAGCAACGCTCAACTTCCTCTCCCCAGGCCAGGCCATCTATATATATAAAAGCCTAATATGCAAATTGTCCCTCCAACAGTTCAACCAGTCGCTATGATGTGCACTGACCACCAGGGGGCAGACTCTCTGATGGGTAGGTTAGCTTGCTGCTGGGGTCCAGCCGATCAGGACTGGGCTAGATGGGCCGGACATGCCCTGGAGCCCTCCCACAGTCCCTCCCGGGCCCTGATTGTGCACCGCTGGGGTCCCTGGGCCTGGCCTGTGTGCAATCTGGGATCCCTTGGGGTATGTTGGAGAGCCGGTTTCAGCCCGATCCCCGCAGGCCCCTAATTTAACAATAAAGGGCACTACAGACCTGGCACCCACAAAGCAACCACCCCGGGGAGCGACAGCCCACCAAATTGCAGCCAACGCTGCTGAGACCCCATGGCGCAAAATGCGGCCCACAGCCCAGCCCAGCCCAGTCCAGAAATGGTGGCTGTGGGCGCCAGGTAATGACATCACATAGCAACGCCCGGCTTCCTCTCCCTAGCGACTGGCCTCCTTGCAGTTTCTTCAGTCCAGGAACACGGCTTGCTTTATAGTCAGGTGCAAACACTTCACACTTTAACCAAATGTCTGAAGCGTTTTCATGCACCTCATCTCATTTGATCATCACAGAAGTCCTGGAGTAGGTAGATAAGAGACTTGGTGGAATCCTATTTTCTTTTCATTAGCTGGAAAATGGAGATTTAGAAAGCTTAGAAACTTGACCTGACTGTAAAGAAGTAAGAAATGGTGGACTTGAAAATGACTTCAGGTTTTCTCACTGCGCAGAATATAGTCAAACACTGCTGCAGTTAAATGTTTTACTCTTTGTTCTCCCTGCATGATCTACAATAATAATCTGCTTCGTGTTGATATTTACTGCTGTGTTGCTGACAGTTACCTGAAAGGGAAGTTGGGGTGCTTCACTGTGCTGGAAAAAGTTTAGCTACATCAGAAAGTGGGTTTAATTAAGCAAGTTTTTTCTATATATATAAAAGGCCAAATTGACTTGTGCATGCACAATACATATAAAGCCCTCGCTAGCGCCAATCGCACATGGGTATCTTGATCTGTCATTGTCGATCGTGAATTTGGTTGACACTTCTATTATAGAGAAAGGGCGAATAGCAATATTAAAATAGTTCTTCTAATTAATTTCCTTCCAATGTGCACAAATTGATGTACCGGGCCACTAGTAGTATTATATGCATCAGTATCAACACACATATGCCATTTCAGGGCCCAGAAAACCAGGACAGGAAAGAAACAGCAAAGTCAAAGACTTCACTGCATAGATCTTTCAGAAAAAAGAAAATCAACAAGGAAACAATGACTCTATAAATGACACACTGGGTCAGATGGATTTAACTAACATTTACAGAACATTTCACCCCAAAGATGCAGAATATACATTCTTCTCAAGTGCACATGGGTCATTCTCAAAGACAGACCACATGTTAGGACACAAGCTAAGTCTTTACAAGTTCAAGAAGACTGAAATCATATCAAGTACCTCCTTGAATCACAATGGACTGAAATTAGAAATCAACTACAGTAAAAACACTCAAAAACATTCAAACATGTGGAGGTTAAATAGCATGTTATTAAATGATGAATGGACTATCAATGAGATCAAGCTTCCTGTAAACAAATGAAAATGAACATACACCAAGCCCAAATCTAGGGGTCACAGTGAAAGCAGTCCTGAGAGGGAAGTTCATAGAACTACAGGCCTATCTCAAAACCCAGGAAAATTAGTTTTTTATTTTTTTAAATATATTTTATTGATTTTTACAGGAAGGAAGGGAGAGGGATAGAGAGCTAGAAATGTCGATGAGAGAGAAACATCGACCAGCTGCCTCCTGCACACCCCGACCAGGGATGTGCCCACAATCAAGGTACATGCCCTTGACCGGAATCGAACCTGGGACCTTCCAGTCCGCAGGCTGACGCTCTATCCACTGAGCCAAACCGGTTTTGGCAAAAAACCAGGAAAATTATTAATAAATTATTTAACCCTACAACTTAAAGAATTAGAAAGACAACAAGAAAATCTCTGAGTAAGTATAAGGATGGAAAAAATAAAGACCAGAGCAGAAATAAATGACATAGAGCCTAAAAACAAAACAAACAAACAAAAGATCAATGAAACCAAGAGCTGGTTCTTTGAAAAGATAAACAAGATTGATGAACATTTAGCCAGACTCATCAAGAAAGAGAGAGGACCCAAATAAATAAAATCAGAAATACCAAATAAACTGCAGTTCCAGTCAGACTGCTCCAAAACCACTCAAGCAGGAGGAGAAAACTGCAGTTTTTGCTGTAACTCCTGCTGAGGGGCCTCAGACAGTAGCTGACCTGCACCCCATTGGAGACCCAGAAACGAGGGCATCTAGTGGTCGGTGTGAGACGACACCAGATTTCAACCACTCGCATAAGGGACACATTCAAGAGGCAGACTCAGTGAGCGCCAAAGCATTGCTGCAACAAGTCCTGGCCCATAAACGTGTCTCCTGCACAGCAACTCTTCCTTTATAGACACAGAGGGCCCTCACGGCCAATTGGCCTGGAGGTCAATTCCTCCCAGTGACACCAACAACAATCAAGACTTAACTGTACAAAGGAGGACCAAGATGGAGGCATAGGGCGGAAGCCTGATCGTTGCCTACCACAACAATTTTGAGACTACGACGGGAGAGCAGAGCAGACACCATCCAGAACCACCGGAGGGCTGGCTGAGCAGATGCTCTACAACTAGAATAAAAGAGAGGGGTACGCGGGATGATGCTGATGCCGGTGACCCAAAGACCACACTTTAAGAACTACGGCTCTGGCGACACAATGGCGGCCTGGAACGTGCTCGGCGCAGTTCCCCCGGCGGTCTCCGGCTGAGGGGATGGCTCCACTCGCTGCCAAGCATGAACAGACAAGCCCCTGGGAGACATGGGGTGGGAGACCCTGCTCTTGCTGACCTCTGAGTCCTTCGAGAATCTCAGCGCCCCGGAAGCGGCCAGGTGCGCACGCCCGGCGACCGGCCACCGCTGCAGACCCAAGGGCCGACGCAGCGACACCGGACCAGCCCGCCGCCGCGCACCGGGCACACCGGAGCTTCACCGAGCCCGCCGCCCAGCGAGTTCTGCGGCAGCCGCCCTGGAGCTCTGAGAAAATGGCCGAAGGAATTGCTGGGAGGGAATTGACCGACAGGAATTGGGATCAAGAAGATGAAGCCCTGCTGGGTCCCGGGTCCGGGTGAGGCCGCGCGCCCCTGGGCCCAGGCGAGGCCACACGATCCTGGGTCTGGGGGAGGCCTCACGCCCCTGGGTCCGGGAGAGGCCACGCACCCCTGGGTCCAGATGAGGCTGGGTCCCGGACCCAGGTGAGGCCGTGCGCCCCTGGGTCCGGGTGAGGCCACGCGCCCCTGGGTCCGGGTGAGGCTGGGTCCCAGGTCCGGGTGAGGCCAGGTCCCAGGTCTGGGTGAGGCCGCGCCCCTGGGTCCGGGAGAGGCCACGTCCGGGTGAGGCCGCGCCCCTGGGTCTGGGAGAGGCCACGTGCTCCTGGGTCCGGGTGAGGCCGCGCGCCCCCAGGTCCGGGCAAGGCCGCGCGCCCCTGGGTCCGGGTGAAGCTGGATCCCGGGTCTGGGTGAGGCCGTGCGCCCCTGGATCCGGGTGAGGCTGGGTCCCGGGTCTGGGTGAGGCCACGCGCCCCTGGATCCAGGTGAGGCCACGCACCCCTGGGTCCGGGTGAGGCCACATGCCCCTGGGTCCGGGTGAAGCCGTGTCCCTGGGTCTGGGCGAGACCAAACCAGAGGGAGTTGGATCTGCATTACCACCATTTGTCCACCATCCAAAGCTGAAAAGTCAGTGTCGACATGTACACATAAGGAACTGGTGGACATTGAAATTGGGTCTCAAAAGAACTGTTGGTCCAGAAAGAAACTCACTACAGACTGATTCATTTGCCTGTCAGCATAACTATTATTGCTCGTCTCACATTTAGTTCTTACAAGTATATCTCTAGTGACACATGATCTCGCTCATCTAGGGGAAATGATGAACAACATAGACTGATGAACAAGAACAGAACCAGAAACAAGGAGGCATTGATCGGACTGTCGGGCCTCAGAGGGAGGGTAGGGGAGGGTGGGAGGGGGGAGAGATCAACCAAAGGACTTGTGTGCATGCATATGAGCCTAACCAATGGTTAAGGACAACAGGGGGGTGGGGGCATCCGTGGGGAGGGGTGTGGAATGGGAATGGGGGGATGAGGACAAATATGTGACACCTTAAGCAATAAAGAAATTAAAAAATAAATAAATAAAAATAAAATCAGAAATAAAAGCGGCAAAGTAACCAACTGACACCACAGAAATACAAAGGATTGTAAGAAAATACTAATATGCCAACCAGCTGGAGGATGTGGATGATATGGACAAATTCCTAAAAAAATACAATCTTCCAAAACTGAATCAGGAAGAATCAGAAAACTTGAATAGGCCACTAACAACTGAGGAAATAGAAGCAGTAATAAAAAAACCTCCCAGCAGCACCAGCTGGTTTGGCTCAGTGGATAGAGCATGAGCCTGTGGACTGAAGGGTCCTGGGCTCGATTCCAAGCACATGCCTGGGTTGTGGGGCTCGATCCCCAGTGGGGGGCATACAGGAGGCAGCCGATCAATGATTCTCTCTCATCATTGGTGTTTCTATCTGTCTCTCCCTCTCCCTCTCTGAAATCAATCTTACCTTATAATAGACAAATATGCAAATTGACCGCACCTCCGCTACGCCCAAGCCACGCCCACCAACCAAGCCACGCCCACCAGAAAACCGTTGCAGGGACGTTGGGGTGTGGTGCCTTGGGCACCAGCGGGGAGCCTGCACGGATCGCAGGCAACGACCAGGGGGTCTGCTCCTGCGATCCCTAGCAGCGACGCTGGGTGCGGCCGAGCCCAAGGCCACCGCCCGGGGCCAAGCCCCGACGCTGAAAGAAGGCAGAAGGCAGTGGCCACAGCCAAGGCCTCGGTCCCTGGTGCCGGCAGAAAACTGGTGCAGGCAGCCAGGTGAATGAAGGTCTATTGCACGAATCTTTGTGCAAACGGGCTACTAGTAAAATATATTTTAAAAATCACATGCATAATTAAACAACAAACAACAATAACAAAAAACTCCCAGCAAACAAAATCCCTGGTACAGATGGTTTCACAGGGCAGTTTTACCAAACATTCAAAGAAAACTAACACCTATACTCCTCAAACTATTCAAAAAAATTCCAAGAAGGAACACTTCTATCTAAGCTCTTTTTATGAGGTCAGCATTATCCTAATTCCAAAACCAGATAAAGACACTGTAAAGAAAGAGAATTACAGGCCAATATCCCTGATGAATATAGATGCTAAAATCCTCAACAAAATATTAGCAAATCAGATCCAGCAATCTATATAATAAAAACCCAGTGGTCGTAATGCCGTAATAACCAAAGACCGGTCACCAGGAGGTGCAATGATGGGGCCCGTGGCGCGCCAGGTCTGGGTCTTACACGATTTTGCACACTGGGCCTCTAGCATATTAAAAAGATCATACACATGACCAAGTGGTATTTATTCCAGGAATGCAAGGCTGGTACAATATTCACAAATCAATAAACATGATACATCACGTAAACAAACTGAAAGGCAAAACTCACATGATCATATCAACAGATGCAGAAAAAGCATTGGACAAAATCCAACACCCATTTTGACACCCACTCTCAGCAAAGTTGGAATAGAGGGAGCATACCCCAACATAATAAGGGCCATATATAACGAACCTACAGCGAACATCATACTGAATAGGCAAAAACTACAAGCATTTCCCCTAAGAACAGGAACAAGATATGTATGTCTGATTTCACCACTCTTATTCAACATAGTTCTGGAAGTCCTGGCCATTGCAATTAGACAAGAAGAAGAAATAAAAGGCATCCAAATTGGAAAGGAGGAAGTGAAAATCTCATTATTTATAGAAGACACATCAATGCTAAAGATGTCACCAAAAAACTACTAGAGTTAATAAATGAATAGCAGGATACAAAATTAACACCCAGAAATCACTGGCATTTTTATATACCAATAATGAACTCTCAGAAAGAAACACAAAAACAATCCCATTTACCATTGTAACAACAAAAAAATTAAGATACTTAGGAATAAACTTAACCAAGGAGGTAAAAGTCTTGTACTCAGAAAACTACAGAATGTTGTAAAAAGAGACAGAAGAGATATAAACAAGTGGCATATACCATATTCATGGATTGGTAGAATTAATATAATTAAAATGACCACACTAACCCAAAGCAACCTACAGATTCAATGCAATCCCTATTAAATACCAACAGCATATTTTACAGGTTTGAACTAATACTCCAAAAATTTACATGGAACCAAAAAGACCCCGAAAAGCTACAGCAATCCTGAGAAAGAAGAACAAAGTTGGAGGAATCACAATACCAGATATCAAGTTATACTACAAAGCCAATGTAATCACTGGCATAAGAACAGGCATATAGATCAGTGGAACAGAACAGAGAACCCAGCAATCGACCCAAACCACTATGCTCAATTTAAAAGTTGACGCTTTGGCTGAAACCGGTTTGGCTCAGTGGATAGAGCGTCGGCCTGCGGACTGAAGGGTCCCAGGTTCGATTCCGGTCAAGGGCACGTACCCAGTGGGGGGTGTGCAGGAGGCAGCTGATCGATGTTTCTCTCTCGTCGATGTTTCTAGCTCTCTATCCCTCTCCCTTCCTCTCTGTAAAAAATCAATAAAATATATTAAAAAAAATAAAAATAATGAAAGTTGACACTTTGAAATTACCCTACTGAGATAGCCTTTGAAATTCACATTTGAAGTCGCATATTGATAAATAACAATTATAAACAGGGCAATGTACTAGCTGCTTTTCTACATGATCTCATTTTACAAGTATTATCCCAATTTACAGATAAGGGAACAGGCTCAGCAGCCCCCTTCCAGCTATGGAACTCAATTCTCTGACTCTACAGAAGCCTCCTTGTTGCAACCTTTAATAGTAACTCCTTCATCCCTATTCCTCAGTGTAGTAACTACAGTATCTGCTTTCTCTGGGCTCAGCCACAAAGCACTACAGGAGGACAGTGGACTTAACCCACTATAAATCCATGCAATCTGACTGCAATTAGACTCTCACTGTTTTTCCTGCCTCACAGCTTTAATGCCTTTCAATCTTCTTGATCACCCTATCTTTTCCCACTTGTTTTCAATAATGAAATCCTATCAAATTCCCTTTTGTCACTTCTCTCACATCTGTCTTCTTTTCCATTCAGAAGTCCAAATCCCTAGTACGTTAGTTATGTCATGAGCCGAAATGATTTGAGCCTATTCTGGTCTCTTTTCTCATTCTACCCTGAATTCTATCATGAGACCAGTCTAAATAGTCTTCCAAAAGGAAATTTTGGATTATGTAATTTTCAGAACCGTTCCGATGTTCCCCGTGGCCATAGGACAAGGACAGCACTGGCACACAGGGCTCTCTGTGCTTCTGTCCAAAGCAATTTTTAATTCCTGCACAACATAAACTTTCTGACCTGGCCAAACCAGCCAATGGCTGATCTCGCAGGGGCTCTTTCCTCACTAGCACCTGCCCAGCCTACTCATGAATATCCTCTTCATGTTTGTCTGATGAAATCCTGCCCTGATCAGGCCAGTCTTCCAGACCTCTCCTGCTTCTCAACATGCAGTGCCCTCTTATTGGACTCCAGCCATATGTAGTATACTGCCATTTCCCAGTACATTTTAATAACTTGAACACAAGGACTGTCTTTGAATGACTTACAATAAGCATAGCATTTTGACTGATCCAAAGTGTCTTAAATATTTTGTTTAGAATATTATGAATGTTGAGCAAAGGTTCTCTGAGGCTTTACCACTCTCCTGACCAGTGTTCTTTGGGGATCTCTCACTATTGAACAAAGAGTGCTCACATGCGTCTAGCATTTTATAGCCAAACCTAACACACACGATGTGGCCTCTGATATTATTTAGCAGGGTAGGGCCAAGCTGGAGGACTATCTGATAATCTGTGACTGCTGGAGACAGCAGTACTGTCAAAAGACTCAAAGGGCTTTCCAGAGAGAAGACTTGTTTTAAACAAAGAGCTAAATCTAGTTGCTTCCTGAATGTGTTTTCCCAATCAACAGAACTGTTATACCATTGTTCACCTCCAGCCCCACAGCTGGAGAAGAGTATTGCCAAGAGAAGAAGGATAAGCAATTAGTAATGGCTTAGAAACTGTTACACCAGAGGCAGCAGTATATGGAATACCAGCAGCGAGCTCTCAGAACCTAAAACCCCAGCCATCCCCAAATGGGTAGTTACTTGTTCTGTTGCCTCTGGGTCTGGGGATTAGTAGAAAACAAGGTATCTGAGGTTCTTGAACATGAATGCCACCAGGCTAGATTGAGGAGTTATCCAAGCCACTTTTCATGTAACGGCTGAGCTAAGTGGGCCAATTTCTGAGGGCATACGAAAGAGAAAAGACGATAGTCTATTTTGCCATTAAACTGCCCTTCTCATACTATATTCTCCTTTCTTGTTACTTAACTGCATTCAGAAGAGGAAAGTAAATAGGGATCAAGTTTTTAAGAGCCTTTACTACTCTGGGCTTCAATGTCCTCATCTGTAAAATGAAAGAATTATACTAGGTAAGCAAGTAACCTACCACTAACATTGTAGGAACCTAGGTTGTTTCCCCACATATTCCAGACAGTTCGCCTTATTCTGATCCTAACATTTAGATAGTGGATCCAATTGGGAAAGTGTCCCCAGCACTATCTGAATAACATTCAGTAAAACCTGCTTTGAGGCTTATTTATGCCTTGGATCTGAAGCTGAGATAAAAATCACCTGTAGAGCCCTAAATGGTTTGGCTCAGTGGATAGAGCGTCGGCCTGCGGACTGAAGGGTCCCAGGTTCGATTCCGGTCAAGGGCATGTACCTTGGTTGCGGGCACATCCCCAGTAGGGGGTGTGCAGGAGGCAGCTGATCGATGTTTCTCTCTCATCGATGTTTCTAGCTCTCTATCCCTCTCCCTTCCTCTCTCTAAAAAAATCAATAAAATATATTTTTAAAAATCACCTGTAGAAACCGCTCAGCAAGATAACTGTTTGCTGACTCCTTTTCCGACATAGACCTGACGGGCAAAAGGGCTTCCTTTCCCACTCCTCGCACTGGTGACACTGGACTGATTCTCACTGTCACTCTCCCTGTGACTTTACCCCAAGGCAGGCTGTCATCTCCCGGAGCTCAGGAATTCCAGGGAAACCACCTACTGAATGGCCAACCACCTCAGTCCAGAGAGCTACCAGTAGAGGCAGTACAAGGGGAGCAGTCAGAGGTAGATGGATGGCAGGATCTGAGGTACACCTGAACTGCTGGATGATAGCTGCCTTCGAAAAACTTAAAACCTGGCCAGTTAAATTAAGCCTGATTCTGAGCTACACTGTTTGCCTTTACATAGGTGGTACAAATCAAAGGAGTTCAGCAAGATACACGCAATGCCACTTAAGGAAACTACCTTAAGTAGTGTAGAGGCACCCCTGCCGGAGTCTGCTAGTGAAAGATGGACACAATTTAGGAGTCTTTCTTAGCTTGACAGTCTCCTTTTTTTTCTTCCACATGAGAAGTAAGTACAAACTGCTACACTCAGCAAAACCAAATAAACAGAGCTCTATAGCTGTCTACAAAAAGCCATGCCAGCCTGGCTGGTGTTGCTCAGTGGTTGAGCGCCCACCATGCACATTTCAATTTCTGGTCAGAGCACATGTCTGAGGTATGGGCTCGATCCCCAGTAGGGGCTGTGCAGGAGGCAGCCGACTGATGATTTTCATCATTGATGTTTCTCTCTCCCGCTATTCCTTCCTCTCTCTGAAATCAATAAAAACATATTAAAAAAAAAAAGCCATGCCAGATCTGATTCTTCTCCATGTAATTAACCCTTTGCACTCGCTTGCTTTTTTCTCGAGCTGCTACCGATGCTAACCGTGTCGAGTCACACTCGACATCCGAGTGCAAAAGGTTAAGCTGGCTCCATAATTCTCTCTAAAAGCACTACTAGCATTCAAAACTTCAAACCAATTACTCAGTTCCTTCTCTACCTATTAAAATGATTATGATTCCCCCTTTAGCTTAAGATCATTCAATAACAATGGTTTTCAAACTGTATTCCAAGAAGCCCAGTTAAGAATGTGATTTGGGAGGAAGGGACCAGGGTGAGGTAGACCACCTCTCCCACAGCTGCTTTTACATGTTTGAAGACTCTACTGCTAAAAAGAGAGAAAGGAACTTAAAAAACACTGGGGTAATAGACTAGATTATCATATACTAACTACAGTGACATACATAATTACCAAGGTACTGTTTTGTTATATGACAATTATGACTAGTCAACTCTCAATGACCAGGGCTAGCAGGAGATGAAGACAGTGCAGTAAACAAATGTAATTCACTGAAACCCTAATTTTAACCAGTGGTTTCAAACAGCCATCTCCAACTGTTTTTACCACAGCAAATAATTAGTGAAGAAGAGTTGAATTTCTGCTAAGATGTTCAGGCAGTAACAGGGAAGCCAAAGTGAAATTCACATAGATTGGATTATGTGAATCCAGATAGTTGGCCCCTATGCCTTTAGTTATTAATCGTAACATCCTATATAATAAAACCCGAATATGCAAATCGACTGAACGGCAGAACAACTGGTCGCTATGATGCGCACTGACCACCAGGGGGCAGACGCGCAACGCAAGAGCTGCCCCCGGCCCGTAGGCCCCGACCAGC